>NC_053155.1:192645329-192964329 GCF_016835505.1 Polypterus senegalus
AGTAAAACCGTTTTAATTTGTATTGTGTATAGGACCAGAGCCTTATGGTTTGGAGTATGACAATTTAATCCATGCACATATGCTGGATGTAAATGCAATTTGTGTAGCACAGCAAAGAGTTGTTCCCATATAGATCTATCAATAACCTGAATCTAGATATAACATTACTTCCGGAAGATGAGGTACTGTAGTATATTACACTAAACAATCATCAAAGGTTTAATAATAATAGATGTCTGCTTTTACAGAAAAGGAGTACTTCTGTTTTCCTATTCCTGAAAGTTTCACCAGGATCTTAACATCATTGTTTACAGGGAGATTGGTCTGTTGGACGCACACTCAAAGAGGTTTTTATTCTACTTTGAAAAAACAATAACTGACAGCAGGCTTAGCCCTTAATATTAACAGAGCTAATTCAGCAGATATATATTCTAAAGTTCTAGACCTGTGAAATTCCTTTTTTGTATGATTTTTGTAGCTTTATGGATTCCTGCAAACCTTAAAGTTCCTCTATATAGTATGGCTTGAGCTGTGTCATTTCTATTTTATTTTGGAAATAAATAGCATTTACCTACCTTGCTGCATTTCTGCTTTTCTGTGTATTTGTTAATCTTTACATTTACATTTCAGACTTCCTTCTTATTGGTAACACTTATTTTTACAATGTTCATAATGAAAATGGCATTACTTAAGAATTAGTTGCTCTATTTCCTTTGTAGACAAAAATTGAATATTGTTTGTAAATTGCAATCTTTTTTTGTAGGGTGCAGCATCAAGCAATTTTTAAAAAATACTTGATTAGTTTAAGGCATTTCAGTAATTAATAATAAATAATAAATTATTAAATAATAAATTTTTATAGAAATTAATTAGTAACATTTTTGTCAGATAATATTCATGGGTTAAGTTGTCACACGTAAGTTTCATTAGCAGAGAATAATGATTTAAGCTCTAGAGTAAGAGAAGCATTGACTAACATAACAATGATTGATTTAAGAAAGGACAGCAAGTTATACCAATTAAACAGTACTCTGTGAGTAACTGTAATGTACTATTGAAAAATAAATACTCTCTTAAATATAGTTAAAGAAACTTCCAGGGTTCTGGCAGAAAGTCATCCTTAATAAAATCTGAGATTATCAGGCAGTTTAGATGTTGTAGTTGCAGTTGTCCTCAACCAACCAGGTCAACCACCACTTTCTGATATCACTGAGACACTGAGACAAAAGAGGAACTGGACACACTACAGTAAAAGATGTGATGGAAGCCATCCACAAACTTAAGAATGGCAAGGCTACAGAAGAAGAAGACATGTGCCCTGAGATGCTAAAGTCAGAAGAACGAGAGACACCAGACATTCAACAGCACATCTAGCAAGACGTCTGAAAAAAGGAGTCGACTGCAGACAACCAGAGAAATGTCATCATTATCAAGCTGCCAAAGAAGGGAGACCTAAGGGTTTGTAACAACTGGAGAAGCATTACCCTTCTGCCCCTTACTAGCAAGGTCTTAACCTACTGTATATTATTGACAGCAATAGACACTATTCTGCACCAGGAACAACTTAGTTTCAGAAAATGGAGATCCTGCACTGACCCATGAATGGATCAGCCCCCTCTATGTGGTTTACAATATCTTTGAGAAAGCTTTTGACAGTCTGCATTGGAAAATCCTGTGATACTGCAGCATTCCTTAGAAACTGGTCAACATCATTCAGTCCCTTCATGAGAATTTTGAATGCTGAGTTATCCACAACAATAAACTAAGAGAGCCATTCAGTGTGAGCACTGGGATCAAACAAGGATGTGTCCTGTCACCAATACTGTTCTCCTTGGCCATCAACTGAATCATGCAGAGCATAACCCAGGAAAAGGGACAGGGCATTCAATGGACCCTGACCTCTTTCTTAATGGATCTAGACTGTACAGATGACCTGGAGCTACTGTCAAACAGATACTAAGGCATCCAACAAAAGGCAGAGGACCTCAATGAAATACCCAGCATCATTGGACTCAGGGTCAACAACAAGAAGATGCAGGTTTTAAGGAGGAGCACCATAACCACCCTCCCAATCACAGTACATAACAAGCCACAGGAGTATGTAGAGGAATTTATCTCCCTAAGCAGTAAGATGGCAACAGAAAGCAACTCGAAGAAAGGGGTTAATACCAAAATCAGCAAATCCAACTAATCTTTCATATTGCCCAAGTCCATTTGGATATCTACTAGCCTCATTGTCCACACAAAGCTCAGAATCTTCAAGAACAATATCCTCAGCATTATTTTGTATGGCCCTGACTGCTGGAAGACCACTTGGAGGTGATCCAGACCAAATGTCTGTGGTATATCCTGAAGATCTTTTGGCCAAACACCATCTCCAAAGAAGAACTGCTAAACAAGATGAGGATGGCTCCAATGGCAGAGGCAGTCCAGAAGCATATCTGGAGTTGGCTGGGACATGTATGCTGTATGCCTTCCAACTCATTATCAAGAACAGCTCTTTGATGGACACCCCAGGAAAAAAACAGAGGGTGACCTAAAGAGATCTGGTGTAGGGCAATAGTTAAAGAACTGAGGCGCAAAAGGCTCACTCTCAAAACAGCACCCAAAAGCAGCAGCAGGAGGTAGACCTAGGTGGAGGTCTCTTGTCATCGCCTCAAGAAACAGATGATGCAAAGAAAACTGAGAGAGTAGCAGTTGTAAAGGATTTATCTACAACAGAGTTTAATATATCTTTAAAATCTATTACTACCTTTTAAGAAACCCAGGTGGGAATTAATGCAAGAACTATATCCATGAATTCTTCATAATTCAGCCTTGGTGTATATATTCATCAGAATTAATATAGTTTTGTTCAGTTTTTTTCAATCACCATAATATAGTGCCCATCAGGATCCAACATTATCTCCCTGCTGGCAAAAATCATTGCTTTGTTTGTCAAAAATTCAATTTTTCTAGTCTTCTTACTATTGAGAAATAGATAGACTTGGCCCACCCAATTTCCTTTCAGCCTACGTTGATCCTTACTAATTAATGAGTCTCCTGCAAAAGTACTACATATGATCTCAAAGAGCTGAGATATGAGAGAATTTATTTCCTCTTGACTTCATGATTGAGACCTTTAATGTTCCAGATTACAAAATTTAATTAATTATTAATATAATAATTTTTTTATGTTAGAGGTTAATTTTCAAATGGGATTAAAAATATAGCATTCATTTATATTTTTTTTTTTACTTTTAATAAACATTCTATATTTTATTTGCCTCCATGGATTTTTAAAAACTGTTCAGCTGCAAGTATTAAAATCAGGGATGCAACCAGTAAGGTCTCCAAATGACAGTATGAGTGTAGAATAAGATGAATTAAACTTTCTCTGTACCCCATAGTCTTGTCCTGTTGAATAACATTCCATGAAAAACTGTTAAGATAGAAAAATTGCTTCTGCATACATAAAATTGTAATATGTTTGTCTTTTTGTTTGCTAACCAAATGACACAATGATCACATGCACTGATTTTCAGTAAACTTTGAATGGCTGTTGCCATTGGTTCATCTAAAAGTATAGGTTGTATGCCATTTCAAAAATTTCACCAAGGGTTCTTTCTCCTTATATTTTCATCTCACCTACAACCTTGTGGCAGTGCCAAAGTGGGGGTGACAGTTCCCATCAGGCAGTAGGAATTCTTTGGGGCTATTAAGAGGAAGTCTTTATCACAGTGCACAAAGTTTTGCACCAGCCAAAGAAAAATCTCATCTGAGAATGCAGGTACATCATTTTCTACTCAACTGATTTGTTTAATGATTTCGTTGCCTCACTGAATTGCTGCTTTTGTTTAAGAGTACCTTTTTGTTTCATTGTGGGTTGTGGTTAGCCATGTTGAATTTCGGACAATTTTACCTGTTTATTTTCATTTGGATCCTTTTCTGAGAAATAAAGCATATGGGTCCAAAAGAGGGTTCAGTTTTTTAAAACTCTTAAGAGCAATGTTCTTTTCATTATAGTTACCAAAACACGTTAAGGTGTTTGCAAAATAAAATTTAGTATCAATTTTATGAAACTATGCAAAAGGAAACTTGCCTGTTTCACTCTCCACTACATACATTGCCTATAAATATATGAGGGAGTACCCAAAAATAACCGGAATTGGAAAAAGATAGTTTTAATCATTTTTACTTACTGAAACTTTAGTCTCCTTCAAAGTACTCTCCATGTGAATGAATGCATTTGTCCCAACGGTTTTCCCACTGGCGGAAACATTTTTGGAATTACTGAAGATTAACATTGTCCAATGCCTGCAGCAATGTTTCTTCGACTTACTCCACGGTACAAAATCGTTTTCCTTTGAGTTCTTTTTTCATATGCTGGAACAAGAAAAAGCTGCAAGGAGCAAGATCAAGTGACATTTTCCATCATTTGAAACATGAAAACCACTCATAGACCTGTGTTTTACTTAAAGCTTCCTCTTTAAAAGCAGTTTCAAGCATCACTATAGTTTCAGTAGCAGTTTTCCCCAAGACAAAACAAAATTTAACATAGACTCGCTATTCTTTGTGATGAGTGGTTTTCGTGTTTCAAACGAGGGGAAATGTCACTTGATCTTACTCCGTGTGACTTTTTCTTGTTCCCGCGTATGAAAAAAGAAATCAGAGGAAAGTGTTTTTGTACCATGGCGGAAGCCAAAGAAAAATCGCTGCCGGCATTGGACAACATTCCTCTTTGTCAGTTCCAAAAATGTGTCCACCAGTGGGAAAAACCGTTGGGACAAGTGCATTCATTCACATGGAGAGTACTTTGAAGGAGAGTAAAGTTTCAGTCAATCTTGGAGGTGATCTCATCAGACCTGCCTCTACTGCAAAGAATTTTGGTGTCATTTTTGATTCCTCCCTTTCTTATTCAGCCCACATAAATCACATTAAGAAACTTTCTTACTTTCACCTCCATAACATATCTCGTGTTTGCTCCTTCCTCTCCTGTTCTAATGCTGAGAAACTTGTCCATGCTTTTATTACATCCCACATTGATTATTGTAATTCCCTACTGGCAGGTGCCCCTTCTAATCTTATATCTCAGCTCCAGCTTATTCAAATCTTGGCTGTAAGAGTCCTTACTTGAACCAGCAGCAGCGAGTACATAACACCCATCCTGCTCTGCCTTCACTGGCTCCCTGTGTCTTACAGAATTGAATATAAAATCCTACTAATAATCTACAAAGCCTTAAATGAGCTTGCGCCAAACCTTCTCCATCACTGTGTGCCTGCCCACCCACTAAGGTCCTCTGATTCTGGCAATCTTGCTGTGCCCCACACTAATCTACACTCCATGGGTGACAGGGCCTTCAGCTGTATAGCGCCCAGACTCTGGAATGACTTACCGAAATTAATCAGATCAGCTGACTCCATGAATTCTTTTAAAAAACAACTCAAAACTCATCTGTTCAGGAAGGCTTTTAGCTCTACCTGACTTTATTACCCTTCTCTCAGTTTACCTCTCTGTCAAGATGCTCATGTAACCTGTATGTGTGTGCTAGACCATCAATTGTGTTCTCTGTTAGGTTTTTTCTCGGAATTTACTGTCTTAATCTTCTTTATTTATTTATCTGATTTGTACAATGCTATATATTGTATCCCCTGCCATTATTTTTTAAATTCTCTAAGTGCTTTGAGCATGGGAAAGGCACTATATAAATAAAATGTATTATTATTATTATTAGTATTATTATTATTAAGTAAAAAGTATTAAAATATATATATATTTTTATCAAATCTGGTGTGATATATGGCCAGTCGTTCATCCCGGCGAATACCCCCAGACCGCCAGATGGAGACCTCCCTGCAGCATGGCGGTTCCCCGAAAGCCAGCAAGGAATCCTGGACAATGGAGTTTTTATCCACAGCCCTGCTGGATACCATGGGGGCCGCTAGAGGACGCTGCAGGGAGGAACAAGGAGTATTTTCCCTACAACCCGGAAGTGCGTCCTAGTCACGTGGACAGAGGAAATTACATGCTTCCGAGTTGAAGAAAAAGGAGTTTTTATCTGACCCAACCACATGGACAGATAGAGCGAAACACTTCTGAGTCAAGGACTGTAAAGAATTGTGGGACACCCAGAGGGTTGAGCTGAGCTGGGTGGAAGGGTGGCAACGCGTCTGGGAGTGGTGGATTGGTTTATTGTTATTGAGTATTGTGTAATTATATGAGTATTGTGGAGAGGAGGTTGTTTTGTGCACTGTTGATTAATAAAAAGTCGTATTATTGGACTTTTACCTGGTGTCTAACGTATTGTCTGAGGGTTCAAGAGGACGATAGCGCCCTCTATCTGTCACACTGGTTATTTTTTGGTACTCCCTTATATTCACCCCCTTGGAGGTTCTCACATTTTCTTGTACAACATTGAATCATTTCATTTGTCTTTTCTGATAATGACCCATAAAAAAGACACTTTAATATCAGAGTAAAAATTTTTCTCAGCAAAGTGGTCTAAACTTAATACAAATATGAAACATAAATCAGCGTAATTATTCACCCCCTTTAAGTCAGCATTTAGTAGATGTATCTTTGGCAGCCATGGCCGTCTTCTGTCTGTGTGGACAAGCCTCTATCAGCTTTGCACATCTAGACATGGCCATTTTTCTCCATTCTTATAAGCTAAACTGTCCAGGCTTTTTCAGGTTGCATGGCAAACATGACTGACCAGCCTTTTTCAAGTTCAGTCACAAATCCTCATTTGGATTAAAATGTGGACTTTGACTCTGCTACTCTAGGACATTGACATTGTCGTTTTTATCAAGCAGTGTCTTGTAGTAGTTAAGGCTTTAGACATCAAAACCTGCCACTGTGTCACCATCTACTCCAACTGGAAAAACAAAAAACATGTAAATACGTACAGTATAACTCAAATGTGGTAAGTTGTCTTGATAAAAGACATCAGCCAAATAAGTAATTGTAATATAATATACTGTATTTAAGCCATTCCTGGGTAGCATTGATTTTATTTTTGGGGTTTTTGTCTTGGTAGAAAGCTAACGTTTTCCCAAGACACAGGTTTCTTACAGACTGCCTCAATTTTCCTCCAGGATTTTCTTTTATCTTGCTGTATTCATTTGCCCTTTGCCCTCACAAGCCTTCCTGGTTCTGCATCAGAGAAGCAACCCAACAGCATGATACAGCTACCACCATGCTATATGTTTTGATAGTATGCAGTGTGTGGCTTATGCCATACATGTTGTTTAGACTGAAGGCCAATAAGTTCCAAAAGCCTTCTTCCAGCTGACTTGAGAGTCACCTATCTGGCTTCTACTAAACTCTAGCCAAGATGTTTTGTGCATTTTTTTGAAAGTTGCTCTCTTTTTGCCATCTTACCATAAAGCAATAACTTACATTTTGTGTTCTGTTTTTAGAAACTTGGTACCCTTTTGTAACTTTCTATGTGTGGCTATATATGTGTTTACTATCATGATATATTATGATATCAGTATATGATGATCACATGACATATTGAATCATTATTCCTAGCCTATGAAATATGGCAGCTCACTTGTTCCTGGCATCTCTTTAAATTCAAAAGCATTTTTAGTTTAAATTAGAGGGGATTATAGAACAACATTGTGAAAGTACCTTTATTTGGTTTCTTGACCTTGATTTTTGCCTAGTCTTTTGGTCTTCTATCTGGCTTCTATTATTTCAAACTTCCTGCCTTTCTCTGACTTAGCCCCTGTTCTGCTATGACTCCGAGGCATTGTTTGTTTCTTTTGAATAGAGGAAGCAGAAATATACTTCCAAGTAGAAATCATTGTATGGCATTCTTACTTGTATATCTAGAGCACGTTCACTTTTCAACACAGGTTTTTTGTTTGCTCACCATATCCTCTCCCCTTTAGGAATTTATACCTGCTAGGCCCATTTGTCTCTGTTTTATCCTGTCCACCCAGATGGTTTATCTTCTGAGTTCACCACCTCATTCAATCTTCCTTCTTCATAACAATAGAAAAGAGACATCATCATTCAGCCTCTTAATGGTAACCTGTGAACAGCCTCAACTGAGCTCATCCATGACAGAGAAAGGGGAGCAGAGAATGGAATAGGGCATCATAATGTCCACCTGTTTAAGCACATCTGAAACAGAGTCCTGCTACAACAGGATCTTTAAAGTTTTAGGACAATGGCAAAGAAGCTTTAATTGAAAAAGGGATTTTCTATTGAAAGGCACCAAGATATGGTAATTCCCAATTCATATCTTTATTGAATTATACAATAAATAATATCATGAGTAAAGGCCTTTCCTATACACTTGATTTAGGTGCATAACAGGTACAGTATGTTTAAGGGAAACCACACACGAGAAATGCTACATGTTCTTTAAGGCTAAGTGTTATGTCTGTGCTGCTTCCTACACATGGAACCCAATGTGCTGCTAATCCCATCAGTTTTTGTCAGGGCTCAGTAAGGTACAGGCTGTAAGATGCTTAGTTACCACACAGCTTTGCGTGCTGGCTACTTATGGCGTTAGCTCAATCTCTTTCCAGCCCAGCATCCTTATATGCTGCTGACTGCTTAAAAGCCAGGAAGAGCTACTAGAATGCAAAATAATTCATGCTGTTCTCCCACCATATGCAGATGTGCCTTGTGTGGGGGAAGATAGAGGAGAGACAGACAAAGAAAGAGAAAAAACACAAAGATGAGCAAATGAAATGCTTGCTATCTAATAAATTTCTCCCTGTCTGTCCTTGGGTTGGACAGCCGCCTGTCAGTGCTGACCTTGCAGTGACCCCAGCTTTAGTGATCAAAGGGGATTATAGTGCAGACTGCAGCACTGTGAGTGTCGTCAGTCAGCCTTGGCCGCCTCTGTGTTGTTAGTTCAATCCAGCTGTTCTGCCAGTGTGGCTCTGGGCGGCGGCAAGGGTCTGATCTCATCCCACAGACGTGAAAAAAATGGGCTAGGGGGTTGGGAGGGGGCTTGGATTCTCAGTCGCATTTGCTAGCCTGTTGTTTCTCTCTTTGCTATGAAAAGGAAAAAAGAAGATCTCCCTATTTCATTGTGTGCTGCTCAATTTACAAAGCAGCCTCAGGTAGAAAATCCTCACTCCTTTATGTAGTTTTAACACGGAGCAGCAAGCAAACAAGTGCAGATCCTTGAGGATCGGACTAGTGGTAGTTGTTGAAATGAACAAAAAAAGAATAAGAAAGAAAAAGGGCCTGCTGTCAACAAAGTTAAAAAGACTTCATATAACTCCATAATGCCAAATCTTAGCGAAATTTGCCAAAACGCTTTGCAGTATTTTTGTGATTAGTAATTTTCCCGCTTTTGTTTGAACTAAACTGCAGTGCTTTTTTATTTTAAAATCTCTTTTAAGCAATATTAGAATTAGCCGTCCCAAGTAAGGAAATCTGATCTGTTTCGCATGCTGTAAACATGTCTGACTTTTAGGTCTGGGAATTTTTGCAACAGTTGACCGATTTATAAATCTGTGGCTCCATGCATCAGGTCATCAGAGACAATGAGTTCTTTCAATCTCAGGCACTGTTTGGAGAGCTGGTGTTCTCACTTCAGTGTTCATTGACTCTTTTGAAAGCCCTTCAGATTTAGCATGGATTTTTTTCATCCATCTTTGTCCTACCATCTCTCAGCTCCTAAGGTACTGTAGGTCATTTTCAACGCCAGTGGCAATTTCCTGCCTTAAATGTCCTTGTCAATCCTGTCGTGTAAATTCATTTCTGCAAACCTAGATTCGACATCCTAGTTTAATACATAGTGTTAACTATGTTTTTATAGAAATATTTAAAAGAGACTTGAAACTTTGTGTACTTATGCATACATTTTAAATCATTCAGGTTGGAATCAGTACACATTTTTAAATAATAGACAGTAACAAAAAGTCTTCTGCTAGTGACACTGTATTGTGGCCATTTCTAATGCTGCTTTGTTATATCTGTGGGGCCCTGCTTTCCCTTTTCAAATCTTAGTGGGCATGTCTTTGTAATGCAACAGGCGTGCAATGCCTGGCATCCCTCCAAACCTGAAGTAATGCCAAGACCACCAAGGATTTATGAAAAAGGTATATTTATTGAATAACACACAACAGGGGAGGGATGATTATAGGGATAACATGAAATGCTGTAAAAGAGAAATGACAAGGCAAAGAAAATCCTCCAGCTCCACAGAGCCTGCCTTTACATGTCTTTGATTACTATTTGTAAATAGGGTGGCTTCCTCACTTTCCTAACTCCCAAACTTCTACCAAGCATTCTCATTGGTCAAATCCCATTCCTCTTTCTGTGTCTTTCTCTGGTTCTACAGAAAATGAACTTTCTTCCTCATACTACCTTACATTCACCATAGCACTATCAAGGAGCACCCTTTACATACCATCCTGAGCCCTGGATTAACTTTTAGGAGGAACATTGTCCCTTTAAAGCTGAAGAGCCATCTGTTTAGAGCATTATTTGGAAGAACAGACCCATAAAGAAGCTTCTACTGTTCCTGCTCTTTATTTAAAGCAGCAAATTCCCACTTTTAACAGGAGGGAGCTGTCAGCCTGAAGGAGCTATGCTGATTTCCCACCAGCCCTAGAGTGTCTCAGGTGTTCATTGCTGTGGCACTCACAGACTGACTTTCAAATTTGTCGTGGTACAAAGAAAACTTTTGGTCACTTGTAAAGATAACAAATAAATGGTTTCTTAATCGCCAGTTTGAGAGCATACATACTTATACATTTTTGACTATGAATTACTTAAGATGATTTCACAAACCATTGAGATATTTATATCAATTTTAAAGTGGCCCCCTCTGTCATTGTGAAAGTGTATGTTTAAACCCAGTTGAAAGAGAAGAGCATACTACCACAGGTTCAACAAAGATTTCACGGGTGGGATTAAAATAATCTGTTTAATTGGATTTAATCAACCTAATTACACATAGTAGCCTAGTATGTCCCACAGCTGCTTCTAATATCCAGTGATTTCAGCAGGATGCCTAACTAACTAGGTGATCAACACTTGTCACATAAAATAGATTTTACACAACATCTCCTTGGAGGTTCAAGTAAGTGTTTGCTTATAAATCAAAAAAAAATTTAATTATAGATATTCTTCAAAATCTAACATCTAAGGTAGCAAACAGAAAATGCAACAAATGCATATTAATAATTTAGTTCCCATTTAGGATGATGACCTTACCATGGGAAACATGTTGTAAGGAGTCCAGAACTTCTGGATAGCTTATCCAGGAATATTAGTCTGTGTAGAGGTGTCAGACAAAAACAAATCAAAATATAGATCTCCTTGATGGTTCAAAATGAAAACAAAGTAAATCTTGGATACCTGGGTTCTGGGAACCACTGCTGAAGCCTGGACTGGTAGTTTTATTTACTGTGGAGCTGCTGGTAAACATGTGATCCATGTTGGTGCTCATCTTGACGATGCCACATATGGAGCCTCCATGTGGCAAAGGTTAGCCAACAGGTGACATGCATTGTTTGGAGATGACAGAGCGCAGAGCAGTACAGAAATACTCCACCCAAAAATAATAGTTGTTTTATTTGTTACTTTTTTTTTTTTATTTATTTATTGCCAACAAAATATGTTAAACTCATGCTTCTATGGAAAAAGAAGGTAACAAAACTACTGACAGAATAAGTTTCAATGGAGATCAACACTGAACAATAGCTGTCAACATCTAAAATGTGAATTTGGGCTAAAATATTGCTTCATTAACCATTTTCAGAAAATTTGCTCATACACAACAGGACTGCACTAATCAGTCAGGCTTCAGGAAAGACAATTTCACTGAGACAGCTGTACTTACCATTGTCAATTCATTACACCAGGCTAGAGCTACCAACATGTCATTTGTCCTCATCCTGCTAGGTCTCTCCTCTGCCTTTGACACAGTCAACCATCAGATCCTCCTTGCCATGCTGTCTGACCTTTGCTGATATCACTGGGACTGTCCTTAGGTGCTTTGAGTCCCACATATTGGAAAGATCCTGCCATGTGTTTTTGCATGTTGAGATGTCAAGGGTGCATCAGACAAGTACAGTGGTGCCACATGTATCAGTGATGGACACTACCCTCATCTACCTGTGTACTTCCTCACTGGGCCCCATCATTTCATCCCTTGGCTTCTTTTATCAGGGCTTGGCTGATGATACATAGCTATACCTTTCACTCCCTCCAGAGGACCACATGGTACCAGCTAGAATCTTTGCATGTCTCACTGATATCGCTACATACTTCCATACTTCTTGTCATTCCATCTGGCCTGTCGGTTCAGCACCCCATCTTTGTTCGGTACGTATACAACTGTAGGATGGTGGTTGATGACCAGCTGTCCTTGAAGGACCATGTTGCTACGTTCTCTTTGTCTTACAGATTCTCTCTGTGCAATATCTGCAAGATCAGCCCAACTCCTGGTCCAGGCTTTGATCTTGTTATATCTGGACCACTGCAACTCACTGCTGGCAGGAGTACTGGAATGTGTCACCAGGCTGCTGCAGATGATTCAAAATACAGAGGGATGTCTAGTGCTCAAACAGCTGAGACAGGCACATGGCACTCCTCTCCTCATTAGCTCCCTGCAGCGGCATATATGACGTTCAAATACTTGATAACTGCCTACAGAGTAGTCAATGGATCTGCACCTTTATATATGGAGACTCTTGTGAGGTCCTATGCTTCTTTTCAACCTCTCAGGTCTGCTGTTGAGAGGAGGTGTCTGGTGATGCCACCTCTGTATGCTATCAACTTTCAATCCAGATTACCTAGATGTAGATTTCCTTGCTAGAACAAGCTGACCACCTCCATTCCTGATTCTGACTCCCATCAATGTGTTTAAGAAGCATTTGAAGACTCTTGTGTTCAATTAATTTCTTTCTAACGTACTGTATATTAGGTTTTATTATTTAGGAATTGTAACTCACTTGTGTGTTCTTTTTTCTGATATCTTCACTTCAACTATTTTTGTAACCTTGTCCTGTAATACTTGTTCCTAAACAGTCTGATGGTACTCAATTGTTAGCCTGTTTTGTAAGTTGCTTTGGATAAAATGGTATGCTACACAAAAAAATGTAAATGTTTAACAGAAATGAGCTTCCGAATCAAAGACCCATTTTTCTCTTCATTCATTGGTTGTTAAGCCACAAATTCAGTACTTCCAGTTTTTCATCAACTATTTATGAAAATACAACAGTGAATTAATCTTCAGTTTCTTGAAACACTTTGAATATGCACAAATGTGAGGCATATTTTCTACTTGATAATGTTTTCACTATCTTTTCTTTAACTTTCAATCTCTAGTTATGCATGAGCCAATAAATGAGTTGTTACTGGGGAAGAAGTGGGTCTTCAGAAGGTTCAAAAGGTCATTTTTGTTTCTGCACGTTCCACTTTTGATCGTGAAGGGATTTTCCACAGGTGTTTTATTTAACAATATTTTTGTATAGTCTCCAAATTTCTTACATGTTTATGTGTCATGCATCCATTCTTATTTGTAATTTTCATGTACAATATGATCTATTAATCTATTTGGAGACTTAAAGTTTGCATCCTTGCAGTTCAATTATGTTTTGTTGTGTTTTTATTTCACCTCTGGAGAAAGTACTAAAGACTGTGTTGTCTATTGTGGTATACCTTATATATATATCCGGAAAGTATTCACAGCGCATCACTTTCTCCACATTTTGTTATGTTACAGACTTATTTCAAAATGGATTAAATTCATTTTCTTCTTCAGAATTCTACACACAACACTCCATAATGACAACGTGAAAAAAGTTTACTTGAGGTTTTTGCAAATTTGTTAAAAACTGAGAAATCACATGTACATAAGCATTCATGGCCTCTGCTCAATACTTTGCCGATGCACCTTTGGCAGCAATTACAGCCACAAGTCTTTTTGAATATGATGCCACAAGCTTGGCACACCAATCCTTGGCCAGTTTCGCCCATTCCTCTTTGCAGCACCTCTCAAGCTCCATCAGGTTGGATGGGAAGCGTTGGTACACAGCCATTTTAAGGTCTCTCCAGAGATGTTCAGTCGGATTCAAGTCTGGGCTCTGGCTGGGCCACTCAAGGACATTCACAGAGTTGTCCTGAAGCCACTCCTTTGATATTGTGGCTGTGTGCTTATGGTAGTTGTCTTGCTGAAAGATGAACCGTCGCCCCAGTCTGAGGTCAAGAGTGCTCTGGAGCAGGTTTTCATCCAGGATGTCTCTGTACACTGCTGCAGTCATCTTTCCCTTTATCCTGACTAGTCTCCCAGTTCCTGCTGCTGAAAAACATCCCCACAGCATGATGCTGCCACCACCATGCTTCACTGTAGGGATGTTATTGGCCTGGTAATGAGCGGTGCCTGGTTTCCTCCAAACATGATGCCTGGCATTCACACCAAAGAGTTCAATCTTTGTCTCATCAGACCAGAGAATTTTGTTTCTCATGGTCTGAGAGTCCTTCAGGTGCCTTTTGGAAAACTCCTGGTGGACTGCCATGTGCCTTTTATTAAGGAGTGGTTTCTGTCTGGCCACTCTACCATATAGGCCTGATTGGTGGATTGCTGCAGAGATGGTTGTCCTTCTGGAAGGTTCTCCTTTCTCCACAAAGGACCTCTGGAGCTCTGACAGAGTGACCATCGGGTTCTTTGTCACCTCCATGACTAAGACCCTTCTCCCCGGATCGCTCAGTTTAGATGACTCTAGGAAGAGTCCTAGTGGTTTCAAACTTCTTCCACTTACGGATGAGGGAGGCCACTGTGCTCATTGGAACCTTCAAAGCAGCAGAAATTTTTCTGTAACCTTCCCCAGATTTGTAATTCGAGACAACCCTGTCTCAGATGTCTACAGACAATTCCTTTGACTTCATGCTTGGTTTGTGCTCTGACATGAACTGTCAGCTGTGGGACCTTATATAGACAGGTGTTTGCCTTTCCAGATCATGTGCAATCAACTGAATTTACCACAGGTGGACTCCAATTAAGCTGAAGAAACATCTCAAGGATGATCAGGGGAAACAGGATGCACCTGAGCTCAATTATGAGCTTCATGGCAAAGGCTGTGAATACTTATGTACATGTGCTTTCTCATTTTTTTATTTTTAATAAATTTGCAATAACCTCAAGTAAACTTTTTTTCAAATTTTCATTATGGGTGTTGTGTGTAGAATTCTGATTAAAAAAATTAATTTAATCCATTTTGGAATAAGGCTGTAACATAACAAAATGTGGAAAAAGTGATGCGCTATGAATACTTTCTGGATGCACTGTATGTGTGTATATGTATATATATATATATTTATTTATTTATTTATTGTGGTCCATGGCCGGCCATTTATCCCGGCCAATACACCCAGGCCGCCAGAGGGAGTCCTCCCTGCAACGTGGAGATGCCCCGGGTTCCAGCAGAGCATCATGGACCTTGGAGTTTTTATAAACAGCCTTGCTGGATACCATGGGGATCACCAGGAGTCGCTGTAGGGAGGCTTGGGGAGTGCTATGTACCCTATAACCCGGAAGTACGTCCTGGTCACATGAGCAGTAGGAATGACGTGCTTCTGGGGTGAAGAAAAGGACTTTGTATCTGACCCGGAAGTGATAGAGAAACTCATGGACTGTATGGTGGATTCACTTCCGGGTCAGGAGATATAAAAGGACGATGGGAAACCCAGACGAGTGTGCTGAACTGGGAGGAAGGGTGGCTAAGTGTCTGGGAGCTGGAGGATTGATTATTATTGTATTGATTATTTAATGAATAGTGTGGAGTGGAGGGTGCTTGATGCACATTATTATCAAAATAAATAATAATTATTGGACTTTTACCTGGTGTTTGGTGTGGTACCTGAGGGTTCAAGGGAGCAACAGTGCCCCCTACTGTCACAATATATATATATATATATATATATATATATATATACACAGTGAACCCTCGTTTATCACGGTTAATCCGTTCCAGACTCTACCGTGATAAATGAATTTTCGCGAAGTAGGATTCGTACAATGTCAGCCCGAATCTGTACCACTAAAGACAGTTTCATGCACTAAATAAGCTATAGATGAGAATAAGCAAGCACCATCTCCCCTGATATTTACTACGCAGTGAGGCATTTGTACTCCATCAACATTAATTATTTCCAGAGACATAATTTTGTCTATTTATCCAGCGCATCACGCACAAAAGCAAGGAAACGATGAGAGCACCAGAACTCTGCTCACATCGCGTCGCTTCGTACCTCATGCCGCAAGTAGTAAGTCTGTAATAAGCGGAATACCGCTACGCTTTGCACTCACGGGTGCGGAAGGACAATCCCGAACGCTTTTATATAGTAGACTATTGTACTGTACATTTAATTGCACACAAACACACAGTTCTTACACACAACCGCTAACCTATGAAGGCATGACCTCAGTAGGAGAGTCTTCAGAGGTGGTGCAGTATCTTCAGCAGGTGCGTTGTTGTCTTCTTCCGCTGAAGGAGTACTAGGAGTAGGCAGTGGGTATCTGGGTGCGCGGCTGAAGAACATCTTGATAGACAGTTGCTGGCGCTGTCTTTTCATATGCGTGAGGAGGCTTTTGTAGGGTATTGCCATCTTTAATCATATCCAAGAGTTTCACCTTCTCCTGGATAGTAAGCATCTTCCTCCGGCGCTTAGTTTTATTGTCAGAAGGCTTAGAGATAGCAGCACGTTTAGGTGCCATCGTAGGGCTTAAATAAAAGTTCTCAGAAAGTGCATGCGTAGTGACGTAAGTGTGTATGAGAGAAAAATCGCGATAGAGTGAAGCCGTGAAAGTCGAAGCGTGATATAGCGAGGGATCACTGTGTATATATATATATATATATATATATATATATATCCAAAATGAACGTGCAACAGCTCTTTACTTGACACAGTGTCTCCATTTTTTGAAAAACATAACTAATGCATGGAAATGACAGCATAAAACGTGGCACTGTTGCAAGGCTCTACAGATGTAACAATCAAACCCCCCCCCAAATAAAAACTTGTTGCCTCCCCAAAATATCATAAAATGCAATGCAGGAGCAAGAGAACTACAACAGCCATCTCTTTTATTGTAATCATTCAGAGGGATTATTTTTACTGTTAAAAGTGACATGGTCCCATAGTTAGTCTGGTTGAGACCGATTTGTAACAAGTCGAGGACAAGGTGCAGGTGCTTGCTGTAGCCTAAGGTATGACAGAGCTGAAGGGGAGTGAGCACACGGCCTCTAGGCAGTCCAGGTCTAAATTACTCTCTATCTCTGTATTGACTGATGGGGACAGTTTTCAGAGGTTACTTGTGTGGCATCGTGATCAGAAAGGCAGAAAGTCACAGGGCCAAGTTGCTCAGGAAACTGTAAAGGTGAGGACCAGAAAGACTGCAGTTTGTGGTCACAGTGGAGACAACAAACTCTTAACCACTCAAGGGCCATGAATTTTGGAACTCTCACCCTATGCTTCTGATTAGGGTGTGACTTCATCTTTCCTGGTCTTTGAAGGCTGTATTTTGCTGAGACATTGAGGAATTGTGTGAAACCTAAGGCCATAAATGATCTAGAAGTAGCTGAACAGCTCAACCAAGTGAGCTTGGATGCCATTAATGAAGTCTGGTTCAGTATTTCTACTCCCCCATTGCCTGGGGTTGATGCAGAACTTCCTGAATGTGATGAATGATCCAGGTGGCTAGGAAATAAGAGAACTCTGATGATACGGACTGGGGTCCATTGTCAGTGGTGATTGCAGAGTGAAGAACCCAGTGGGCAAACAGAGAATCCAAAAAATCATTCTCTTTACGTGTTGTAACAAACCCTATAGACAACACTTGGAGTACAAACTTTAGACCACAATGACAAAGCATTGGTGTGATGTGGAACTCCCCACATTTATGCAGCTGCAGGTGTTCCTGTGGTGTTATGGGTCCACAGCTCGTGGAGAAAAGGCCATTGATTTTAAATAAATAATCATCGCACCCGAGGCGGCTTCGTGAGGGGGCGTTGTTAGAGCAGCGCGGCGTCGTCGATGTGGGCGTTTCTCACCGTGTGCACAGGTGAGGAACTGCCCACATTCGTGATTGCTCCCGTGGCTAATGCTGCAGCTGTGATGGCCCCTCACGTTTTAAAAGACGCGAGTCGGTTGTGGGGTAGTGTAAGAAACGATCGGGAAGAAAGAAACGTTCGGAGAGGTGGAAAGGAAACGATCGAACAGAGAAAGAAACGATCGGAGAGAGAAAGGAAAGGAGAGGACGGAGGTTACCGGGAGCAGGAGAGGAAGCAGGTCGGTGAGAGGGAGAGAGCCGCGAAGAGCGAGCGGACGGCGCGCGAATGAGCCGTGGACAGCTGCATGGAAGCTGGGTGTTAGGCCGACACCCACGTGTTTGTGTTGATGTCGCTCCCGCTGAGCGAGCAGGTAGCGGGAGTGACCAAGGTGAAAGCGACGAGCCGCAGAAGGCCGCAGAAAGGCAGCGGAAGTCGGGAGGCTTGGAGTGGCAGTCCTTGGTGTGAGCGTCCTGGAGACCAAGGAGTCCAAGTCTCGAGGCTGGGATGAGAGCCAAACCGAAGCCAGGGATCGGGAGGTCTCCAGTCTTGCGTGTGTTTGAGGAGGGCAGCTGTAGAGAGCGTCTTGCCTGCTGCTTGGCCCATACGGGATAAGCAGGTGAGACGCATACAGAAAAGCACCGGATTTGTTTGTTGTTTTAAAGACTGCTTCCAGGAGAAGATTTTAACCTTCGTTTTTAAAGGATTGTTGTGTTTATTTATTGGTTTTACTCCACGTTCTTTTTATGGATTATTTATTTAATGAATTTGAAGAACTGCACTATTTATGAACTTTGTTTTTGTTGACTATTTTAAATAAAAGCACTTTTGCACTTTCTACCTATCCCCTTGCTCAGATGCTTAATTTGCCTCCATTGACTAGCTCATTCGGCAACATTATCGACGGTGTTGGGTTCAAGTGCTTCCAACATCAAAGGGAGTGTGGAGCCAGAACCCACATCGTCACAGTTCCTAAGGCCAATCTGGGCACACTATAGGCTGTAGATGGTTGGAATAGGAGAACCAGTCTTCCGACTTACAAGGCATGCAGTCACCAACAAGATGTTCAACATCCTTATCTATCCCAGGCCACCACTCCAGATCGCAAAAAAGCTGTTAAACTTCCACAGTTTCCAAATATCCTTCATGAGCCATGGTCAGGATGAATGATCAGAAGTAGCTAGGAATTACTGTATGATTCCAACAGGCTTAACAAAATTCATTCCAACAGTGCAGCTCAGCCAGTATTCTGTAGCATGGAAACACCTTCTCTGAGGGCCTTCCTGTATGAATGCAAATCAGCAGCTGAGAGAAAGCAGGGTCATGTTTATAGGCCTGTTGTAGCTCCTGCAAGGAGCCAGTGGCTTGCAGTGGAGACTATAATATTTGAACAAGTTCTGGTTCGCTGATATCAGGTCCTGTGTTTGTGGTGGAGTAGGGGGAAGCACAAGATAGCATATGTGCCACCACATTTTTATGGGCAGGGGTGAACTGCAGTGTGAAATTATACTGCTGGAGTCTCTCTGAGCAACTGTAAATCCTAAGGGGCTTGTGTCCAGTGCTTGATACTGACAATAGGGCTTTAAGTGTCTGATAATCAATGCATAACATGAATGCCCTCACAAAAAGAAACATGTGCCACCATTCAGAAGCTCTGACACAAGCTAGAGCTTCATACTTACCCATAAAGTACTTTTGTTCAGCTGGACATAGAGCCTGGAAGTCAAAGGCAATGTGTATTTCAGTATTCTTCTTTTGCTTGGACAACACTGCTCCTAGTGCTACACTGGAACCATCACACATAACAATGTTTGGCAAAGAGACGTCTAAATAAACTAGGGCAGTTGGAGATGTGAACTGTACCTTCAGGAAACTGACAGCCTCTAAACAAGCAGGAGCCCTTGGCAAAGGTCCAATTCATGGAATAATTTAGAGCTACGAAACTGGGTGGTGAGCTCCTCCCCAGTTATCAGTGGGTGTTTACTTAGTATTACTGCTTTGTTCACAGCTTTGAGGTCAATGCACAGACGCAAGTTCTCGTCTTTTGTTTTGGGCTCTCTATAGATTTGAGACCCACGGCAAGGCATTAACTGGTTCTATGATGCCTGCCTCCTACAGGCTGCATGGTTCAATGGCAACACCCTCATGGAGAGCCAGGGGAACTCAACGGAGAGGTTGGATTATAGGGCGTATAGAAGGATCAAGCAGAGGCTGGTGGTTAAAAGTTGAGAGACAACACAGTGCATTAAATAAGTCCAGGGCTAACACGTTGGCACCATGGTGTGTGACATGAAATATGAAGTCAGGCAAGTACTTATGACCATAGCATAAAGGCAGGGAGAGTGTGTCTGCTATTTCAGTTTTAACATGGCCATTACCACAAGGAACAACAAAAGGACCAGTGAGAGACAGGTGAGAGAATAACTGTTTCTCAATCTCCAAATTAAGCAGACATAGTGCTGTCCCAGTGTCCAACAGTAGTAGACGATTGTTCCATTTGTGCAGATGAAGCAGGAGCCAAACAACAGACTTTAGCAAAGTGCTTAAGTTTCCCACAATTCTGGCTAGTTTGTCCTTTGAAGGATAGCTCAAAGCTCTGGATTTATGACTGGTAGGGCCATAGTTCCTGTAGTGCTGTTTTCAGAACTGTCCCAAAATTAAAATGTGTCATTTACTTGTTGTGTTGGCAGGGTGGTGCTGAAATCGAGAAACATCAAGTAATGACATGAGTTTGGCTAATTTACTTTGAAATGCATTGTCAATTCGCAAGAGACATATCATCTGCTGCCATCAGTAGTCTTTCATGAACTTTAGAGTTACTGCCATATTCTGTGAGTTGGTCCCTGATAAATTTGTCACATGACTCTCTGACCCCGCAAGTCAACCACAAACTGATGAACTGACTTACCCGGCTGCTGATGGCATTAACTGGAGGATTTGTCGAATGATGACACTTTGAGGTATAAAGAAATGAGATGCCAGAATTATTACTGATGCAGAATATCCAGCTGCAGTTCTGAGGGTTTTAAAGATGTGTTGACCTTTGGTACCTAGGCAATGTATGAGTATGTCAGTTTTACAAGCATCGCTCACCTCGTCCGGATTAACAGCTGTTAAATATGTCTCAAAAGATTTGGTCCAGCGAGTCTATGGCACTGGAGGCTTGCCCAACAGTACAATGAATTAGGAAAGTGATGGGAACGAAAGCACTATTGTTGTTGCAAATGTTATATTTCCAAAATGAAGATAACACAATGGCCAGTATGCATACAACAACTTGATATCAACAGTATCTCTGTTCTTTAAAAAAAAAGTGTGTGATTCATTAACGGATGCAAAAGACCGTACGAAACATGGCACTCTTACAAGGTTGTACAGAAGTAACAGTTTATAAACTAAAACTTCTGGTTTTGGCTTCTTGGCTGGTTCGATTTACAAATTTTTGCTCCTTCTGTCTTCAATCTTTCCACATCTCTACTGGCCTCCTGTAGCTGTAATCTTCAGCATATACTGGCGCAGCTTGCAGCTGAGGATGACGTAGGAAGGATGAGAATGAGACTTGTTGATTTAATGTAAATTTAGTAAATGTACATGTGAAAATGATGACATTTCTAGGGATATGTTTTGACTGTCTGGAATTTTTCATTTTAAATGAACCTGTCTTGCAGTTACAAATGGAAAACTTTGTTTAGTTTTCATCCCACAAAAATAATTTCCAGTTCCCTGTTACTATCAGTCAATTATAAATACATTTATCTTGGCTTTATACTTTTGCATCTTCTTTCTATGACTTTTCATATTTCAGTTACATTAAAGTAGGCACTTCATCATCACTGAAGACTACACTTTTGGAGCTTTTGTGGAAAAGCTTTCACCTAGAAAATATCTGTGAAGAATGGGACATGCCTTAACTAATATTTTCTGTCCTAAGAAGACAGTCATACTATTGCATTCAGTAGATCTGGGGTGGAACAAAGTTTTAGTGTTTGTTAGAAAGAATGCAGCCTTATATTCAGTGTGAGTGCACAGCATTCCATGGAGGGCTGATAATAAATTTATTAGGATGACAGAGCGTGATCTTTAGCAGGGGAGATAGGTCATTGGGTTCCCATGGAGACCAGTGTGTATTCTTCTGCAAGTGAAATTGAAAGTGGAGTTCCCAGAGAGGTTACAGTACATTTTTAAGAAGGGAGGGGAGTTTTGATGTGATCACAGGTTAAAGGAGTAATCTTTGAGAGGAGTAATGAGAAAGGATGTTCCCAAAAAGACTATTTAAGAGCTGCTCTAAAAATAAAGTTCAAAAAGCAATACCTGGGGGAGTCATCACTGACAGATGTCATCTTTGGTCTATTTTGGAGGAAGCCAAGCTCAAGCCAAGGTTTAAACTGCTCAAGGAGTTATCTTTTTAAATTTAAAGGTTGAGTGGAACAATATATAATTGATATGCTTTATTTCACACACTTGCCAGTCTTTTTATAGGTGTAGTATTGGACAACCTTTTATACGTATATTTTCTACATATTCTGGGGTTTTGAAATGCGAGAAATCCATTTCTGTGCTTATTTTCACAATTAACTTCAACATATTGGCTTTCTTTATTTATGCAACACTTTTTGCAGGTTCTCAATCGTCATGCCAATGTCATCACAGGCATTACTTGTTAGTTATCGCCTCAACTTGGAGTGCATGTTATCCCTTGGTGGATAAAAACATCTTCAGGAAAATCTTTAGCATCCAATAGCTTAATCTCCAAGTAGGCCCTATGGTTAGGATTTTGTTTTTTGTTTTTGACTTTCACTTTATCTTTGACTCTTGATTTTTCTTCTTGTCCTTTTGTTCTTGATAGCCCCAGTTTAGTTTTGATCTCACAGTTCTGACTCTTACTTTACCTGACCATGTGTTTTTCCAGTTGTCATTGCCTGGTATGCTCAGAATAATCTCCAGTTACTTTAACATGCCTGAACAATGGAGAATCTACATTATTTTATACTAGCCAACCCGCGGCGTTAGCATATGCCGTATCATTATCTACTTGAACAGTCAACATGGCTCACAGCTGCATGTGAACTGTAGCACAGACCAAAGCGTGTGAGGATGTGTTTGGTGACATTTTGGGGGCGGTCACATGAGCAAGCAGTGTGCATGCCTTGAGAGCAAGGGTGGACGCGGGAGGAGGGTGAGAGTTGGCGGGCGGGGCTCTGTCGTGCGTTCCCCATGACTTGGCAGGAGGGTTAGAGTGGGCGGTCGGGGTTCTGTCGTGTGTACTCCATGGTTGGGCGACTTGGTCGATTATATATACAGTGGAACCTCAGTTCACGACCATAATGCGTTCCAAAACTCTGGTCATAAACCGATTTGGTCATGAACCGAAGTAATTTCCTCCATAGGATTGTATGTAAATACAATTAATCCATTCCAGACCGTACTAACTGTATGTAAATATATATTTTTTTTTAGTTTTTAAGCACAAATATAGTTAATTAAACCATAGAATGCACAGCATAATAGTAAACTAAATGTAAAAACATTGAATAACACTGAGAAAACCTTGAACAACAGAGAAAACTAACACTGCAAGAGTTTGCGCTATAGCGCTACGAACCGCTCGCTAAAGACACTTTTTTTAATGAGTTTTAAGCACAGGAAAAAAAATGAACATTTGAAAAATCCATAATTTAATAAACAACCAAGAAAAGTAACATTGCAATAATGCACGCACATGCCTGTGTGTGTGTGTGTGTCTCTCCCTCGCGTGCCTGTGTGTGTGTCTCTCTCTCGCGCGCCTGTGTGTGTGTCTCTCTCTCACGCGCCTGTGTGTGTGTCTCTCTCATATGGACTGTAGCACAGTCGAAAGCGACTGAGGCTGTGTTTGGTGAGTTGTTGCGTGCGGGCACATGAGCAGGCAGTGCACATGCCTCGAGAGTGACAGTGGTCGCAGGAGGAGGGTTACAGTTGGCGGGCGAAGCTCTGTCGAGCATATCCCATGGTCTTAGAGTTGGCGGGCGTGGCTCTCTGTCTTGCGTGCCCTTAGTGAATTATGTATATATATAGATTATTTTGTTCACATTGTAAGAGCATATTTTAATTTTAGTCTTTCTGCTGTCTGCATCTTTAATTAACAAGGTACCACTTGCTTGCCTCAGATTTTGTAATTAAAAGAATAGTTAATAAATTATCTAACCTGCATGAATGTTCATTCTACTGCCAAGGAACAGCTGAATCTTGTTTAAGATTACCTGATCTTGCTGATCACATGGAAGTAAAGCATTTAACATTGCCGTCTCAACATGTATACTAGTCTGATTGATGGCCGTGTTGCCTTTTGTGTGTAACTTGCCATGTTCAAATGAGTTTCTTATGGTGAAACTGTTCTCTTGCCGCATCCCAAAGACATGCAGTTAAGTGCTTGGTCCTCGTGTATTATGGGTGAACCTGGCAACTGCTACAGGATGGGTCCCAGCTTTGTGCATGGTGTTCCCAGGAAACCATTTTCTTACCAGAAATTTAGTGCTGTGAAAGGTGGGGTTTTGAAATGTCTAGTGTGTTTAATGCTTTGCTTTTTTACAAAAATAAATAAATACAGTATAAAATTGTGCATTTGTAGCCATGAATCTCAGTAGTTGACACATACCTTGTTCATTTATTTCATTTTCTGTGAAGCCCTTTGCTCCTAAGCCTTGAAATTGCACTGTACATCTGTAGACCTTTACTTGGAGCAGAAGAGCACATACAGTAGCGCTGATTTATTTTTACGCTAATAAGAAGTGAAACAAATCTGACTAGCATCTGGCTGTGCTAATTCTCTCCCTGAGCTGCAAGCTCACTACAATTGAAAAGAGCTCTCTAAAAGCAGCTGTGCCGGGTGCCTTCAGCTGACTAATGCGTTGCTTTATTTATTTCTTGGATTGGGTTTCTAAATAAATTGGTGGCATTGTGTTGATTCTGTGATAAAACCAATACATCAGCCTTATGAGCATTTCCTGGAAAGGATTCAGTGGTAAGGAATTAAAAAAAATATTCTATTCATCCAGCATGTGTAAGTTATATAGATATTTTGTACAGTGGCAAGGCCATCTTACTGGTAGCACCAAAAACATGGCAAAATTTGATTTTTGGAAAATATTTGGAAAATGGAGAGTGTGAGAAAAAAGGGAGCAGTTTTGAAAGCTTGCTTGCTTGCTTGTTTTGGATGACTTACCCACTTTCCCACTGCTCCCTTTTTTCTCACACTCTCCATTTGCCTCCCTCTCGTCTCTTTCTGTCAGTCATTCACTCACAAACCTGGGCTGTCCACCATCAGGAAGCCTTTGCCCTATTACTCACTCAACTCTGGACGAACTGATACTATGAGAACTGAAAAAAGTAAGTGCGATCTTTGAGTCAGGTGTACATAATAGATGGCATTGTGGAGGAATAAACAGAAAGAATCATTGAGGACAAGATAAAGTTTTATTTCCAGAAATACTGAATAACACACACATCATAGGTCAAAACACAATGCAGGAGTACTAAACCAGACTAACGAAACATTTTTCCTAACCAAAATAATTAATACAGAAAAATGTATAGCTGTTAGAAATAATCTTAAAGCTTGGAGGGCATGCATAATCACCACATAGGTGAAAAAAGGGGCTAAGGGTTTGTAGCTGTACTTGAATGTAGTGAGAAGTCAAGTAAAATGACACCTTTTATTGGCTAACTATAAAGACTACAATATTCAAGCTTTTGAGGCAACACAGGCACCTTCTTCGGGCAAGATGTAATCCTGAGTTGCCTCAAAAGCTTGCATATTGTAATCTTTTTAGTTGGCTAATAAAATGTGTCATTTTACTTGACTTCTCACTACATTCAAGTACAGCTACAAACCCTTAGCCCCTTTTTTCACCTATGTGGTGATTTTGCATGCACAGCAACTGTAAATAACATGGGTGCACCTATGCAGATACATACAAAACTGTGGAAGAAATACAAAATAAAAATAAAGAAAATGGCTTCTCCAAATATTTATAGTCATATGAAAATGTTTGGGAACCCCTCTTAATTCTTTGCATTTTTGTTTATCATTGCCTGAGCTTTCAAAGTAGCAACTTCCTTTTAATATATGACATGCCTTTTAGAAACAATAGTATTTCAGCAGTGACATTAAGTTTATTGGATTAACAGAAAATATGCAATATGCATCATAACAAAATTAGACAGGTTCATAAATTTAGGCACCCCAACAGAGATATTACATCAATACTTAGTTGAGCCTCTTTTTGCAAATATAACAACCTCTAGACACCTCCTATAGGCTTTGATGAGTGTCTGGATTCTGGATAGAGGGATTTTTGACCATTCTTCCATACAAAATCTCTCCAGTTCAGTTAAATTTGATGGCTGCCGAGCATGGACAGCCTGCTTCAAATCATCCCATAGATGTTCAATGGTATTCAAGTCAGGGGACTGTGACGGCCATGCCAGAACATTGTACTTCTCCCTCTGCATGAATGCCTGTGTAGATTTCGAACTGTGTTTTGAGTCATTGTCTTGTTGGAATATTCAACCCCTGCGTAACTTCAACTTTGTGACTGATGCTTGAATATTATCCTGAAGAATTTGTTAAAACTGGGTTGAATTCATCCGACCCTCAACTTTAACAAGGGCCCCAGTCCCTGAACTAGCCACACAGCCCCACAGCATGATGGAACCGCTACCAAATTTGACAGTAGGTAGCAGGTGTTTCTCTTGGAATGTGGTGTTTTTTTCTGCCATGCAAAGCTCCTTTTGTTATGACCAAATAACTCAATTTTTGCCTCATCAGTCCAAAGCACTTTGTTCCAAAATGAATCTCGCTGGTCTAAATGAGCATTTGCATACAAGTGACTCTGTTTGTGGCGTGAGTGCAGAAAGGGCTTCTACTATTTTTAATATTGTACATTTTCCTTTTGTGAGGACACCATCAACATATTTAGTGGACTAAACTGATTAGTACTTTTCAGTCTTTCACTTTTATCGCTTTAATTTTTCCCCCTCAAATATTTACAGTCATATGAAAAAGTTTTGGAACTCCTCTTAATTCTTTGGATTTTTCTTTATCATTGGCTGAGCTTTCAAAATGGCAACTTTCTTTTAATATATGACATGCCCTATGGAAACAGTAGTAATTTCCGCAGTGACATTAAGTTTATTGGATTAACAGAAAACATGTAATATGCATCATAACAAAATTAGACAGGTGCATAAATTTGGGCACCCCAATAGAGATATTACATCAATACTTAGTTGAGCCTCCTTTTGCGAATATAACAGCCTCTAGATGCATCCTATAGCCTTTGATGTGTGTCTGGATTCTGGATAGAGGTATTTTTGACCATTCTTCCATACAAAATCTCTCTAGTTCAGTTAAATTTCATGTCTGACGAGCATGGACAGCATGCTCCACAGATTTTCGATGATATTCAAGTCAGGGTACTGTGATGGCCATTCCAGAACATTATACTTCTCCCTCTGCATGAATGCCTTTGTAGATTTCAAACTGTGTTTTGGCTCATTGTCTTGGAATATCCAGCCCCTGTGTAACTTCAACTTTGTGACTGATGCTTAAACATTATCCTGAAGATTTTGATGATATTGGGTTGAATTCATCCAACCCTCAACTTTAACAAGGGCCCCAGTCCTTGAACTAGCCACGCAGCCCCAAAGCATGATGGAACCTCCACCAAATTTAACAATAGGTAGCTGGTGTTTTTCTTGGAATGCGGTGTTCTTCTTATGCCATGCAAAAGTGCTTTTTGTTATGACCAAATAACTCAATTTTTGTCTCATCAGTCCAAAGCACTTTGTTCCAAAATGAATCTTGCTGGTCTAAATGAGCATTTGCATACAAGTGACTCTGTTTGTGGCGTGAGTGCAGAAAGGGCTTCTTTCTCATCACCCTGCCATACAGTTATTTTTTGTGCAAATTGCACTGAATTGTAGAACAATGTATAGATGCACCATCTGCAGCAAGATGTTCTTGCAGGTCTTTGGAGGTGATCTGTGGGTTGTCTGTAACCATTCTACAACTTTTTGTAGCCTTCCCCTAAACCATGTTACTGAACAATCTTGGTTTTCAGATCTTTTGAGAGTTGCTTTGAGTATCCCATGCTCTCTTCAGAAGAGAGTCAAAGGGAAGCACAACTTGCAATTGACCACCTTAAATACCTTTTCTCATGATTGGACACACCTGTCTATGACGTTCAAGGCTTAATGAGCTAATCCAACCAATTTGGTGTTGCAAGTAATCAGTATTGAGCAGTTACATGCATTCAAATCAGCATTACAAGGGGACCTACATTTGTGCACAGCCAGTTTTTCACATTTGATTTAATTTCATACAACTAAATACTGCTTCACTAAAAATATTTGTTTGGAAAACACCCCAGCACTCAGATGTTCCTAGGAAGTGAAAGACATACCATGTTATCTTATTTGTTGAAAGTAGAGTAAATTATTATGCAGGCTGAGAGGTTCCCAAACTTTTTCATATGACTGTAAATACACAAAAATATGTATTAGCATTCTAAAAATGGAGCAATTAGTCTCAGCGATGTCCATCATGCATATTCACAACAAGAAGGACAGCATACTGCAGCATACTACTACAATATGTGGCCTTTTAATACTCTCCAGGCTTTCTGCTCTCTATTTTCTATAGCCTTTACCTACCTCTACAAGGTGTGTCAGGAATCATCTTCTCCTTTTAGTGTTCTGGTTGAACATGATACTATTCCTCCCAGGTCAAAATTGTATTTTTCTATTTTAATAGCAACCCTGCCCAATAACATTATGGGAAAATTAGTTCAACTACAAGGTTTAGAGGTCCCCAGCATCTCCACTACCAGTGTAAGATTTCCTCTTTCTTTCTGCGTCTGTATTTTCTACCAACCTTCCTGCTTGGCCTACCCATATTTAAAAGATAATCCATCAAAGTTTATTTATAATCTAGAGGTAATTTGTGATTTTATAAATGCAATACCTCTGCATTGTTAAAGGTTTTCATTTAAAAACAGCAAAGGAAAATGCTAGAATTGCATCTCATGGTTAACATTGATGCCAATTTGGCATATAATTCATTTTTCAAAAACACACCCCTTTCAATTAGAACATTATTCCTCGTAAATATTAGTTTAGAAATGAACAGAAGAAAAATCATGAGCCCACAAAACACTGTAAGGTTAATTCCCTGAAGGTTTCTTATTTATTTATTTTTCTGAATAGCAGATCATAGTAGTAATGATTCTTGCATTTAAAACTGCAATTAGAGGTAGATGTTGTCCTTAGGTGTTTGCAGCTTTAGGAAAATTCATCATTTTATGAAATTTAAATCCCTAGAGAGAAAAAATAAGTAAATAGATAGAACTGTTTTATTTATGTAAACTGTAGTATGCTGTCTTATTTGCATGAAATGATTGCTGTTTATTGTTGAAATTATTAGTTTAAAAAATGCTGGTAAAAAGTATTATGTTTCAATAACTTTGGAAAGAGTTATTTAATTCAACCATATGCTATTAAGAAAATGTATTTTTCCTCAACTTAACACCTACAAGTTGAAAGTATGTGGTTCTTGTTAGTGTTGTTGCTTCACAGGTCCATTATCCTGGGTTCACGTCCTGCACCCAGTTACTGTCCATGTGTAGTTTGCTCTCTCTCCTCATGTGTATAAGGTTTCCACCACTCTGACTTTCCTCTCACATCCTCAACTACATGTGTGATCACAAATTGGTGATTTTGAATTGGGGGTCTGGGTGTGTGTGCATGAGTCTGATCTGGATTAAATGGATTTCAGAGTGCCATGTTATGGAATATATTGTTGTTACTTGTCCCCAAACCATATGTCCAGCAGAGCAGACCTAAACAGACTGCAGTTTACCATGCCGTTCATTTTACAAAATTCATTAAAAGAGAAGTAAACAGTCTCGCAACTTTACAAAAAGTGCACTGGTGAAGGAGGCAGCAGTTTGTGTGAAATTTAATTACATCTATTGTAAGCCTTACCCGTGTCTTCATGTGCCAGAGCCATCTTTCAATATTAATTAGAACCAGATGAATGATTCCTTCCTTTTTTTAGGGCTTATCTCTCCAATCATGCCTCAAGTCTTGATTGAAAAGTGTTCATTTGTGCTGGTAAGATTTCGTGATTGGTAGAAAATGGCTTAGCTGTTTGACCTGTTTGTCTGTCCGCATATGATGTACATTTTACTGACCCGCAGAAACAATTATTTTTCAAACACTGGCTGAAAACCCTTTTGGAAAGTCAGATGACATGCTCCAATGATGAATATTTCCCTTTGCACCTTAGTAGCGAGGCAAACATTGTACACTTCAGTTTTCTTTGCTGTAAAATTAAATGAGTCTTGAAGATTTCCATCTGTTCATACTTGAAAAGTATGGAAATGAATTGAGTTGATAAGAAAATTATGAATCCACGTTGCATACAAATCCTATAGTGTTTGCAAACTGTAGACATTTAAAGAGTAAAGTACAGTCTTTAAAAAGTTTACCATCATTACCTTTCAGTTATTTTCAGCTTGGTCTGAAATTATGTTGGTAGTTGTCAAATGTGAGTTGGGCCTGCCTGCTTTTGGAATTTGAGAACATTTTTAATTTACAAAAAAATCTTCTGATTCCTTATCTTACTAGGTAAGTAACAATTGGTTAAGCAATAATTTTGTAAAATATTTCCTCATATTATTTACATATGTTTGCTAATTTCAAATGTATTAATGAACAACTGCAGGAGACTAAGTTTACATTCATGGCTGGTCAGCATGTATTTATGGAGCTTACTTGCTTTCTCCATGTTTGAATAGGTTTACCCCGTCCAGGTACACTGCTTTTCCTCTCATATTCCCCAAAATGTGTATTTTAGTTTAGCTGGTGACGATAAAATGGTCTAGTATGTGGGTGATTGTTGTCTGGTGTCCCAACCAGGTTGTTTCCTGTCTTGATGTTGCATCTGTTGTGCCGTGAATATACTCCATATTTCTTTGACTATGTATTAGAAAAGTATATGCATACAAGCAGGTTAACTAATATAGACAAACATATATACTCAAACCTGCTTTAACCAGTTCAGATTAAGCAGGTTCAGATTAAATAGTATGTTGTAGGGGTTAAGATTTAGGTCTTTAAATCCTGAGATTGTGGGTCCAAATCCCACTACTGATACTGTGTGTAACCATGAGCAAGACACTTCACCTGCCTGTGCTCCAATCGGAAAAATAAAAGAAATGTAACAAATTGTATCTCAAATGTTGTAAGTCACCTTGGATAAAAGTGGCAGCCAAATAATAAGTAATAATAAAAATTCTGAAGAGCAGAGCATATTCTGTCAAGAGAGGGCACAAGAAAGGAAACAGCATGGACACTGTGTCAATCCATTGCCTAGGAAACAAAAGCACACAATCACAGTCATGCCAGTTTAGTTAACTTAATTTTTGAGTCTTTGAGAATGTGGGAGAAAGGTAGGAATAGCCAGAAAATGTGCAGGTTCAACAAGAACAATGTCCGAACGCAGGATATTCAAACCCAGGATACAGGATCACTAATGAAAATAACTGAAGGGACAAAATGATTTTGACTTGTGCCTTCATTGACAAATTAAGTAAAATATATACATGCATTTGCTTATCAAGATTAACATTTTATTCAGGGTGGGTTGTTGCCAAGTGCCTGATGCTGCCAGAAACCTGTTTTTCTGTAGTTAGATTAAGCAGGTTTAGAAATTGATGGATGTATGTTTCCAAAGCACATCAGCTTATTTTAAACAACTATTGACAGTCAACTTCAGACATGCTAGTGCACTTAACTGAATGTTCACAAAATGGCATTCACTTCATACAAAGAGAGATGGTGCCCAAAATTATGCAGTAGGCCTCCTTCAGTGTGCATAACTGTATAACAAATAAAATACAGCAAGTTAGATTATGCTCATTGATGGCATGCCACTTTTATATTCAATTTATCCCTTAGGATTAAGACATCTGCTCTCTTGGCATCCAAGTGGATTTTATCCCAGTGCTGCCAAAATGGTTTATAAGACTGCAGAGGGCTCAGGATAGTGCACATGAGACACAACGTTAAAGAAAGGAAGCTAAACAAATCCTGTACTAAAGAAATTAAATTCACAAACTGTCATCACTCTTCCAGAGACGTGCTATGCTTGAGAGCCAATAACATTACCTTTCTCTAGCACCTTGCCACTCCATGGAAGCTTTCCACATCTTCCATTCACACACATCCTCTTACATACCCCCTCATGTTTATTGTCAGTCTGACCCACTAATTATCAATTACACCAAAGGTCAGACCTTCAACCTTTGACCCCTCAAGGGACTGAACTAATGACTGGAAAGAAATGTTTAAGCTTCCCAGGCTGGTTTATAATAGTGTTTCTAGACAAAGTGCATAAGCACCTCATTTTGTGATGTGCAAAAAAAGAAAATGTACACTTGATGGTGTCAAATAAAAGGAGTTCTGGCTTACAGGTATGTAGCTGTTGAAGGGAAATATGATTAATACTTATCCATCCATCCATTCTCCTAACCCACTTATCCATTTCAAGGGCTTAGGAGCTGCTGAAGCCTGTCCCAGCAATCACAGGGCTCAAAGCAGAAACAATGTCTGGACAGGACACCAGTCCATCACAGGGTAATGATTAATACTTAAGTAAAATAAAATATATTGTCTTTTAAAAATGCAATTTATTTGCCTTTCCCTATAGCTAATGCTTGTATTCTACCTAAGTAAATTTCTTTGACTACATCTTCATGTTTGGAGTCAGCACTTTCTCCCCATGTCTGTGTTAGTTTTCTTCTCACAGGTTAGAACTGCTGGCATCTCTAAATTAGCCTTGAAGAAGTGTGTGTGGGTGGTGAATATGTTTGAGTCTGCCATATGATACACTGGCGCTCCATCCAGGGTTGATTTCTGCCTCTTGGCTGATGCTGAACTGGATAAGAGAGCTAGGAAATGCATGGATGGGCTTTGTGTGGTCTTTTCTGAAACGGAAATCTGTAGTAGATGAAATATAATTATTGTTCTTACTGAAGTAAATACTGTAGGTAATTGCAGGACTTAATACATGTATTTCCTTTTTTAAAAAAAAAGCCTATTTTTAAACTTTTTAAACAATATTATGTCATACTCCAAAGAGTTCAGCCTAATGCTGTTTTCTATTTTACTTCTGTAATCCATCAAACAATAAAGAATTTCTCTTTGTTTTTCAACATTATTTATTTCACTGCATTGGTAACTGCCCAACCCAAAGTCTTCTTAATGGGATACTTACTGTGCCAGTTGAAGGGAGCTTCCCAGTATCTTTGTCCTTAGGCTTTTGGTTTTCAACTTTGTAAAATAAATCTTTATGATTATTTTTGCCTGTTTGTCCAATTTCTGCAGACCACACAATTAGTGTCACCAATAAAAACCAGATGACCAAATAAAAAATGATTGATGAAAATAGGATTGAGTCCTTTGAGATGATTAAACATATTTCTAAAACAAAAACTTCTTTTGTGACTCATAATGAAAATCATTTTCCCATCTTGCTTTCCATATTTAAAAACACAAGATACAGAACTTATACTGGACTAGATTTCAAGCCTTTCTGGGATCTTCTCAGCAACTGTTCATTCAATTTTATAGCACCCACTTTCCTTGTCAACATTCAACTTTCAAATCCACCCTGAAAAGTTACTTTTTCTCTTTAGTTTCTTCTGATTGGCTCTCTTACTTAGTGCTTGTTGGCAGTTACAGTATTACTGTAGTTCTCTTTTTGGTAGATTTCGCATTTGATTGTTATCACACAGGATTTCTAGTAATCTGAGTAAAGCTGCAGCATTTAGTACTGCCTGTTGATTTTAAAATCTAAAGGATAATTGAGGTCCATAGTCTCAATCATCTTTTTTACTTTATAAATATGTGCAAATTAAGTACATTTCTGAGACAAGAATGCCTTTTAGGACATGAGAATATAATGCTATATTTATGACCTCTTGCCGTAACAACTTAGTATTTTCTATTGAAGCAAAAGTCTGTTCTTTGCCAGCATATTCCTTTCAAGTCCTTCAGAATATCTGGAAAGCATGATCTCATTAATAATGGATAGTAAGGGAAAGGCTGACACAAAGCATGTAGGCTGAGCCCACCCTCTGGCTGTCATTATGATGAAGCATCTGACTGGGAAAGATCAAGCAGAAGGTTTCTTGCCAGCATGTATGTCCACTTAACGCATCAGAATAAAATGGTCATAGCTGATATGATGTGTTGCTGCTGAAATAGTGGCAATAAGTATAACAGCAGAGAAAACAGGTGATGTTGCAATGTCCACAACACTACATAACAAACATTTTGTGTTGTGTTGTTTTTTTGTTTTTTTTTTACAACTTTTTCTGCGTTTGCAGCCATGAAAACTCCTAAAACTGTTTTAAAATAACTATCACTTACTTTACAACCGTACTGTGATGCTTGGCTGACATAGCAGTTGGTAGTTTTAAATCTGTCATACTGCTAATTTTGTAAGGCTCACAGAGCTGCAGAACAGCTACCACCATAGCACAGTGGTAAGCTTTTTCTATATTTCAAATTTTTGTTATAAATTTTATTTATCATCCCCTCGAGATATATGAAAAGGTATTAAGTGTTTGTATCCATCAGCAAGCAGATGGGGTTTGGTTCACAACAACGTATTTAAGAAAAACAAGCATAAATGCGAAGCTCAAATGAAATAGGAGGAAAGTCAGTTTCCACCCACCCCGGGCCTTGTGCCTGCCTGAACACATGCATTTCACTCCCTTAACACCTAGGGTGGCTCACCCTTTATCAGCATTATTATCACCAAGTGATTCTCAAGGGGTCCTCGTCTCTCTTGTGTGTCATGTTTTTAAATACTACCAACTAATGTCTCCTCTTCCTCCCCTAAAATGTGTTCCTTTACCCTTGGAATGCCTGGTGGTATATTGGTGCTCTAATGGTTTCTTCTTTGTTTTTTAGTCCTGTACTTTATTTTTCGTTCATTTCATCTTGAGAACCTTATTATACACTAAACGTGAAACTGGGTACAAAGGCAAATCCCTATGAAATGACTAATTATAAAAATAATAGCTTCGCCCACTTTCAGAATTTGAAGCCAATTTGAACAGCCAAAGAAGAGTATATTTGGAGAGTCTCGTGTTCTGTAAGAATGTGTTTGAAAGGTCACTGTCTCCAGTTTAAAAGAAGAGAGGATTTACAGTGTTGTAATAGTTTGTATTCTAAAGAGTTTTGATGTCAAAGTGTTTCTGTCTATATCAGAGTGGTCATGTTGAAAGCTTTTTTCATATCTCTAAATGGAGATACTGTACCTTTCTTTCATAAATGACTCATCTGTGTAATCTGTGTTTGCACCAAGCTTGACAATTATTAACTCACCTCAAATGCACCATGCAAGAAATGAGTGTCAGTTCTCAAGGCATGTGTGAAGTGTGTACCGGTCCTTACAGAAAATGGCAGCCTCATGTCATACAGAACGTCGCAATGCTAACGTGATGTTAGGAATATTGGTGGTTTTTCTCAGTGTTTGGTGAAAAATGGTTAAAAATAATTTAAAGAATATACGTTTGTACTGTATATCAATTAAATGATGATGTAATGAGTATATTTCTTTATATACCAGGGTTCTGAGTCTCAGTGTTGGAGGACCTTTAGCTTTGCAGGGTTTCCTTGCTGCAAGTTTCTTCACTAAAATCAGTTATCCTGCTAATGGAGCATCATTTTTAGTTTAATATTACTTCACTCACATGTTAAAATTCAGAGCCCTAATCATTTCTTTGACTATTAAATAGCATACAGAGTCTTTAATTGCATTTTTAACCTAGTTAACTGCTAGTTAACAGAGAGATGCAAAAAACAACAGAGACAACAGTTAGTTAGCACCAGTGTGTGTTCATAGCAATGTATCTGTTTTAGTTACAGTCATATGAAAAAGTTTGGGAACCCCTCTCAGCCTGCATAATAATTATCTCTACTTTCAGCAAAAAAGATAACATGGTATGTCTTTCCTTTCCTAGGAACATCTGAGAACTGGGGTGTTTTCCAAACAAAGGTTTTTAGTGAAGCAGTATTTAGTTAAAAAAACTGGCTGTGCAAAAATTTGGGTCCCCTTGTAATTTTGCTGATTTGAATGCATGTAACTGCTCAATACTGATTAGTTGCAACACCAAATTGGTTGGATTAGCTCATTAAGCCTTGAGGTTTAGAAACAGGTGTGTCCAGTCATGAGAAAAAGTATTTAAGGTGGTCAGTTGCAAGTTGTGCTTCCCTTTGACTCTCTTCTGAAGAGTGACAGCATGGGATCCTCAAAGCAACTCTCAAAAGATCTGAAAACAAAGATTGTTCAGTATCATGGTGTAGGGGAAGGGTATTGTTTTATCTTGGTAGAGTAATATATATTGCTCTACTTTCCCCTATTGTATTATTAATATGTAGCCTTAGAATGCCTAAACTCACAAACTTACCACTGTTTATAAGGTATTATTGTATATAACTTAACCCTACCTTCCCCTCTATATCTATAACCTCAGGCAATTAGATGTAGTAAAAAGATAAGCAGGAGTTAAGTTACACATAATATAATGTATTACTGATAATATTCATAAATAATAACAAAATGCAAAGTATATTTAAATATTGGCAACCATACAACCTGATAAAATGGTGATGTGTAATTCAGGTGGCACACAGACTTGTAGTTACTTAAAATGTCTCTAGTTAAGGCATTGTTGGTGCTCAGCTTTCAGCCGCATGCCTGTTGTTTTGTTACGGGAAAATGGTTCCAGGGATTAGAACATAAGTAGGCAAAGAATCAGAGAGAAGAGGTCCAATACTTCTATTTTATTTACTCAATTATAATATTTAAACACATATAATGCAATATAATGCAGACATACAAAAGCAAAACAATACTTACAAACATATGAAAAGGCACAGAGCCATCATCCCAGACCAGTAGACTGAGGGGGCCCGCTTGTCAGTCTTGTCAGAGGATCAACTTATTATTTGCCCTTCCAATTTACCGGGCGGTGCGCGCTGTCCCCACGGTTGAGCCTCCAAAGAAACTGAGGGCGGAACCTTCCCTTATATACTAATTGAGCGTCCTTGCCCAAAGCGGCTTACGTGTAAGCAGTGTATACAGAAGTGATTAGTTTCAGCACACACACCTTTCCACGGGACGCGGTGTTGTTTTGCACTTGGTCCTGATGATGACAACACCTGGTACCAGGAGGCACACAAAAATAAGAATTGCGTAGTGAAGCCCCTTGAAGTGAAAAACAAGTCAGCATGACCCTCTGGCCATATTCCCAGTACTTTTCCTTCTTGAAGCTGGTTTTTGCGCTGAGCGACCAACGCCCATCTGCTCTCTTGATCCCCCCCTCTCTTTAGAAAAATCCTTCCATTACACCTGTTCAATATGGCTGCTGAGCTGTGCTCTTCATTGTGTTGTCTTCATCATCACAGGTTAGCAAGAGAGTTGTTTCTTCATCATATGTTGGTTAGAGAGAAAGAGAATGTAGTTGAGCAAGCAAATTTATAGGTTTTCTGTCCAAACCCTCCAGCCAATCCAGACAGCCATATCTCAGACCAATGGGTGGAATAGATCATCCTATCTCCTGCCCCAAAATCTTATGTTAAACATCCTGACTTCCTTGCAGGGGGTTCAAAGACTTTAGCAGAGAAATATTCATCAAACTGGTTTAAGACACATCCCCCCAAATCCAGTCATAAAATTATAAAGAGACAGTTGTAAAAGGGGGGGTCAGGGGCAAACACGAATACCTCTAAATTACATTGGTTTGCCTAAATTATAAATAAAGACATACAGAACATTTATCAAGTTATATGCAAAATCTCACATCACAACATGTACAAAAAGCTATCTCAGAGGCTTAAACTGTCAGTTTCAACTGTAAAGAATGTAATCAGGAAATGGAAGGCCACAGGCACAGTTGCTGTTAAACCCAGGTCTGGCAGGCCAAGAAAAATGCAGGAGCGGCATATGCACATGATTATGAGAATGGTTACAGACAACCCACAGATCACCTCCAAAGTCCTGCAAGAACATCTTGCTGCAGATGGTGCATCTATACATTGTTCTACAATTCAGTGCAATTTGCACAAAAAATATCTGTATGGCAGGGTGATGAGAAAGAAGCCCTTTCTGCACTCACGCCACAAACAGAGTCACTTGTATGCAAATGCTCATTTAGACCAGCGAGATTCATTTTGGAACAAAGTGCTTTGGACTGATGAGACAAAAATTTAGTTATTTGGTCATAACAAAAAGCACTTTTGCATGGCAGAAGAAGAACACCGCATTCCAAGAAAAACACCAGCTACCTATTGTTAAATTTGGTGGAGGTTCCATCATGCTTTGGGGCTGTGTGGCTAGTTCAAGGACTGGGGCCCTTGTTAAAGTCGAGGGTTGGATGAATTCAACCCAATATCAACAAATTCTTCAGGATAATGTTTAAGCATCAGTCACAAAGTTGAAGTTACACAGGGGCTGGATATTCCAAGACAATGAGCCAAAATACAGTTTGAAATCTACAAAGGCATTCATGCAGAGGGAGAAGTATAATGTTCTGGAATGGCCATCACAGTACCCTGACTTGAATATCATCGAAAATCTGTGGAGCATGCTGTCCATGCTCGGCAGACATGAAATTTAACTGAACTAGAGAGATTTTGTATGGAAGAATGGTCAAAAATACCTCTATCCAGAATCCAGACACACATCAAAGGCTATAGGATGCATCTAGAGGCTGTTATATTTGCAATAGGAGGCTCAACTAAGTATTGATGTAATATCTCTATTGGGGTGCCCAAATTTATGCACCTGTCTAATTTTGATATGATGCATATTACATGTTTTCTGTTAATCCAATAAACTTAATGTCACTGCGGAAATTACTACTGTTTCCATAGGGCATGTCATATATTAAAAGGAAGTTGCCATTTTGAAAGCTCAGCCAATGATAAAGAAAAATCCAAAAAATTAAGAGGGGTTCCAAAACTTTTTCATATGACTGTAAATATTTGAGGGGGAAAAATTAAAGCGATAAAAGTGAAAGACTGAAAAGTACTAATCAGTTTAGTCCACTAAATATGTTGATGGTGTCCTCACAAAAGGAAAATGTACAATATTAAAAATAGTCTGGCACAGTAGATGGGAGCTCTCTCAAAGTATCTATTATAAAAAGAAATCCTGGAAATCAAAAGCAAGGCGACGATACGTGATCTTCTCGGGAGTTCTTGAAAGACATTTTGAAAGACCCGCGAAACAAAAGCCACTTGCCACAGAGCATCTTGTAAACATGAGACTTGGTGCCAAGAGACTGTGCCAGGGCCGTCTAGCGGGGACGTGGAACATAAGATTTTTGCAAGACACGCCCTACTTACAAAAGATATCATATAAGCGCAAATCCATCAAAAAACAGTCAGTTGTGTAAAAGCACGTAATTCACACAGATCCTATGCTCTCAACACGTATAAAGCATATAAGGACAATACAGAGAATAGAGACCCAAAGTCGTTGGAGAGAAAGAAAAGGCAGATAAGAAATAATGAAACCAGTAAAATTAAAAGTATTGCAGCGTCCCAGCCAGGTTGAGGCCTTTTTGATTTTAAGTGACTGTTCAGTCCGATCGAGGGAGGGCGGAGTACAGCACGGAAGACTGATAGCGGGGTATTGATTGATGCGGTAAGGGGGGTGCAAGACACGGGGGATGAGGGGTTGGAGAAGGTGCTAGAAAGTTGTGTTTGGGGTGTCAACGGCACCCGGGCACAGACCGGCAGACATCTTGTTTTGCACAAACCACCACACGTTTATTTACACTATATACAATTGTTTGGTCACAAAGACCCCAGTCCTTTGGTCACACAGACCCACACAAGTGCACAAACCCCTTCCCAAAGTCCTGGCCTCACGATGCCTTGCTTCGGGCCGCCTTCATCCTCTCTGCTCCTGCCTTGTCCTACTTCCACCTGACTCCAGCCTCGAATGTATGAAGGACGGCCCCTTTTATAGAGTGCCCGGATGAGCAGCAGGTGTTCCCGGCATTCCTCTGTTGGCCACGCCCCAGCGTGGCGGAAGTGCCAGCTGTCCTCCTGTCAGCCCTCCGGGTAACACCCAAGGTCTTCCCCCCAGCACTTCCTGGTGTGGCGGAAGTGCTGGGGCAACAAGTCTCCAAGACATCAGGGCGCCTCCTGGCGGTGACCACGGGCCCCTACAGGGAAAGGCTTCCATGCCCTTGACCCGTGGCCCCAAAGCAACCCGGAAGGCGAACCCCACGTGATCCAGGCAGGGCTCTGACCCTCTTCCGGTCCCTCCTGGCGTCCCGGCCGGGTCATGGCCCCTGGCATCCCTAACAGGGGTTATGAAGTCAGCGAGTGTTCAAGTAAAACTTTTGTGACACTTTATCATGTCAGTCACTACAGTATCAAAGAAAAGATAGAAAAGATCGCATCACCGCAAAACAAAAGGTTTTTATTATCAGAATCAAAATTATCGGAACCAGGTGTATTTGAAAAAAGAGAAGGACAAATCAAGGTCAGAAATAAAAGGCAAAGAGTAGACAACAAAGTCTTTTCGCATTCACATCATTTAATGCACAAAACGCTATGAGAATCTGTGGTCCCGCAACAGTTAAAGCAACGGCAAGTTGAATTTCAAAGAATACACAATTCGGTCAGGTGTGTATTGATGATCACTGAGAAGCGATGCAAATTTTAACAGGCAAAAAGAAAGGCAATGTATATATTCCACGAATAACATTACACACCAAAGGAGATCGTGATATGCCATTTGTATTAAAATGTTTACAGTTTACCGTGAGAATAGCTTTTGCTATGACAATCAATAAATCACAGGGACAAACATTAGAAAAAGTCGGATTATTTATTAGAGAAACAGAAACAATATTCACTCACTGGTAGTTATACGTTGCATTGTCACAATGTGTCTCCAAAACATAATGTTTTTAATGAAGCTTTAAATGTAAAAGTGCAAATAATGAAATTGAAACAATTCGAAAGAAAAAAAAAATTTATATTGTATATCTGATTAACCAAACACAGGGGTTGGCGAGCGAAGCGAGCAGGGGGCAGTGCCCCCTAGTATAATTAAATAATATGTTTCTTTTCCAAGAAGGATTAGCTTCTAGTTGTGAAACTGAATAGAGTGAAAAACTCAGTTCACTGAGACATTTAAGACTGAAACTGGGAATCCCTACTCTAGATAGTAGTTTGTCTGCAATAAACAGTCCTTATACAGGAGCATTAAATGCTGCTCTCAGTGTTCTTTTCAGAAAAGTTTGGTCAGGATAGAATTGGGTAAAAGACATGTATTTACCTTACCTCACACTGGTCTAATTAAGACCCTAAATTAATCTAATGGCGTGCCCTGGAACTGTAGGCGAAAAATCTGAGGAGCATGAGCAGGACACACAGAGTCACATAAAAGACACCCCCAGGTGAGAATGAAACAGGGCTTTTTGCAGATGCAGCTGCAAATTCATTAAAACAAAATGTGAACCTGGACAAAAAGTATTTGATTTCCACTGTTATGTCATAGTGGTGTACTGGATTATTCTGAAAGTGTTCTTTTCTGACAGAAAAATTGAGACGCTAAATTCACAGGAGAACATTAAGTTATAGTCAAAGTACAAGATGTTTTCCCCTTTGCTGTAATTTGAACTGTTCAGGCAGTGTTGTGTAGTGGTTAAGGATTCAGACTTCAAACCCCAAGACTGTGGATTCAAATCCCGCTTTTTACACTTTGAGACCAAGAGCAAATCACTTGACCTGCCCCTGCATCAATAGGAAAACTAAAAGAAATGTAACCAGTTGCATCATACATGTTACAAGTTGCCTTGGATAAAGGCATCATACAAATAAGCAAATGCAAATGAGTTGAAGTATATTTGTGATTCATTTTGTAATACTGAGCAAAATTGTATTCTTCTAACTGTGTTTTTGAAAACTTCATGCTGTCATTTTTTGTTTTCTCAGAACCAAATGATATAAATACCTAACAATTTAAAATGCTTAGCTACAAAGCTTTGTCTCCTAGAGAAAAGCAAAGGTATGTAGACCAAAGATTTCACCACAAAAATGTGCAGTCCCGGTTCTTCATGTAATCAATGTGAAAAAATACCTTATGAGACAAGAGTGCTGATGGACAAACAGTAGCCCTGCAGGAATCCCCAAAGACAGTGACATGCACTGCAGTGCAGGGAACCGCGTGGTATGCCAGTATGGAAGGCATGTCAAAGCTGGAGAGAGAGATAGAGTAACATCCAGGTAGGAAGCACATGGTATTTCTAAAGGCACCAGAGAGCAGGTGTCACAGCAGATACCAGAGATGCCTGACCCTCCACCTAAACAGAAAGGGGGAGAGAGAGAGAGAGAGAGAGAGAGAGAGACTGCATGGAGGACTGACAGGCTTCATGGCTCTTAGGAGACACCACACTGTCCCTAGGTAGGAAATTCAGAGGTCACCTCCTGAACAACTAGGTATTAACTGGCTTAAGGAAGCAATCTGTCGTCTAAATACTATGGGGCAGAACATGACAATAGGCAGTTAGCAGATGCCTTGATCCCCAGTGTGTGTTTGGCATGATTGGAATATTTTTGATCATTTGTTATTTTTATGATGATTTAAATTGTACTATCTATGTGTTGCACTTTTAATAACATCATCCACTGCTGCCATTGCGCTGACTGCTACTGTATGGGTGGCTTCCAGGAGTGAAAGGGTTTATTGCACACACTTCAGCTTGGTGACTTATAAGATGACATTTTACTTAAAACAGTGGTACTGCAGTAACTGGTGTATAACCTTACCTAACCTAAAAACAGAGAAAAAACTTTCTTTTTTGAAAAAAGTAAAAGAGTGGCTTAACCAAGAATTCAACTAAAATTAGGCTCCTGATTAATGCACACATTGATTCTCATTCTTGTTTCTTCCCATCACAAACGTTTATCTGAGCCCCACTAATCAGAAAATTCCAGATTCTGTTTTGTGTATTGAACCTATGACATTTAAAACAACAATCATTTTTTAAAAAGTGCTGAAACACTACAAACCGCTTTATGAAGTTTTACGGTAGTATTCCTGTAGCCAGAAAATGGTCAAATGTAATCCTTAAAGTGATTTCAGATTTTTGCCTTTAGAAATCTCAAGGTACATTTAAAGCCACCTCATGCCACAAGTCCATTTGAGTCGGGATTTAGGAGAACAAGGAGATACATACTCATGTGTAGAAAGAAAGAAGGTCATAGTCATAAGAGAGAAGGGGAGAGGGAGATTGGAGTTAACATGGAGACTGATCTAGCTAAACACAGATTCAAATACCTGTGAAGAAAGACCCAGAGTGGCAGAGTTTTGTTTGTTATTTTTTGTTTTACTAAGAATCCTCCCTATTTATTCTTTCCCTTGTGTGTTTTGTCATTTATAACAAATACATTTCAAACTTTGGCTTCCTTGGGATTATTCTGAGTTTGGAGAGATGACACAAGGGTGTCCTTTCCTGTTAAAACAGACAGTATTGCCCATGTAATTGTTCAACCCTGTAATAGGAGTACATGCAGTGTGAATGCAGCTTCACCAGTGTATTGCAATGCCATAGCATCCAGAAGACAGGGAGAATAACACAAATAAAGTGGGTATGATAGCCATAACTACATTAGATCTCCATGTATTGAAATATCATTGTTTAACAGCTGTTCTTCCTAAAGCAGCCTACATCAAAACAATTAATCTTAAAAAGACATTTGTAAACCTTGAGAAAGGTGACATATTCCATGCATTTATGGCAGATTTTAGAAAAATGTACAAACTCTTCCCCCTTAAATAACTTTATTTGCAATTTAAGCAATATAAGGTCTGCATCTTGTGATCTTCTGAGATCATTAGATTGTGATTACTATAAAATATTAGCAGTTTGACTTCGAGGGTTTGGTTGAGTGGACTCAGTTTAGCTCACATAAATTTACCGGGTATTATTAAGGTTAAGTTCAGCTTCCCAAGTTTTGATATAGCCATAGAAGGAATTCAGAAAAGGAAAAACTCTCTAAGTGCTCGACAGATCACCTGCTGCTTGGCATGGCCATGAACCATAAGCTGAAGCTCTTTTTTTTTTTTTAAACATCCAGTGTGCCTACTCCAGTGATATGCCCTGGTGGAAAATTTCACTAGTTAGTCACATTTTGCCTGAAGAAATTCTGTTGTGCTTTTGAATTTGCCTTTCTTCATCTTAATCATTTGGTCTATCCAGTACCAGTGCACTTGCTTTGAACCAATCAAATGTCTTGCTAAGTGGCATTGATCCTACAGCCTTTCATCAAAAATTAATTCCTCTATCTTCACATATAAAACTGTTATCAGTGCTGGCATGACACTCAGCTTAGAATTTTCATTGGACAAGTAGGATTGTATTAGAATATAAAAAGCTAGATATTGTAGATTCTGTGTTATGGCAGAATATGCTAAACAGAAGGAATCTTTTTGAGTCAGTAAGATAGTCCTTTTTTTAGCACCAATAAGAGAGCTACTACTGAGAGGGGAAAGCCAGATTGCATTTGACAATTTCAGGCTCCCAATATGCACTAGTTTCACTTGTCAGTGGCACATTCACAAGTCATCTTGCTAGCGCACCAGTTTCATTGGTGTGAAGTTAGTCAACATGCTTTTTAACTCACCATTTTCAACCTCATGGGTATCTCCCAGCTAGACTGTGCCACCCATGGGATCATTTTAGAGAGACGTAATTTCAGACCCAGCAGTCTGGATGTCTGTTACTCATTCTTATTTGCAAAAAAAGCAGTAGTATTAGTGGAACTGTCGTTGCACCTTTTCACTCCCTGTACCTGATTAACCTGATTTATACAATGTCTTAAGCTTTGATGTATTTTGTGTATCCTCTGACGTGTTAAGGGAATATTTGATTCATATTTACAGACGTTTATGAATGTTAAGCTTAAATGAGGTTAAAATATTGAATCATGTCTATAAAAAAGAACCTTATTCAGTAGAAGCAAAGCATATACATTCAGATCACTGAATTATAGTGCCAATTTGAAGCTCTTTTTTCATTTTTTATAATGGGAGTGCTTGAATTATGTTTACCCTTGGCTTAACACATTTTGCAAAATTTAAGTGGTACCACCTTACTTATTAATTGACCACTGTCTAATACAATTAATCTATCCACATTTCAGATAATCCTTTTGTTGTCTTGTGAGTTCTCACTTTGAAATGTTATTTACTTCAAGATGTGCTGTGCTGTCAACTGTCAGATGTAATTTTCATCTGTGTGTGTGTGTTAGTGAGACATCACTCCCAGAGTGTTTTCCTGTCTTACCTTCAGTACTCCAGGGCTTGTGTCACACTTCCTGTAACACTGTACATGTGTTTAAAATTGTCTGTGGTGGCATGATGTTATCTTTTCCATGCTCTGTTGACCTTTTTAGGTAAATTACTGTAAAATGCAATAGCACCTACATTCTTGAACATGTCCGTCAGACCATATGTATGAAACAAGTTGGCTTCCAGTGGATTAATTTCACTCAAATTTGGTACACTTTTCTTCAGGAAAGTTTGCTGGAAAAGTTTCTTTTTTTGTAATATTTCGAGTAGAACATACTGGATACATTTTTGAAATTTGAAAACTTCCCATTGTAAAGGGATTCTTTAGGGATCTTAAAACAAAAGCATCCTATGGGTTTAATTACTGATTAATGTACTATTTCAGAATTCAGTTTAGAATATATTTGACTGATATATTTTCCTTTTTTCATCTTTGTTTGGTACTGCTGATGCCAAAATAAATCTCCCAATTCAAGTGTTTGACATGGTAGTAGAGTTACGTTTGGATAGATTATAACTCTCCATTGGAATCATATTTTCAAAAATGTTATAATTGTAAGCAAAAAAAAAATGTGATGTATCTGTCTTTTTTAATGACATAGGCAAAATTAAAAAATGCTTCATCTTTCAGCACTGTTACCTCCATCCCCAAATGCACCTGAATGTTACACCATGTGGATATTTTATACATTTCCGTGCTTTTGTGTGTGTGTTTTGTATAGTAGTGGTTACTTCCATGTATTTCTGTTTAAAGCAATAAAAAATAAGTGGGCTACAATTCTTTTTGACATTGTATACCATCTTGTATAATTCTAAGGAATCCTACCAGTGCAGAAAGATGCAAATGCACTCAAGCAGAGTAGTGTGAAATAAAGGTCAAATATACAAATGGCAAGGCTTTTGCCTTTCCTACTCATGGAAAACAAGCAATTGCTCATCTGTTTGAAACATTATTTATTTTAAGATTATTTATTTTTTGCTATTTTTGTGTCAGTTAATCTGTAACAGCTGTATTTTATTTTTGTAAAGTATAAAGTGTAAATATGTGCATGGATTTAAAATATTTTTACAACAGTTTAAAAAAACACTATTTTACAGTGTAAATGCATCGTCATTAGATATCAAAATAGCTAAAGATATGCATTAAATAGTCTATTAAATACCATAGAATCTGTTTCTGGCGTGTAGAGGCCTACCTGAGAACTGCAGACACTCTATGTTGGCAGGTTTACAAATTATAAATGGATTTAATTGGAATGTTCACAGGCAGTCTCATAGTGACAGGGAGCCTTGGTACTAAAACCAGTTCTCTCACGCCTTGCCACCTTCGCTGGCAGTCATTTAAAGGCTGAAGCAAAATGACAGGCCTGTCTGCCTTAATACTACCTGTGAAATATGCTGGGGACCCCGTCTCCAGATATAGCATGTTTGTGATTCTCATAGGCACTGCTTTAGCTATACATGAAGAGGGAAACAGATGTGAAATTAAATGTCTCATTTTGTGTGTGTATTTTTTTTTCTTTCTTCTCTTCCCTCAGACTCCACAATGCTTTCTACCCCAGCCAGCCTGTCTTCACATTGACACTTTTGCATGTTATTTCTGCTCCTCTACACGGTCTGGCCAATGCTTTTGTGTTTGGCTTGGACAAAGACACCTGGAGCCAACTTAGTGTCAACAGCCTGCAGGTAATATTACCTTATCTTAATGATTGATTTACAAATGGCCACCTACTGAAGTATGAGCAAACAAGCAAGTTAAGCACCTTTCACACTAGCACTGCAGCTAAAGGTGAAATCTATCATTTTTTAGCCTGGGGTACAACTGTGCATAATACAAAAGTGCCTACATTGGTTGGAAGAAGGGGCACTGATGTTAAAAGAAATTCACAGATTGGGGGAATCTAAATGAAAGAAAATTGCCTTGTTGAGGTTTCATATATTTATTTTTCGTTCTGCTCTTTTTTGGCTTATTGTGACTTTTTGATTCCCTAAAAAGGCAGAGCTGAGTTTTTATCCATTCCTTAAGAGTACTTTATAGGTCTTGTACCTCTTTAGGTTGCATTTTTGTTCTTTACTTTCAAGATGAGATGCTCTTATTGACCATTATTGTTTTAATATTCAGTATGTTTTATCACCTATTGATATGATGTTCTTCATTTTCTGAAGATTTCAGGAGATTTTAAATATTAGAAATGAGAAATTCCTGGTAATGATATATTCAATTATATGCCTATATATTATAAAGATCATTGGTGGCCCTTTTCCACATTTTGTTTTGCCTTGTTATCACTGCATTGTTGAAGCCCACTTAATCCATATTAGGGCTATGGGGGGCTGGAGCGTAGCCTATCCTGTTAGGTTTAGGTGTAATGCATGAACTAGATGATGAAAAACAGGGTATCCAGAGGAAATGCAGTGCTCTAGCAGGGATTTAAATCCAAGACTCTAGATCTGGGAGGCAGCAAAGAAAACCACTGCACCAGCATGCTGCTGTGTTCTGAATAGTGCTATATAACAACAACAACAACAATTATTTATATAGCACATTTTCATACAAAAAGTAGCTCAAAGTGCTTCACATAATGAAGAATGGAAAAATAAAAGACATAGTAAGAAAAGAAAATAAGTCAACATTAATTAACATAGAATCAGAGTAAGGTCCAATGGCCAGGGTGGACAGAAAAAACAAAATAAAAAAAAAAAAAACTCCAGACGGCTGTAAATTATTATGTAATGTTTGATTAAGTGATTATTATACTTTACATTTTAACATTTTCCTAGAAACACAATTTTTTTTAGAGTTTTATGCATAAATGAAAAATAATCTGCTCTCTCTGGATAGTTCGATACAACTAAATTTATGGTCTTATTTATCCAAAACAGCTTGACAATTACCATTTGAATTTTTTTTTTTTTTTACAAGTACGGCCGTGGTAGGTTTAGTCAGGGTCACACATTGATGGATGTTATTAAACTAACATCTTTATGGTAAATAGTCCTATGTCACATTCACCAAGCTATGCTATCTTTAAAAGAGAGAGATGCAATCTAAAACACTGCTTGTCACTGCAAACTGGAGTCTGATATTTTTTGTGTCATTTAGCATAGCTATAAAATAAATTGTAATGCAGAAGGAAACATTTGGAAAGTAAATCAGACTTACACGTACAGTAGGAAATTGGTTTGCATGTTGTTTCAGTCGACATTATGTTTTCTCAGTGTTGTGGTTATTATTTTTTAAAACTGTAATGTGAATATATCCATCAGATGTTGATTGTTTCATAATTTGGCGGTGTTGGGTTAAAAGCCAATTTGCAATACTATGTGAAAAAAAATCTGAAGAGACAGAAACCTGGTTTTAATTGCACACCCTGGTATAAAGCCTACATCTTTAATCGTGTTTCACTTGTGCAGTTTTGATACTGACGTGTGATGCATTGCACTCATAGAAAGGATACACTTTTAATTGACTTTTATGATACTATGAATTCTTAGTGTACACTCATATTTTTTTTTCTGATTTTAGAGTTTTAAGGTTGGCCACAATTTTATGTAAAGTCATGACCAGCAGTTTCTTTTTTTCTTTATAATCTAGCAATTATTAACTTAAACCTCAAGCTTTTTTGTTAAGAAGATACCAGCTGCAAGTGGAAATCCATTGTTTTACTTTAATTAGCAGTGTACCATACCTTCTCACTGAAAGATTAATTAAACAAGCCTTTTCTTGAGCTTAGTTTTAAGATGCCGTCTGTCTCCCCTGTCTGTGTATTAGCTAGAGTAGGCCGTTTGAAAAAAAGTGACTAGGATTTGAGGAAACTGGCAGCAGTTGGCCAGTAGGGACGTTACATTAAAAATTGTTCCCACACACTGGCTTGAAAAAACACCTTTTAATTAATCAGCTGAAAGTGACGAAAAGAGGTTTGAATAACTTGCTTTACAACGTCTAATTTATGGCCTAATAACCCAACCGTCTGACTTTGCAAATCACTGTATTGCTACGTTTCACTATTGCAGGTGTTAATTTGATTTGTATATAGTACTTGTCATGGACTCATGCTCAAAGCTCTTAATGTATTAACAGTAAGATGCAAACCGTGCAACACTTGCATATGTAACACACAAATTACACACAGAAAACAAATAATTTCTATGATTCACATAAATAAATCATGGCAATATAAAATGCATGAACATTATCTTTGATTCAATGTATGGCCAGGTGACAGCAAAGGAGATGGCCACCTTTCCCATTCTGAGCACTGTGTCTTAGACAGTGTAATAAGAAGCAGAACAGTTTCCTTTCTTCTTGAATCCCAATATTTTAATCACTATGTGTGCTCTTTATATTACTGTTTTTTTTTTTTTTACTTGATGGAATTTGCTGGCTCTCTCCATCTCAGTCTCTTCTACTGGTCTGCTATGGTATTAAGCTTTGGTGCTAGGAAGACAGAAAACATTTGATGGACTGGCAGCCAGTCTAAGCCTGGATACTTATCTTTAGAACTTTAGACAAATGTAGACTAGAACAGGCCATTTTGCCCAACAAAGCTCACCAGTCCTATCCACTTAATCCCTCCAAAATAAAATGGTCTAGTTTTGAAGGTCCCTAAAGTTCTACCTTCTGCCACACTACTTGGTAACTGTGTGTGTGGTTCTCTATGTGAAGAAGAACTTCCTAATGTTTGTGCAAATTTTACCATTAACAAGTTTCCAACTGTGTCCCTGTGTTGTTGCTGGACTCATTTTAAAGTAATAGTCTCGATACACTGTATTAAGATCATAATTTTAAACACAATCATGTCATCTCTTAATCTTCTTTTTGCTTAGATTGAAATGCCTCAACTCTTTAACTCTTTCCTGATAACTCATCCCCTGTAGCCCTGGAATCGGCCTAGTTACTCCCCTCTGGACTTTTTATAGCACCACTATGTCCTTTTTGCAGTCTGGAGACCATAATTGTACACAGTACTCCAGATGAAGCCTCACCAGTGTGTTATAAAGGTTGAGCATAACCTCCTTGGCGTCGTATTCTACAATTATGCTATATATTATGTCTGGAAGTAGAAAGAGACAATCCACTAAGACTCCTAAATCCTTCTTATATGGTGAACTTTAAATTTTCAAACCCCCCTATTGTGTGTTCAAACCTAACATTTTTACTTCTTATGTGTAACATTTTATATTAACTTACATTTCATCTGCCGCAAATCTGCCCTAGCCTGTATGCTAAGTCCCACTGTAATGATTCAACAGATTCTAGGTTATCTGCTAACTCTTCTAGTTTGGTATCATCTATGGACTTATCCAACATGTAATTTATATTCCTATCCAAATCACTTACACTTCCAGTCAAAAGGTTTAGAAGACCACAATTTTTCCAGTTTTTTTTTTCAAATGTAATAAGTTGAATAGGTTACAACCTACAGATGTTCTGCAGCAATTGAAGTAAATTAAGTATTGCAAGTAGAAGCAAACAATTTCCACAGGTGTCCCAAGTTCTATTGATTACTTAAAAACCTTGTGTCTGTCTTCAAGCAGAGTTGGAACAGACTGTGTTACTACACCTTCTGAAGTACTACTTGGACAATATTACAATGTAGAAAGTTGTAAATTCCATTGATAATGACAAGAAAATGGCACTTAACAAAAGAAATAAGGAAGACAGTCCACCTGGATTGGGACCAGAGTGCAGCCATGCAGTGGGTGGCACCTTAGCACCACACTGGAACAGTGTGAGGTTTTTTACAATGGCTGGAGTACCAATTTGTACCACCATCCCCCAGAGTTTTCCCTGCAAGTTGGAGGACCTGTTTGAAACATAGTATTATTACCCTAGGAAGTGTAGGCCTTTCATGTAGAGAAATTGCAAAAAAAAATGCCAGTGAGTAAGGTGTCCTACACAATCCAACGGTAATTGGAAACTGAAAGAAACTCTGATAGGAAAATATCTGGCCAACCCAAAGTCAAAACACATTCAGAAGATAAGTTTCTGAGGGTCACCAGTTTGTATGACAGGCACCTCACAGCACAACAGCTTCAAGCACTGCTTAATAGTGGTCGAAAAAAGAAAGTCTCAGTTTCTATTATGAAGAGGAGACTTTGTGCTGCAGGTTTGACTGGCCATTCCTTAAAGGTCAGAATAGAGCTTTGAAATACTATCTGTGGACTGCTGCATGCTGGAAGAATGTTTTATGGATTGATGAATCAAAATTTGAAATATTTTGTTCTTCACGCAAGGTGTTTGCATACCGTTGAGTTGGTGAAAGGATGGTTCCTCAGTGTGTGACACCAACTGTCAAACATGGAAGAAGAAGTGTGATGGTCTGGTGTTCTTTTGCTGGAAGCAGAGTTGCTGACTTGTACTGACTGACTGGCATTCTGAATCAAAAGGGTTACCACAGTTTGTCTGTTATATCAGCAAAAAGTGGCTACTTTGATGAATCAAAAATTTTGTACACTTAATGATTCCTTGACTTATTTTTTATTTGTCATTGTTCATTTGTTCTATGATTTCCTGAAAAATTAAGACATTAAACTGTGCATATCCATAAAATCTGAGGCGTTCTAAAACTTCTGAATTGTAGTGTGTATATATTAACAGCAGTTGTCCTAGCACTGCCCCCTGTGACACGCCACTCTTTAACATGGCCTAATGTTAATAAAGTTCCTCACACCGTAACCCTCTGCTTCCTGTGTTTTAGCTAATTCTACACTCATCCACACACTACACCCTAAACCTTGCACATCTTTTAGTTTGTTTGCCAACTTTTCATGTGGTCTCTTATCAAATACTTTCTGAAAGTCAAAATAAATAATACCACATGCACCACTTTGGTCTTATCATTTTGTTGCTTCCTCACTGTATTCCAGCATTTTAGTAAAACATGACCTCCATCTTCTGAACCCATGCTAACTGTTCAGTAAAACTCCTGTTCTGGCCATGTGTTTTTCAGTCTTTTCCTTAATAATCCCTTCAATTAGTTTACCTGTTATACACATTAAGCTTGCTGGTCTATAGTTACTTGGATCTACCCAATCATCCCTTTTATATAACAAGATAATATTTGCCATTTTCCAGTCTTTTGGAATTTCTCCAGTTTGCAATGACTTCATAAAAATATGAGTCAAGAGTTTCTATACGTATTCACTACTTTTTTTTATACATAAGGATAAATATTATCTGATACTGGTGATTTGTGTTATTTCAGCCTATGTAATCTAAGCAGTACTTCTCCTTCTACAATTTACAAATCTCTCAAATCCTCCTTAGTTGTCCTTTTTACTGCTGCAAGGTTATCTACTTCCTCACATGTGAAGAGTCTGTTTGAGTCATTTTTCACCCTATGTTATATTACTCTCAAACTGCCTTTTAGCTTACCCAGTATCCTTCTTAATGGCTACCCTCATGCTGTCATAGGCCCTCTGATTCATAATGGCATGAGTAGTCTTATATGACTTATACACCTGTTTTTTACTTTGCAGCTTTTTTGTGAACCCATTTTGTTTTTTTAATTCCTACTAATTCCAATGATGCATGATTTTCCATGTATTGCTGTTGGCATAAGCTGTAGTGAAGAGACAGAATACTGGAATACAGACTACTGAAGGTAGTCTGCTTGTTTTGTAATTTTAACAGAAGAACCTTTACTAAGGTGTAGGGAAACATCTGCAACAAAACTATCAAATATAATGAACAAATAATGTTGAAACACTGCTGACGGTACACTGAACTCCAGCTCAATGTAAGATGCTGTACTGGCATACATACTGGATGAATTAGGAAATGACTAATTTCTGAGGGATGCATGTCTGGCTAATGTAATTTTCTTTTTATATTAAGGGTTCTGTTATTTTTATATTAAGGTGGGTTTATTGATATTATTATGTTTATCTTTGGTTCTCTTTTCTTTATAGCTCCCTATTTTTCCAAGTGCAGGTATGCAGAGGCAATAAGCACCATACAATAAGCATATCTGGATCGGTACCAGTCTACAGGGTACACATACTTGCTCATCACAGGACACATTATAGCTACAATTCACCCCTAATGTGTACTAGGTTATGGAATATAACTCATGTGAATTCTATACGTAGTTAGTACCTGTGCTGGGATCTCAACAAATGGCTTTCAAGATGTTGTAAATAAGGTCTATTTGGAAACAACCATCAATACTTAACTGAAGGCTAAAATTTTGCATATTATTGGACAGTGTTATGAAATGTACAGTAAACTGGCTATAGCGTTAATTAATGAACCCTAATTAATTACCACAGATACAATTGGATTTGGATATAAATTGCCACGGGCACTGGGGGATTTGGGTTTAACTATACCAGCTATAGACAGGCTTGGATTTAACCTTCACACAAACTACTTCGCCTGACTGGACCTAACATTTTTAGTTTCTCATATACGAAGTATAGGGAAAGTATTGTAATCGTCCAAAAATTCGACATCAAGATTTTGATGAATCTCAACATTTTAGACCTCCCTGACTTTCTCATATACAAAATATGGGCAAAGTATTGGAATCTTCCAAAAAATTCTATTTCAAGATTTTGATGAATCTCTAAGGTTTAGACCTAACTGAGTCCGAAAGTACAATTTTTGGAATTATGTCTGTGTGTCTGTGTATGTAAATATGATAACTTGAGTACGCTTTCACTTAGGTCAACCAAGTTTTGCAAACAAATATTAGGTACAAAACATAGATTTCTATCAACTTTTGGGCTATTTCTGCTAACTGGAAGTGGTACTTTACCTGATGAAATGCTAAATTTTCTTTTTTTATGCAGAGTCTGATTTATTAAACTTTACTTTTATAATAATTGTTCTATATATTATTAATTTGATTTGATTTGTTATTGGTGGTTCTTTAATGTACATAATATAAAAATATAGTCATTTTCTTGCAGTTTACTCCTCATATATCCGAGTATAAAGTCTAGGCGACATCACTCCCGATTTTTCACTTTTTAGTTGTAAATATGGTCTGACACAATAAAATGAATCATTTTCTAAACTGCTAGAAAGCCCAATATTGATTTCCAACATCAAAATAACTTTTTCAAAATTTCTCAAGTCAGTCATTCTGGCACTGTTGAAGCAGTAAAGTAAGGTACAAATTCTAGGCCAAATAATTTAATTTTCCAAGTTAGATATCAAATGAAGCACCTTTCACCATCAGAAAGAGTAATCAATTATATCTTTAAAGCATTTTAAAAGAGGAATAAATATATGGATGACACATTTAACCCCGACTTGCAGCCCTGTTACTTCACAGACCTCACGATTCTCCATTCTCATAAGAAGTCTTGTGTTAAGCCCCCGTTTGGCCTCGGCCTCACTAGTGGACAAACCCCTTGACCTAAAGTTCAAGCCATTAGCTTAAGCCCTAAAGTAAAGTGACTTTTAAAAAGAGAAGAATGGGTTTGTTTCATGATCAGTTTTTAAAGGGCCTCCTCTCAGTTTTATTTAGTTAAAGTTTATTTTAATAATTTTAATGATTTTTATTTTACTGAACATCTTTGTAATCCTCACAACCACTACTGAATAAATTAAGCTTTACTAGATGACACCTTCTTAATTCTAATGTTGTTTCCTTTGTTGTTCTTTTGCCTTTACAGAGCTAACATTTTAAAAACTCATCCCTAATGCCCTTCTGACTTTTTGAATTTAAGACATAATGACAAAAGTAAATATATCACTTTAAAGATGGAGATAGGGATTTTTCAAATAATTTTTGCTTTTCTGTCATCCACAGTCACAGTGGTGATTCTTCATTAACTATTAGATTGAACCTTTTCTCAGGCGCTTCCATTTTGAGAATCTTTGATGCATAGCATTAAAATATTGCATTGATCAAACATTAAGCTTTTGAGGCTTCGTGCTCCAAGAGCCAAAGGAGGCATCAATTCTGTTTCTGTGATTATCCTTGATATTTTAACAGCAGTAAATGTGGTAATACCCTTAATATCACTGCAGGTGTAGTTTTAAAGTACATAGCGCATCAGAAACAACAACAGCAGCAGCAAAAATGTCTGTTTTGTGAGGCACAGAGAAAAATATTGTGTTCCCTCAGAGGTTTCCATGTAGATGATACCAACTTCTTCACATTAATGTCTGAGCCTCTAGCTGTCTGTCTGTGAAAATTCAGCATTGTTACAGACAAGAAACAAAGAGAAGAATAGATGCCCTGGTCTAGTGTGCACTGCTAATTTATTTACAGCACACCTGCTCCCCCCACTGCCCAGCAGCACTAAACAAACAGCCTCATGCAGGCATTGCCCTTCTTCTCAGTGGGTTATAGTGGTGAGCTGAAAGGAAGAGGTCACAACACAATGTAACCTAGTTTATATCAAGGTAATACTAAACAAAAATAAAAAAGGACAATCGCAAAAAACTATAGACACACCTGTAAATACACAAACTTCCATACAATCCATATGAGAAGCAGTAAATGTAAAGAAAATCTTAATTAACATACCATACCACCACCCATAAAAAAGGACTTTTAGTGTAATCATCAATACATAGTCCTCCTGGAAGCATGGTTTATTCTAGTGGTGAAAAGTTTTAAATGGATCACTTAGTTTTTTCAGGGATTGTTCAGTCATAGATTTCATTTACATAATATTAGTGAGCTGGCAAGATCACAGTTTTCACCTGTGACCATCAGTCATGTTTATCTCAACAAACTCAAACACAACTTAAGTTGTAGGTATGGCTCCTGTGTATGAGAGAGATAGATAGATAGATACTTTATTAATCCCTAGGGGAAATTCACAGGCATTCACAGATGACAACTAACAAGATCTCACCAGAAAGTACAATGCAAACAATGCGACCACAGGGAAAGGAGAAAGACTGTTGTTTTGGAAAGAAAAAAATGGAACAGAGGCTTGTCTGTCCAATTTTTTGTACCATGATAGAAAAGAAAAACAAAAAAGATGGGCATTGACTGTGGCTGAACTCCCCATACCTGGAAAACACACTATCAGGCAGAACATTTATTGGCTGTCAAAATGTGGTAAGCTTGTGACACATTTGAAACCAGAAACTGGGCCGAGAAGTCATGTAATCTGTCATCCCTGCAATTTCTAGGCGTGCAATCTGACATTCTCAAGGTGAAAAAATCTAGCAACTGCAGTCATTACATTTAATGTGCATAAAACCCATTGCCAGTAGAAATCCAGCCTAGTGTGAAATACACTGTATATTACCTTGGGTTATAGCCTCCATGTAAAAACACTTACTTAGGATTGCCCAGACCTGATGCTGATTCACTCTTGCAAATTAGTTAAAGAATTTATTTCGAAAGGTATGATGAATATCTGCAACTGCCACGTGCATAGCATGTGGATTGGAATAGCCAGCAATAACATAATTTTGGTCCAACCTGGAACGACCTCCATGGCCTTTTAAGGTTACCAGGTAAGGATATCTTTTATCATTTACCACTACAATTTAGATTTGAACTAGCCCTTGCCTTGCATGGTTAAAAGCATTATTAGTCTTTTTCAAGATAACTAGAGGGAGAAAACAAGTTATGTTTCCAAAATTCCAGTTATGAAAACTAGCTTATAGTAGGGCTAATGCAATAGAAAATACTGTATATGGCAAAGACAGGACCCTTGCAAGGAAGGAGTGGACATAATCAGGATGTGAATGAAAGACGTATAAGTACATAGTAGATGCGCCTTAAGTTTTAAAGGCCGCACAAATCAGAAGATAATACAATAAATAGAAGAAAGTGAGATGAAAGTATAAGTGAAAACCTTGCAACATGCACAGTGTTAAAAGATTTTAGAAGGTTATTTCTATTATAAATTGCCATTTGGAAGTAATGGGAATAACTTCAAGTTAAACAGAACATGTTATCCAAAGTAGAAGGTAAGCAATTTCATTTCCTTTAACATGTACTGAAGCCTGCATTACATTTTACTTGCTGCCAATCCAAATCATTTCATCCCCTCTGCATTTTATTCCTATTGGTGTGAACAGTGTTGCCTTATTTGTGAATTTGTCCCTCTACATCTTTGTGTCATTCCAAAATAGTTACAAAAGCACCTTCTGAAAAGCAAACTTACTGCTTTCATCCATCTAAATTGAAATCCTGCACTATGGGTTACTTGCCTACAGTTCATTGCCAGCTAGTTCGACATCTTTGATATTCTGTTGATTTGGGCTGGCTTATAGCATAACATTTGTGCCTCAAACATGTGGTGGAAAAGACTTATGATTGTCCTTCATCCCTCTTTTGAAGATTCACTTTCCCCAGCTGATATCACTGGTTGCACTGCTAGAAACACATTAACCTCTACTCAACACCCAGGATCATATGATAACTCAACAAGTGCTGTGTTCAACAAGTCACCTTTGTTACAGACTTCCCATAAGTCATCACAGCCAGTAGTTGGATTCTGTCATAAAACTGACGTAACCTAATTAATGATAACCCTGATAGAGATGAGGAATGGTTGGTGAAATTGGCCAAACACACACATCCTAGATTTAAAGTCTGTTTGGTTATTCCTCCACCATTGCTGAAAAGCACACTTCCACCTTATGTGTGCCTTCAGGATTTCCCAAATATAGCCTGGTATATTCCATCAAATAGTTCCTCAGTGCCAGCCATAGTCAAGTATGTATAATATACTGCATTTCCTAAGGGTCTTGCAACAACTAACTAGCAGGCAGACATCCATCAGCTTCATGTAATTCACTGCAGCCTGGCTCAAAAAGTGTTTGTCTGCAAACAGTCTCAGTTTCCTGTCACTGTTAAACACATAGTAAGACATTGAAAATATCAGGTATTCTTTTAGTCTAAAGTAGCTGGGTCTCTATACACTGGAATGACATGAACATCCCTAACACTGAGATATGGATAAGAACTGCTGTGCATTTCCTGAAAAAAGAGCTAAAGTCACATTAGTATCTGCAAACACCATAGCAACTTCAAATGCCTCAACCAAGCAGCATTAAATACTGATTCTTCCACATCAGCTATAATGTTTAGCCCACCTTCATCTCCTTCTAGTTGCGTTTGCCCATACCTAACTCTTTCATTTGGAACAAACTGATGGGCATTTCTGCAGATAGCAAAGGGTTTTCCTGTGCCACTGGTATCCGTTACTCATCCTGACAAGCTGGCACAAACTCAGATGCCTTGGAATTCAATGTAAGGCAATACAGTCTGTGCTCACAAACACTGGGTCTTATGCTCTTTTTGAAAATATTATGGCCCCCAGAAATCATTAAAGTTATACAGAGTATTGTGCATTTGATGCATAACTAAATATCTTTGCTACTCAAGTTATAAGGAAATAAAACTAAAAGAAATAATCAGGGCCCGATTTGAAAAAAAATGGATTTTGCAACACAGAAAGTAGTGATCACCTGGGAAAAGAAACTAGCAGAAATAGAGCTTGCAGTGCAGTGAAAGGCATTTTTATCAGTCTTATTATATGTGACATCATCTAGGCTATTAGAGTGTTAAGTAAAAACACATTAACTCTCTTTAATGGTCTGTTTAAAGACTAGTGAAAACAATAATTCCCACTGACTCCAAAAAATTCATGTCACTGTCAAAACAATAAGCGATACTCCATCGTGGACAACTCAACCAATCAACAAAGGAAAGAAAAGTATTTGTGCTACAAGATGAAGAGATTCTAATGTTTGCTCTAGCCTTCTGAATAGATGAACGTGTGGCATACATCTCCTTGGATTTGCTGAGAAAAGCCAAGCAAAATGACTCCTTTTAATCATAATGGCTAACATGGTACAACACCCTAGTACCTGGATTTGTTAAAAGACATCTAGAAACCCTTGTTGCATAAAACAATCTGTAGATATACTATTAAATTAGAATGTGCTCCAACACTTTCACTGACTCTTAACAAAGAACACCATGCAACTATTATTGAATAGCTCCAAAAATAATAATATAAGGGAATTATGCAGTCCAGATACATTACCTTTACCTCCTTGCTTTGATTGTATTTTTTGAATGTGATGCACCATATAACTTACGTTTCTGATTTAAGAATATTATTTTGATTACCTGTTTTGTTTGTATTAAAAGGCAAAATATCCACTGGAGCTGAAAACTGCAATATATGTCTTGCTATATTTACCCATAGTGTTAATCAAAGTACACAAGGATGAGTTAAGGTAATTGTTATAGTGCCATCCTTAGAGCAACCCCAATACAGACTGCTCTCCACATAAGATACAGTACACTAGACTGTGGTAGGGCACTGTCCCTTTCCCATAAACAAGCCAAGGCTTCTCTGATGATACAGTCAATTCTAAGGTGATACAACAAACGTGAGAAACCAGACAGACAAACTTCTCTTCTGTTTGCGTGGTCCAAAACACTCACGTTTCTTATTTCGTTTGGATCACACTGTATGCATTGTACCTCTAGGTGAGGGCTCATTTGTTGTCAGCTCTTGCATACAAATGATCCCACCACTACCACTTAAGAAAAAATCAGATGTATTTGACTTTGTCATGGTCATACTGACAGACCAGTCAAACTACATGGTGACTGGCAAATTAAGATTATGTAAATAAATCTGTGAGTGAAAATCAAAGGAAAAATTTTGTAGTGTGATGAGGCCTTTGTTGGTTTGATATACAAGTAAGAATTGCACTGTACTCTGCATGTATAACAATACTACTGTTATTACATAAACTCACACAGATTGGTTAGACTGACACACCTCATTCTGACATCAAGTGATGCGAGGATCACTGTCACTGGTTCATGAAAAAACATGCTGGATGTTAATTGGAGTTTAAGGTGACAATAAGCCTAAAGAAAGTTGATGCAACATCTTACCTAGTGCAAAATTTTAGTCAGATAAGTCTGTAAACCGCAAAAACTTACCATTGACTAATCAGGTGCACTTGACTTCAATAACAATACTGTGTGTACAATATTTTAAAATGCTCAGGGGAGTGGGGAAACCTTTTGGTCAGACCTGGAAAACACTGTAATGTCCAACAAAAGTTCTGACAGCATGATTCTAGTTTTACTCAAGAAAGAGACTTGATAATATGAAGATAACAATGGTATTGGTTCACCCTTCATTATGGAGCAAAGGGTAGTCAGTGAAGAGGACTTCCGATAAAGATAAGTGGTTTGAAATCATTAGAAATTATGAGGTGTTGTGTGATCAGCCAAGGGGAGTATGGAATAGGAATGAAAGAATTCTAAGTTCACTGCCTTCAGATCTTTGGAAAAACTGTTACTATACTGATAATGTAAACACAATTCAAGAAAATGTGTGGAGTCCACTCCTGTATTGTAGTATCTTATGTAGGCCCTGAGTTGCAGAAATGCAGTCTATTGTTGTAAGAGTACATTCAGTTCTTTTTTGATAAGGGTATTCTAGCTTTCATTGCTTGGATTGTGCATTAGAGGACATAACCATTGCAGTAATTCAAGTGTAGCTGCTAAAGAGATTATATTTGTAACACATCTCAAAAACCAAAGGACACAGTAGACCTGTTATTTCTGAGGAGATTTTTCCACTTACCATTTTAATGGGGTGATTGGTGATATAAGCTCATTGAAATATATTATTTTAGGATAATTTGTAAAATCATCACACTGCCATATGTTATTTTTACCCATATAATACTAAATCTTTATTTCTTTGCATGAATTTGAAACAAAAAAAATAAATTAAACTAAATTACTCTTGTGAGTTTAGATTCAGTACATTTTTGAATCCGAAACATGCAGAATGAAAAACTACCGGATGAGCAGATAGTTATGGTTTGATTGAGTTTGATTTCGGAAGAAACATTAATTTCTTTACAGAAGCATTGATAGCAATACAGCAGCCAATAATGCTTGCATTCAGACAAAACATCTTTAGCACTTTGGTAGAAGGGACAATGCAATGTGAGTCAGGATAAACAGTAATCAAGAGATGTGTTTGTTATGATATTAGCATTGATTCCCTGATAGACCTGATGCTCAGCAAAACAACAACTGTTAAGTTAATTCAACTTAGAGGTCAGGTCTGACAGGAGTGTGTATGCAGAAACCTGACATCCCATCCAGATCAGCAAGCAGGTAGGACAATCCACAAACTTCATCACTTCAAAAGACTTTATATCCATCGGTTTACTTGAACAATATAGTCTATCTTTAAGGATCACAAGGGCTTATCATGGTAGTATAAGGCCCAAGACATTAATCAGCCCTGGATGAACCACCAGTCCATAGCAGGGTGGACTCACTGACATTGAGCCCATGCTATTTACCATGCAGTTTTTGGGCTACAGAAGAATATTCACACAGACATGTTAAGAATGTTCAAACATTATACTGTCAGGTTCTGGCTCTATTTGATCTTTATTCTTTTATTATTTAAGTGGGCTTCTTGGTGGTGCAGTGGTTAGCACTGCTGCCTCTCCAATCCAGCCTCCTGAGTTGGAATTCCACCCCCAGTTGTTTTCTGTAACTATGGCAAGTTTTCACCTCCTGCCCACATCTGTTTGGGATTTTATTTTGGTATTCTAGATTTCCAAAATACATGCGTGGATGTGGGCTCTGTAAAAGACCAGCTCCCCGCCACGTTCACGGCTGCTTTCTATTGCCAGGATGGGCTCTGACCTTCCACATCTCCTAAATTGGATTAAGCGGTTTAAAAATGTTATAGTATGAATTGCTTTAACGGGCATTTAATGTAAAGTTACAAAGTCTTATTTGCTAAATTTCAATATTTTGTATGCAATTTTTAAACAATATGTTTTGAATTGTATGTCTCAATATGTCAGTACATATTATTTTTTATTTTGTTATCTGTATAGTTAGCAGCTGTAACTGAATATTCATATTTAACTTAAACCATTCAAGGTAAAGCAGCAAAAATGTTTAGTAGATTTTGTGGGTGTTACATGTGGTTTGGGTGGCAGACAAAAGAATCTATTTGCTTTAGCTCTTTCCTCATTGTTGCAGAGCCTAGTGACCTTTATTAGAAATGTCAGGAGATATTGGACTAGATTAAATTTTTTTATACGCAAAGTGGGATCTTTTCTAGAGCTAGGAAAAAAGAAATATGCTTCCTATAGGCCAAAAAACAAATTTAGAAAAATCCTGTGTTTTTACATTTTTTTTTATTTAATACACCACAAGAAATTTAGGGAGCTATGCAAATATTTTTTCTTATAAATGGTATTGTTGTAAAAAGAAAAAAGAGAAAAGAAGATGATTTTTATATACAGTGCCTTTCAAATGCATTCTGTCATTTTTGTTCCATTCACTTCACATCATCTATGTGTTTGTATGTTTTTATCTTGGAGTGTCTCAAATGTTCTTTAGCCTTAAATTTCACATTTTGTTCTCCCAAATGAACTGTGTACCCAATGATTCAAGTTTGAAGTTAAATTAATGTGATGTGTGTAGAGTTTATTACTTGCTCCCTGACCCACATGCAACACATTGCCCCTCTCCAGCACCATGAGCAGCAAACATTGCTAGTTCAATATAGTCCTTATCTTAAAACCTGTGTATTCTACCAAAAGTGATTTCATCAAAAAATAACCTGGAAATATAAAGAAACAAATGACAAAAAGTGCTAAAGACTGGCAGCTGACTGCAAGTGCATTAACTTGGAAAAGATATTGGAGCCTGGTCAGGTGAACAATAAAGCCTGACACACAGCTTAATAGAAGCATACTGTGTTGATGAATGAGTGGGCTGGGGGAAATGGGTCTTCTGCTTTCTTTTAAACTTTTGATTTCTAAACAGACTGCAGTTTTCTTCCAGAAAAGGTGGTGAATATGCAGGAAAAGGATGAAGGTACAACAATAATATACTCATTAGGGAAATCTCTTTCATGCGTAAATGATTACCATGGCACAGGGAGCTGAATATTACACACACAGCATGTTTCAGGTTATTTATTTATTTATATCATTAAGATGTTTGATGACAAAAATCTAATTTTATATTTCATTTTATTTGAATTGAAAATAGAGTCTGCAACATAGTGTTTAATTATTATTTGTAATTCACCATCAGCTGAAATCTCATACTGAAGACTATATAATTTGGCAAGGCACTATACATACAGTATGTGCTATGATTAATAAAACATTTAAAGCTTTTAAATGATAGTAAAGCTATTTGTAAATATGCATGCATTTTACCTGCATATTTTGAATTAGTATGTTGTTTTTTTTTTGTTGTTTAAGTAGCCTTTTAAAGATTTTTGATCCTGAGGAACTATCATAGTGACTAACATTCTATCTTAGTGAACACAGGACCTTTAGTATCCAAGATAACACTTCAAACTTGTTTTAAGATGGATCAGTACCAAGTTAATGTAATTAAGTACTAGAAATCCATGAAACTATTACAAAATAAAGAGTAGTTGATATGAATCAGTCTAGAACAGTTGCTTAATAAAACCACATGCATGCAAAATTTTTAATATCCATTCATCAGAATTCTTTAGTTAAACAGTGAATGATGTACTTGTGGACATTAATGAAATTTAAGGAGAAGTGCATTTAAGACAGAAGCCAGGAGACTCTTTTTCATAAAAAAGTAATATGGGAAATATTGAATCTTGTGGTTTAAACAGATATTCTGACAATTTTTAAAACTTATTTGGGTGGGCTACGTAGGCAACTTACCTGTTTGCTAACCTAACAAGTTTGATAGACTGAATGGCCTACTCTCATTTGTCATGTTCATGTTTTTAAAAGTCATTGAGATGAGGCAGCATGAGCACCTTGATAATCATTCATTCCTCAGAACTAGATTTTCTAAGTATAGTGCAAAACTGGCTGATGAAAGAACACTGAAATGTTTTTGTTTTCTTAGCACTTTCTCAAAAAGGCCGTCTAGTTATTTGACCAATGGCGTCTTTCCCAAAAATTTTTCAAAAGAAGTTGAATGGCATAGAGTCGACTGCTTCAACTCCAATGCTAATGTTCAACAATCAAAATGTATGGTATCCTTAAGCTTGGTGGTTGAAATCACAAGTAAATATTTTAATTTACGGGACACTGTGATAAAGAGTACTGATATGTGCAAAGGAATTTAGTTCACTTGTACCATCTCAGATTTAGACATTTTTCATATTTGGTAGACAGAGATCATCATGATTCTCATTATTTTTCTGTTGTCTACCATTTTTCATTCTTTTGAGTTAAAAAATGTTGTTTTTCTCTTATTTATTTATTGTCATCTTTTAAATGATAGTATCTCCTCTCCACCATTTTGGATTAGGACTTCATTGTGCCTGCCACCCTTTTGCACTCAGTTTTCATGGTTTTGGCTAGTGAGGACGTTGATTATGTGCCTGATCACTTGAAGACAGCGGGACTACATTTTTTATTTCCAAGCTTTTGGATAAGTTAAAAAAAACCCAAAATGATTACTAAAAATCTTCAAATATTTTTGGTTAAAGACTTCGTCTTGTTCAAATCATTTTTAATGTTGCTTTGACATTTTGTTGACTTCTGAATTTTTAGCCTCATTTTTATTTTTGATGTTCAGTATGCTTTTGTACTTTCTGGTCTGCCTTCTGGCTACAACTTTATTGGTTTCTTTTAAACTTGTTCATTTTCCAGTCAGTTCTCTTATCAAATTTCCACCAAGTCTTGACCTCTCATTTTCTATGGTAATCATTAATGATCCTTCATTTTAAAGAAATCAGCAATCTGGGTGTCTCTTTTCAATACAGCATTCAGGTTTACAAGTGAGCAAAATGGTTCAAATTAAAAATACTAACAACATTATCATTTTTGAATATGAGAGATGAACTGCAAAATAGAAACTCCAATCTTTTTACATTTTATAAAACATCAGTATGAGGCTAAAAGTCTGAAAATGAAGAGAAACAAGTATTGTAAACCTTTGCTGGTGATAACATTAAGCTATAAAATTTGGCTACAAAATTTTGTTTGTTTGCTAACAAATGTGTCTGCTCCATTTCTTATGTATTTGAAATGAATGTACTTAATTCTCCTGCTTTAATACTTTCCAAGATGTGTTTATCGAGTCAGTATCTTTAATATATCAGTGACTCCCATCTTCTTTAAGCTTTGTTCTTGCTTCTCACCACTTACGCCATTGTCTGACTTTGTTTGGCCAGAACATACATTCCTTGTATAACACAGCTCAGTTCTTCACATTTTGTTACCCAGTTTTACATTCTTCTAAAATAATACAATAACATCTGAAACATGCAGTAAAATTTTGTAAAAGAAAACTTGTAGCTGAGTTTGGAGTATCACTTGAAATTGTCCTTTATGTTTAACTAATATCAGTATTGTTCCAGTGTCACATCCAGTGATCTAATGCAAGATGCGGGTGTAAGTACTTTAATACATGAAGTTTTTGCTTTTTGTTTTTTTTTTAGTTTCTTGGTTTCCATCTTGAATCTGTTTTCTTACACTCTGCATCACAGTCAAATCTTTTTTTTTTTTTTGCAATTTTTTTTATAACATTGTAACTGGAATTGCATTCAGTTTTCCAAATTCAGTCTCACTGCAGCCGAACTCTCTTTGATTTATATTATTCTACGGTTTTTATGATAAAGACTAACATTTTATTGTAACTGCTTCTGAGCAATGCCTGGAGGATAATATTGCACTAACATAAACAACTAAATCCTTTGGAAGGTGTGCTTCCTGTAGCATAGAATCTTTTATCTTGTATTTGCTGTTTCTTTTATTTGCACAAAGCACTTTACATTTACCTACATTTAATGCACTTTCATATCCATAAATAAATCGGGAACAAGTAAACACAAGTATATACACTGTCACAAAAGCCACAAAGAGCCATAGCAAGGTTTGGGCAGCCACCCGTATATATTTGGTTTTCTGGCTGCAAATTGTCATTTTAAATGATAGCACTGCTGTGCACAAAACGGAGTCCAAAACAGAACTGAGGGAATAAGGAAAAGGTGGAGGCTTTTAAAGGGGAAGACAGGAAGTGAGATCAAAGGGGTCGGGCATAGGAAGGTCTTCAGTCATAGGTTTGAGCTCGGACATGACATCACAGGGGCCAGAGCCGGCAAGGTCTTCTTCCATATGCTCGGTCCTGGAAGTGATGTCAAGATGGCCAGGTGGAATCTCCCATGAATGGTCTGCAGGCACTCTGCCACAACCCGGTATGATTCGGAACTGCCCTTCCTCAAGCCCTTTAGCTGCCTCCCATGCGCACGTGTGTGACAACAGATACACTTATGCAACCTTCCCTCCACTTCAAAATGTATTGTGATAGTTGGGAGGCAGCATGGCTTGCTTCTGCACCCACAATGATTTCCAGAACAAATGCCATTTAGGGCAGTGACTATGAAAAATGGTGTGTGTTCCTTGATACACAAGGCAAGGATAAAATCATTTAAAATACAAAGAAAAAGAAACATTAATGAAAGCAATGTCATGATGTCCCTCTGGGCTTACTTTTATGTATCAGCACATAGTTCCAGCCAGGGAAGCAGCTCCACAGTTGTCAAAAACTGCAAAACTCTCCCTTGTATCAACTCCTTATTTCTCGAATTCCATTCTTATATTGACTTACCTCTTTACTAAGTTTCCTCTTTTTGTCAGGCAATGGGCAATGAGAAAGTTTTTAAAGTCTCAGGACCCTGTGTTGGCCTCTAAGATCACTGCATTCCCTGAGTCTTATAGAGCTGAATCTCTTATGCAGATTTTTCAGCAACATGATCCACTCCTCTTGTATGGGGATCTTCTTGTGATTTTTATAACTTACTGTGGAGAAGAAAGTGGCTTCCAATCAATTTTTACTTTTAAAGGGCAACCTGGAACCTTGTACTGCCCTCTATCAACCAAAAGTGTCCTGATCTCTCATCAGGTGGTATCACACTGACTGGTGGATAGCTGGTATCACACCAGCAAAAATGCCCTCTCAATTTAGCCGCAGACAAACCCAGAAAGTTTCTACACAAATACAAAAAACAAGCTCCATCTTTTAATAGGATTTTAACAAGCTTCTCCATTGAACCAAGCTTAATATGAAGCAGTGGTAGGAACACTTTATATCTGAATCCACTAAACTAGGTCTAATGATATTTTCGAAACAAAGTTTTAGCTTTTTATCTAAACACCCATTCCTTTTGAACCCAATGTCAATACTTGGCTCTACTGTCCTACTCACAGAGAAAACATGAGAATTGTGTATGTCCTGACTGCAAACTCAGTATTATCCACTTTCAGTTCCCCAAATATTAACCAAAAGTGCCCATTGTAATAGGATTTCTCAAGATTTTCATACTTCTCATATATTTCTTTCAAATGCACAGAATGAGCAGCAGGTATTGATGCATATTTATTACCATTTTGAAGGCGCATTCCTTTTAGGCTTCTTTTACATGACTCTTTAAATAGTCTCCAGTCTTCTGAATTGTAGTTTCCGCCAAGTTTCTATACTAAGATGTTTATGTCAGTGCAATGAAGTAAGGATCCATCTTTCCTGAAATAAGTTTCAAACTCTTCTCTGTTTCAGTACCAAGAGAACGTTGTTTCTGGGTGCCACATTTTTTTTTTATCTCTAATGACTTCTTATGCTGATACCTGATTCTGTAACTCACCCTACCGTGTTCAATTCTAGCTATATTTTGATCTTATTATTGAATTAAAATAACAGTTTTGCTTCATACATAGATTTTAATGTTAGTATAAAATTCAAATAAGTTAACATAAAAATAAAAAACTGATATTTAGTTATTCATAATGTGGTAAAATTCTATGATATAAAACAAATTTGGACATAAGCGTCAGTAGGCTTTGCGCCCTAGGAACCAAGTTACCCAAACTATACTACAACATTTTAGTAATTGTTTACCATTCTGATCCTGATCTTTTTGATCTTAAAATATCATTACGATAGCATTTGATGAGAATTCATAATTAACTACAGAATTACGGTATTTGAGGGTTCCTCTAGAGTGCCTCTTACTTTTGCACAATTTGGCTCAAAAACTAATCAGCACATTGTTATCTCATAACAGGCTTAAGTTTCGAGCTTGGTATCTTTCTGGCCAGCTGTTTTAACTCTAGACCACCCTCAAGAAACTGAGAGAAAAAGACACAGACACACACCCATCATCAAGATATCAGTGTTTTTGGTATCAGGAGACCCTAAAACACTGACATTCGTTGAAAACCAGAAATTGAAAATTTTGACAAATCTAAAGCTTTTGCTCCTCTCCCATAGACAATAGGTTATGGTGTGGGAGGGCGCAAAGCAAAACCTTATAGCTGACAGACAAAAATTGCGTTTCGTGAAAAAATGTAACATGGTGGAGAAAAATGGTTTTCGTTTTTGAATTCATCACCAAAAAACATATAAAAATCACATGAAATAAACAAAACAGGTTTTTCCAATGCCTACCTATGTAATCCATGCACTTCTCAGGACAAGTGGGATATATATTTAAGGATTTACTCAAACTAAATGCTCTCTGAACTTCTGTATTATAGTATCTGAGGTAAACATCAGCCTTGCTTCTTTCAGTGCCAAGATTTCTGTTTAGTCTGTATCGAAACTGCTTTTTGTGGTCGGGATCACCAGGATTTTAGCCTATATAATTCGGTAAATGACAACTAATTCCTTTTTCTCATGAAATACATAGCTTAAGAAGGCATTTTTTTTGTCTTAACAACCACTGCTTTGCAAGTCATTTTGTATTATTTCACACTAAAAAGTTGCATTTATTTTAATATTTTTTTTGCCTTGTTCGTCCATTCCAATATAACCTTCTGTGTGACACTTAGCCAGAATGTGCAATATAATTATGAAATGATGTCCACATAAATTAATATTTTTCCTATAATATCCTTTTTAAAGTATTTTTGTTTTTTCTAAATGCCTTTTAAAATTTGTCTGATTTTGTAGTTAACAAGCTCAGGTGTTACCCTCAATTAATGTACCTGTAAAAATGCATTACTGTTTGCACCTAATTCTCCTTATCACAATTTGTCACCTTGTTATAAAATTGTTTTTAGAAAGTATTTTAAAACTGCAATCTTTAGAACCACCTACTCCACACAGAGATTCTTAAACCAAAAGTAACATTTTTATTAATAATTACTAATGTATGGGTTCAATATATAATATAACCAAAGGTGGGGAAAAAAGGAAACAATGATCTCTTGCAACTATTAAAGTGACATTCCTTTACATAATAACAAAACAGGAAAAAAAAAACCCAGAGGTTCTTGCATGTTGAAAGCAGTTATATAAAAATGAAATCCCCACACTGCTCTTCCAAATCAAATGCTACTTCTGCCCACAGAGATCATTTCAGCAAAGAAGTAACTGGTTTCTTCACAGAGTTCCCTTTGAAGGTTAGTTTGTCTTCAGGGTTAAGTTCTCCCTGCATTAATGTGATTTCTACTGCCTGTTATTTTTGAGGGAAGATCAAAGAGTCCACACTGTCCTTTTTCATTAGAAATCATTTGTTCTTTTTGAATACCTAAAGTATTCTTTTTTCCCCACTCAATACTGAATAGGTGCCCCAGAATACATAGATACCTAGGTTTTAGGATTCTGCCTTGAGTCTCTTTTCCATTGTAATCGCTTTAAGACATGCCACAGTAGCATAAGCCAAATTCCTACAAAGGCAAGACTTGAAGTCAAATGTGGATTTCTACACCTCATGCAAAGAGATAAAATGATGAGCCATGTGTATTTGTTTTCCCAAAATTAAGAAAAACTTCACAGGTCCCCAGTAAAATGGTCTGTAAATTGAATAGTTGTTGGGGAGAACAAATCATCTTTCTTTATAAATTGTTTGAAATAAACACAATTTTGACCAGTTCATGGGGGAGTAGCCCCTGTGTATTCAATGATAATCTAATCTCAGACTATATGATATCCTCAAATGAAAGTGAATATTGTATCCTACATGTAGTTTGTTGAAGTGGAAGACAGGAAAGATCAAATCAGGATGTTAATTATCTCACCAGTTAGAGGTATGTACTTGTAGCTGCTTTATATTTTTCACATTATTTTATTTTTTGTGGACTGTAATGTGAATTTATATAGGTACCAGACTTTATTATGTATAATATACATATATGTATAAAACAATTAGAAAAAGATCTATCTTTTTTAGGCATCTTTTGCACTTTTGAAAGATAATCCATATTTATTCTTTGAAATTGTCTCTCAATAGGTAATTATTTTATATTTACTGTAGTAGCTGTGCTCCCTATCCTTGACAGTTTGAAATCTAAGCAATCAACATAGACCTCAGTGTTTGCAGTGCACCATGCAATGCATATGTCTCTGTTATATGTAATTTGTTATGGGATTCATAAAAGCCACGTTGAAAAAGTAGAATAATATAACACCGCTATCATGGGCTGTCGTTGGGGTTTCCCTTGTGGGCATAACTACATGGGACTAATTTAGAATCACTAGTCAACCTAGGATGCACTTCTTTGTGACGTGAAGAGTAACCAGGACTATCCAGAGAATTAGGGCTCATTTATACTTCACGCGACGCGACGCATGCTGCAGCGGACGCTCCTGCTACGCAAGCGTTGAAGTGTTTATACTTGCGCGTGCTTTTACGTAAATCTGGAGGAGTCCACCAGGTGGCAGTGTGAGATATTATCACGGTGAGAACATGTTTGGCTTCTCTGTGTTGTGAATTGCCTAAAACACCTATTAAATTCCGATAACACCTTACCGCAATATCTGTGAAAAGGATGTTTATTGATTAAATCCATCAATCCAGGGATGTGTCCATTCCAACAAGCATTGGGCACGACTGAGAAAAAATCCCTGGACGAGGTCTCCGCTCATCGCAAGGTGAATACAAGCACACACATACACTAGCGTCATTTTAGCGGCACCAAATCCCCAAATCTGCTTATCTTTGGAAGGAAACCGGAGCACAGTGTGGAATCCAAGCAGGAAATACCAGCAGCGTAACTCCCTGCGAGACAGCAGTGCTATTGCTCCGCCACCGTGTCACCCCCATGTGTGTAATTATTAACAGTATTCATTATTTAAATGAAATTATATGTAAAATGTAACATACACACTTTAATGCATTTCATCATGAAAGTGATATCAAGTATGAATCTAAAGATTGTAAATGTGCAGAGAGTTGGAATAACATACATTTAATTTGCTCTGTATGGTGATCTTTTGCTGCTTGCCGCAGCTGTCAGGTCCAAGAAGCTCGAAGCGATTAAAAACTGGGATGACGTTTACGACGGCCTGCTTTAATGATAAAGTAACCTACGGGGTTAAAGTGGACAATTCGAGATTAAAGCCGAAATTTCCACTTTAATCACAAAATACACGTTTTCACCATGTCCTTTATTTTTTTCTCAGTAGTTCAAATATAACGCTATACATTATGTTGCTGTTGTTAAGTTGCAAAAATAAAAAAATTAAAAAAGACGACACAAAAGATGGTATGTGAGACTTTTAAAATGTATCGTATCATTACGATCGGGAATATGCGACGCTTGAATATAAAAGCACCACGAATGCATCTGTATGTCGGCATTTTGCTTCAACACTTTGAACCATTCATCAAACAGCAAAGCGCGCACATCGATCCCCGAAGGATCTCCATAGAGGCTTGCTGTGACATGTAGATAGTAAACAGAGACTCTGACGTCACGTTCCGACTTTTAGCACACTGCGCCCCCCGACTTTTGCTGGTACTGCTTCTCGCGAACGCGTCGCGTTAATTTCTGAGGACCTGCTCAGAGGACGCGTGAAATGAACGCTGGGAACGCGTGGCAGCCATGATGCGGACGCGTACGCGTTCTGAGCGTGAAGTATAAATGAGCCCTAACGTAGGCAAACAGACAGCAACCAGTCTTGGGGCTTGAATCCATAAGACTGGATCCATGAAGCAACCACAGAAAGAGCTTTACCAAATTGTAAGTTGGAAATGTATACCAAACCACCCCTAACTGGGCCTTGCTTTCTATTTTCCAGTGGGCAAATATATTCCTACAATTCTCAGGATGGATGCTACGATGGTAATTCCAGTGCAATGACCTTGGTACCCAATAGTCTGTACTTGAAAATGTAAACAAAGCATAACAATCACAATATGTAACTCATAGAAATATGTTAAACACATTTTCATTTCAACTTAACAGTATACCCAGATTGTATCAGTGATCACTAAGCTTTTCCTTCATACTTACAGTGTTCCGAGCCATGCTACTGATTAACACAAAGAATCCATAGATCTTCCTACTCACATACCCTGGTCAGTATTGTGGGAAATGGACTTTCAACACTGGCAAGCCTAGAACCACCTCTAGATGGGCTGACAAGCAACATGAATTGTTTATTGATTATTAAAAGAAAAGAGAAAGTTAATTATCAGCAAAAACAGGTCATTAATTAAGAAAAGGGTTAGAATCAAAACCTGCAGCCCTCCAGGACCAGAGTTTGAGAACCCTGTTTTAAAATGTGTAGAAGTGAAATAACTACATGGTTCATACTTATGCTCAAGGCTCTGACTAGAGCAATTATCAATCTCATTAGGGTTTAATTCTCACAAGAGAAAACACCAAACTTGTTTTGATTTACACTAGACATTATAGAATCCGTCCATGTCACTTACAGATATTTTGCCTTGCTGAGCCAGTTCCTTCTATTTGGCACATTTTGTGTCTAATGTAAAAGCCAAACACCTCTCCCCAGTCTTTTTTCTTTGAAGATATCCTTATATTTAATTGTGCTGTTTACTTGTCATCTCATAATGAATTCTTCAAGGGGAAACAACCAAACTTCAACTACCATGCAGCTGGTTCCAGTGTGGAACCATCTAGAACTGAAAGAAAACATGATGACTGAAGTTTACAAAGTCTAATTTATTTTGACACATAATACATGATCTTTGCAATGTTAATTGGCCTAAAATAGCTGTCTTTCTAAATTCATTCTGAAGTTAATCTTGTTATGTATCTTTGTGTGCTGTTATGATTTATGTTCCAGTTTATTCATGCTATTAACAGCAGGAGTTTTCCATAAAAAGTCCATATGAACTGAATTAATTAATTAAGTGTTGGAGATTTACGGACATTGTAGAAGTGTGGCCAGACATAGCCAAGGTCAGAAAAACTAAAAGTCAAAAAGATTATACATCAAGTGTTAAGCATTTCACAAAATTTAGTTGATAAGAAAACTAGAGTCACAGCCGGAAATTGTATGCTACAAGGCTAAATTTTTAAAATGTACTTTTCTCACTGTCTTCCATTTATTTTTCTTGCAAACTTCAGATGTATTTCCAATCACCCACCCATCTTGTGATCCTCATACATCACAGATTATATGCACCGTATGTCTAGTAACCAAAAAGGAAGTTCCCGTGAAAAGCAAATACACAAAATGGTCTTGTCCCTTAAGAATAAATGCACAGTATGGTGGGATCTATAAAAGAAAACCATGTGACATCAACAAAGAAACAAGAAAAAATAAACAAAAAAAACAATAAAAATACATATCCTGACATAGGCGCAATTGCAGTAAATATGACCGTCACCTTTGCAAAACTGTGGGACAGTAAAACAGAAGAGTGAAGCACTGTCAGAAATTTAGAAACATTTCAGAAGTGTCCCCAGATGTAGCCAAGGTCAGAAACACTAAATGTCAAAACGTTTTGTCAAGTTTATGGCGGTTCATTTAAAGTAAAGTTGGTAACAAAACGAGAGTCAAAACTGAAAATTCAATGGTAAAAAAAGTGCTCCAAAACTCAGGTTTTCTCACAAAGTCTTTCATTTATTTTACAAAAAATTTCCAACACATTTTACTTACTAACATGATTGCAATGACCTAATACATCACGTAGCACATGAGGGTATCCTGAGAACCATAAACTCCAAAATTCTTGCACCCACAAAAAATAAACACACATAATGGTCCTGTACATGAAAAATAATCACACATAATGGTGGCAATCATGATATCAACAAAGAAACAACAAAACCGTAAACAAACAAATAAAAATTGAATATTATTTATGCAATCCTGACAATTTAGGTATGGATAAAGGAGCAGTCAGTTCAAAGTGTGGGTCAATAATTTTAATGAATGAAACACTAGATTCAGATTGTTTTTTTCCCAAATTTGCTTAACTCTTAACACCTGTTCAGCAATTTAACCACATCTTCCTTCATTCTTCTGCTTTTGCTCTCTTATCTATACTGCTTTCTCCTCATAACTTTCCCATGCCACCAAAAGATCACACTCTTGTTGTTCTGAATCCAACCCAAGTGGAAAATATCCAAGCCAGGCTGCCTCCCTTCCCAGAGTTTTGGTCCCATCACCTTTTTTGCTCACATCCCTACTGCGTTTAACAAATGACTTAATTCCTGTATGTCATAATGTTTTGTGTTAGTTTGGGGAACCCAACTAAAACTTAAAGCAACAAGTGGAGTATTTGTTTTATACAATAATCTCATTTAACGACTCACTCCTGGCTTTATGTACCGAAGATGGTAAGAGTTCCTTATTGATAAATTGGCCATGGTTTTATGCAGCAGTCAAATTATTACTTTACAGTAGGGCTGACCTTGGGCTCGTATCATGTTGAACAGTCTTCTGAATTGGGTCCTGTGTGTGGTAAAGTGCACTTCCAGTTTAGGCTTATACAGGCATTTCTGCACCACAGACTGCTGATATCCTTTTATGCATTATTGTATGCTGATGAGTTGCTTTGGCAATGGTCTAATTGTACCCCTACAAATTATAATAAAATCTGTTTTTTTTTTCTGTTCTATTTCTGACCTCACTGAAGGCATATGTAAAGCACACATCATTCAACACAACATTCCTCATATAAAAATTTAATAAAAAGTCTGACAATTAATTTATAAAGCATTATTGACAGTGGACTGTCCCAAGGCTTTATCTAATATGAAACAATTAAGAATTGTAAAAATATAAACAAAGTTAAAACCATATGCTTTGTTTTTTGGTTTGTAAAAGTATTTTGGAACATGGCAAATCTTGTCCATTTTTTAGAATATAGTATAGCAGTAACGAGGTACACAGATATACTAAAAGATGAAGTACCTGAATCTGTATCATGAGTGGACTGTGCTGCGATAGAGTCTTCATCTTTGCATACTGAGACCAGCTTATCATGAGGACATTTTTAAGATGGGGGACCCTATAAATAAATATACTAGTGCCTAAGATGGTTTTGGTTGGCCATAGGATTGTTTTAAGATAATCTACAACTTTTGATTGCAGAGTATGCTTTTGTGTATAAGCTTGACCACTGTTCAAGTGGTTTGTTAGGTTCACAGCTTCAAAAAGTTAGAAGGAGTATTCTGAACCTGGCTGTAAACTAAACTAGAGTAGATCTTGCTGTGATTCTTTATATTTATTGAAAAGTGGACACAAATTATTTAAACTTCCATCATGTAACAAATTATAGTAAGCAGTTCTCCTTTTTTATGTATCGTACTCAATAAGAAATTACTTTTGTGTGCAACTTTATAAAGACCATATAATATTCATATGCAAATGCTATGCCTCAGAACTGAAGGACAGTAGAGGAGTCAGAGGTTTATAAATCATGTAGTTCTGTTGTTCATATTACGTGAATTAACACAGTATTGGTTCAGCCGAAAAACACATAAGGGTAGAAGGACAGACATATACGTTCATACTTGCATACATAAATAAAGTATACTTTATTAGTTTCTAGGGAACATTAAAACTATCTCTATCTATCTACTGTATCTATCTATCTATCTATCTATCTATCTATCTATCTATCTATCTATCTATCTATCTATCTATCTATCTGGTGTGGATAATGAAGAGTTGCTCCTGTCGATAACAGGCATGTAGTACTAGGCTAAAGTTTTAGGCCACCCAAGAAAAATATTGTTAATGCAGGTTGTCTCTGCAGTATGTAATTATGTGTGAAAATACAATATAACATTAAAATAACAGTTGCAAATGTTTTGTGTTTTAAACAAGTCAATATTTTGTTTGGTCTGCCCTTAAAAGCAAAGGTGAAGCAGCTAGCTATGAAACACTGCTGTTTAAAATGTTCAAATAGTCCTGAGGTAAATTCTTCCAAATTTCTAGCAGGATTTGCCATAACTGTTCCTTTCACTGTTTTTACTCAATTTCCTGCCCAAGTGACCCCATACAGCATCAGTTGCGTCTAGGTCAGAACTCTGAGGTGGCCAGTCTTCACTGTTAATTTTCTATGTCCAGACTTCTACTCCAAGTAGGTCTAAGTTGTGTGTTTCTGGACTGAAAACATTTTTTTCAGTAATTTCCCAGAAGGTACAGCATAAGGAATCTAAATCTGTTTGTATTTCTCAAAAGTCATCATTTACTCCTCAGACCATGACAGTGCTACCACTGTTCACCACTGCTTTATATAAAACAAGAGACTGGCATTAATGTACTTCTCTGTGATGACTCTTCTGTTATACTGGTATTTTTGTGAAGCACAAAATAAAAATTTGGACTCATAACTCCATAAGACTTTCTACCTCATTTGTTTCTTCTTGCTTTATTTTAAAATACTGCAGTTCTGCTTGTTAGACATAGTATTGCTGTTTGTTTGTGGGCCTTTCTGTCTGAAGTTTAGTCTTCAACAAGTGAAATGCATGCTCAATTGGGTTAAGATCAAGTAACTGACTTGGCCATTCAAGAAGTTTCCACTTCTTTGCTTTAATAAACTCCTGGGTTGCTTTGGCTGTATGTTTTGGGTCATTGTCCATCTGTATCATGAAACGCCGCATAATCAATTTGACTGCATTTAGCTGGATTTGAGCAGACAGTATGTCTCTGAACACCTCAGAATTCATTCAGCTGCTTCTGTCCTGTGTCACATCATCAATAAACACTTGTGTCCCAGTGCCACTGGCAGCCATGCACACCCAAGCCATCACACTGCCTCCACTGTGTTTTACAGATGATGTGGTATGCTTTGGATAATGAGCTCTTCCACGTTTTCTCCATACTTTTTTCTTGCCATCATTCTGGTAGAGGTTGATCTTGGTTTCATCTGTCCAAAGAATGTTTTTCCAGAACTGTGCTGGCTTTTTTAGATGTTCTTTAGCAAAGTCCAATCTAGCCTTTCTATTCTTGAGGCTTATGAGTGACTTACACCTTGCAGTGCACCCTCTGTATTTACTTTCATGCAGTCTTCTCTTTATGGTAAACTTTAATATCGATACGCCTACCCCCTGGAGAGTGCTGTTCACTTGGTTGGCTGTTGTGAAGGGGTTTCTGTTCACAATGGAAATGATTCTGCAATCATCCACCACTGTTGTCTTCTGTGGACGTCCAGGTCTTTTTGCGTTGCTGAGTTCACCATTGCTTGCTTTCTTTCTCAGGATGTACCAAACTGTAGATTTTGCCACTCACAATATTGTAGCAATTTCTCAGATGGGTTTTTTCTGTTTTCGCAGCTTAAGGATGGCTTCTTTCACCTGCATGGAGCGCTCCTTTGTCCACATGTTGTCTGTTCACAGCAAAATCTTCCACATGCAAGCACCACACCTCAAATCAACTCCAGGCCTTTTATGTGCTTAATTGATAATGACATAACGACGGACTTGCCCACACCTGCCCATGTAATAGCTTTTGAGTCAATTGTCCAATTACTTTTGAGCCCCTGAAATGAGGGGATTGTGTTAAAAAAAATGCTTTAGTTGCCTCATATTTTTATGCAATCTTTTTGTTCAACCCACTGAGTTAAAGCTGAAAGTCTGCACTTCAACTGCATCTAGGTCTATTTATGGACCTAACTATAACTCAAGTAACATTTCATGATAAAAACTTTAAAAATTAGTCATGCAATGAGTGACACCAGGCCATACAGAGAAAATAAATGCTTCAGAGGATGCCATTACTGTTGAAAAAAAGGATTATGGCAAAGCAGAAATATCACCCAGCAAAGGAAATTATTGCTTGAAAGGAGGGAAAATTAACAAGTTTGAAAGGGTGTGTTGTCCCACTTGAGAGACAGCAGCCAACAGAAGAATAGTTCCCCGAAGCATGATCGCCGGTCTATGGAAGACAGTTTATCAGTTGCTGGGGCAATCGTGGGCTCCCAACACTGCAGCAGCTCGCAGCTAAAGCAGATCCGAGTCGATCGCAGTCACGCTATAAACGCTTGCTGTCGATGGATGATGCGGGGAACAGTATTACTTGGCCACTAACTTGGCCACAATCCTGCCTGACTGCTGTGTCTGTGTATAGGAGAGTGGCAGATCACACAACAATAAATAACCTTGCTGTTCCTGTTTCAAGCTGAATTAGGCTGGTTTTGCTAAAGTACTGAGACTTAGCCTCATTTTTGGGGTGCAAGACAGGGAGTTATAGTGCGACCATGATCTTTTAGGATTTGCTTCTGTGGTGCCTCAGTGCACCGCTGTGAGCTTGCTGTTGCCCTGCCCCAGCAATGGGCAAACAATCTTCCACAGACGCGGCAATTGTGCTTTGGGACGCACTTCGGTGTGTCGTTCCGTTGGGTCGGGGGTGGGGGATGATCCCAAAAGAGTTCAGAAACCTTACAATATGAAGAAGAAAGGGATGATTCGGCTTCTGATTGATAACTGTGGTGGCCACAACATGCTTCCGCATTTAGATAATGTTCACGTTGAATTCCTCCTACCCAATTGCACAGCAGTGCTTCAGCCATTGGATTTAGGCATCATTCACACCCTGAAAGTGTATTATCGCAAGGAAATGCTGAGAAACATTATCATCAGTATAACTTGTAGACAGGAGGAGATTAAAATTAACGGGAAAGAAGCTATTGAAATGATTGCAAACGCCTAGACGCAAGTTAAAGAAAGCACTATAGTGACAAATATATAATCTCATTACTACAAAATTTTCATTACAACAAAATATTTTTAGGTCCCTGGCAGTTCATTGTAACAGAATTTTACCTGTATCTACATACAGTGTCTGCCTTTACTCCTGTCCTTTGTTAAGCTTGTGTTACTTGTGTTCTCCCAATCAGACAAATAAAGAGAATTTCGGAAACATATGCAGATGTTTCCACAGAAATTGGACCTTTGCCTCTAAAGTAGAGTCCGTAGTATACCCACTATTCACACTACACAGAAACTTGAAAGAAAACACTGCATTTTGTAAGGCAGACGTCATTACAGCCACATAAAGAAATGGATTGTGTCATTGAGTAAGTTGTGGTAGAAATGCTACAAATAGAAAAACTCAATTTGCCCCAATCTAAGAAATTTAAACAACTCTATTATTTGTCTCCAGTATAGCTTACTAATGGTTGATTATGTAACACCAAGGCTAACCAGGACACTGACTTATTTGAAAAAGTGTCCATCCGTCCATCCATCCATCCATTTCCTAACCCGCTGAATCCGAATACAGGGTCACGGGGGTCTGCTGGAGCCAATCCCAGCCAACACAGGGCACAAGGCAGGAACCAATCCTGGGCAGGGTGCCAACCCACCGCAGGACACACACAAACACACCCACACACCAAGCACACACTAGGGCCAATTCAGAATTGCCAAACCACCTAACCTGCATGTCTTTGGATTGTGGGAGGAAACCGGAGTGCCCGGAGGAAACCCACGCAGACACGGGGAGAACATGCAAACTCCACGCAGGGAGGACCCGGGAAGCGAACCCGGGTCTCCTAACTGCGAGGCAGCAGCGCTACCACTGCGCCACCGTGCCGCCCTTGAAAAAGTGTATGAAGCATATTATGTAATCAAAGTGATTAAGACCAAAATTCTGACTAGCATAAAGGTGAAAAAGAGGCATGAGATAAACATTTCCTCCATATTACTACTTTCTTGTGAGTGAGAAGTCTAACTCAGCACCATAAAAGGTCACCATTGACTTCACTGGTCTCAGTTGCTTTGAATATTGTCTCAGCAGAGACTAAATCAATTAAAGTTTGCTACATATCGTAAATAACATACAGCTACTAAAGCATAAAATACCTTAAAACAGTGCTAGGCATGATATACTGTAGTAGGTGTCTGAAACCAGCCTTTTGAAAGTCAACATTCCCCTGCAGTAGCTACTGATGTTCAGCATGTGGAATCATTCTAAGGGATGGCAGATGCTGTTACAGAGCAACCTAGCCAGTTACTAGCCATGCCCAACACAAAATGAAGGTAAATGTATTTTAATCTGAATTATGTATTTTTCTTCTGCATATTACATTCATTGGTTACACATTCAAATTCCTCTTAGGGAAGTCAATTTATTATGTTCAAAATAAAAAAAAAAAACAATGTGCTATCTTGACTGTATGAAAGCATTTTCACCAGTATATCAAAAGACATGACATTATGGGGAAACACCAGATAACCTTGCAGTCCATCTTTCACAATCTCATGATCATCTATCAAATTAAACTTAAATACCAAAAAAAAAAACTTAAGAGAAACTCTATAAGTAATGTATGGTCTAATTAAAGGAGAATAATGTCAATTAGTAATTGTGATTGTATCACATAAAAAAATGATTACAGTAATCCCTCGCTATATCACGCTTCGACTTTCGCGGCTTCACTCTATCGCAGATATTATATGTAAGCATATCTAAATATATAACGTGGATTTTTCGCTGCTTTGCGGGTTCTACGGACAATGGGTCTTTTTACTTCCGGTACATGCTTCCTCAGTTGGTTTGCCCAGTTGATTTCATACAAGGGACACTACTGGCGGATGGTGTAGAAGCTAAACAATCAGAGCATGCAGTTAAGTTCCTGTTTGCTGACTGGCTCAGCGACGGAGCGCCATATTTCGATTCCGCGGCATAACCAGGAAGTCTCGTCTCGCTCATTCAGCATCAACATGTTTCACTGTGTAAAGAGTTAACTTTTGTGCTCTTTTGTGTTTATCTTTGTGCATAGTCAAGCCCTTCGTTATGGCTCCAAAACAATCTGCTCCTGCTACTGCTTCATAGGCCGTGCCCAAGCGCCAACGGAAGATGCTAACGATTGCCGAAAAGGTAAAAGTTTTGGATATGTTGAAGGAAGGGAAAAGCTACACCGCTGTAGGACGCCATTACGGCATCAATGAGTTCACGATTCTTTTTATTTAAAAAGGAGGAAAAGAATATAAGATCTATGGCCGCAGTGTCCTTTAACCAGGGTGCAAAATGAGTTGTAATTGGACGTAATAAGGCAGTAGTCCGGATGGAATCTGCTTTAGGGATTTGGATTGAAGACTGCCGGAAGAAGAACAACGGCGGTGCTATACAGTTGTCTGAAGAGGCTCTTTTAGAAGGGCTGTAACGCTCTCCTTTGTTGTGCAGTAAAATTAAACTCATTGTTATCGGACAAGTCGTCGTATCATTGTTGGTGAGTAACCATAATTAATTTTCTGCTTACAGTACTTAGTACATGAATGTACGTTTAGTGTCCCTGTACACACATTTACTGTATACTATTTTTCTTGCATTGTACGTATTTATTGCTGGTGGCCTGTCTATCGTAATGGCTGTAACATACGTGATATCGGAGACACTCAATATCTTTACAACAATATTTAGGTTTTACTGTATATAAACAGTGTGTTTACATACATAGTTTCAATGAATCTTACCTAATATCTAAGAGAATACAAAGGGTTTATGCTGTATAACTGTGCAGGGAATATTTATAAACAGTGTGGGAGAGTTTATAAGGGCTTAAAATAAATAAAAATAACCATAGAAACATATGGTTTCTACTTCGCGGATTTTCACCTGTCGCCCCCCGCGGTTCTGGAACGCAACCCCCGCGATCGAGGAGGGATTACTGTAAACCATCTTTTGAATTCTCCCTCAGTGCAAACATCTTGTCAGGTATTCATGACATTTATCAGGGTATGGAAAACAGTATCCATTTTACCACACTTTGGTCTGGAATGTGCAAGAACTTTCAGGCTGTGATAAGAACATTTTACACTTATCTCTTGTACTATCCTTCAAATGACATATTTTGTAATACAGTAAGTAATAAGATCGTTATGGACATCCACAGCATGTATCTTGAACTCAACAGGAAATACAAAACTACATCCAGAAAGAACCATAACCAAGTCTCCTGGAATACCCCAAATGCAGGCCAGCAACCTGAACTGCCCAGCATAGCGCAACTGGCAGTAAGCCACTATTTGCACTCAGTCCTTCCAAATATGAACCTGCATATTCATTAAGAGGACATCCGATGAAATAATGGAAGCAGCCACAATAGCAGCAAAAGAGATAGTATAACAAATGAGAAAAGATCAAAGGTTTATAAACTCCCATATTGTGAATGTTGAGTCAGAATAAAGCAACCGGTTTCATGAGCAGCTACAACCACATGTAACATATACACATATATATATATATATATATATATATATATATATATATATATATATATATATATATATATATATATATATATATATATATATATATATATATATATATATATATATATATATATATATTACGTGTGCGTGTGAGTGCATATGTAATAAATAATTCTGTTTGTACCATACAGGTAAACTGGAAGGCATGGTTTACACAAGGTGTGAATGCAAGACAGGAAACAGCAGTCCCCACGCTTTATAATAGTACCATAGAGACTGCAAAGAGCCAACTCCCTGATTTAACATCTCATCCAAAAGATGCAGCATACTATTTACAATCACTCCCTTTGGTACACTAAACACACTTTCAATGACAGAATTGTTTTTTCTTTTCCTTTCTTGAGGTCCTCTAATCTAAGTATAATAGATGATAAAAATGGAAAGGGATTTTTAGAATTCACAAGACAACTGACCCAGCACTCTATCATACATGGTCAAATTAGAATCAGTAGTTTACAGAATTAGCCTGTCTTTTGGATCAATTACAAAACTAGAATACCCTGGAAAAAATAAAAACTTAAAAAAATAATTAAATGCAAGGACATATAACCCTCCACAGTTCTCTACTTCACTAACCAGTGATTTGACAAGGAATCAGACCTAGTTAGCTGTAAAAAACTTAGTCAGATATGTATATACGGGTGGAGTGGTGGCTCTGAGGCTAGGGATCTGAAGGTTTCCAGTTCAAATCCTGTAAATGCCAGAAGTGACTCTACTCTATTGGACCATTCAGCAAGGGCTTTAACTTGCAATCGCTTCATCCTGGGTTTGACGTTAATCAGCATCCACCCCTGCAAGCAGGTACTCCAATTTACAGGGAACACTTGGGTTTGGTGGCAGAATTGGCACTTCTGACACCATAAAAACCTCACACTGTTCCAGTTTGGTGCTGAAGTGTCCCAATCTCAGTGGTTTGTCATGTGGTGGGTGCTATATCAGTGCATGCTCCCAACCTTCTCTTTCTCCATATATAAATTTAGCAGATAACTGTTTGTTCAGAAAGATTAATAAAGTCACAATAAAGTAAATTGTGAGTTCTCTGGTGCCTTCTGGAATATGCTGTTGTTGCACATATAATTCTATAGTATTTAATGCCGATAATATTGAAGCTTAAAATACTATATACCTTGTGTATAGTAAGACAAGTGTCTGTTTGTCATTCATCCGGCAGTAGTCAACACAGAGCCTCTAGTTACTGAACCTTAAACTTCTTCTTAAATGGAGAATGCTTGCTCAGGATTACAAACAGACGATGCAGACATTAGCCCATTTTACATGTGCTAAGAATCCCAGGAATTTGCTGGGATTTGCTTGTTCACACATGTCAGGATGGCCTGGTAATTTCTTAGGTCAATAGAATTCACATGTGGAAGTCTCGTCCCAATATACCAGGTGCAGAGGTTGAGGATTAATGTGCTATTTTTGTGTCTATTTATTTCTTGTATAACTTTATTAAATCACGAAAACTCATTCCATACATCATAATATGGGTGGGAAATTGAAAAACAAAAAATCTGATACACTGTTGCATTTTCACAAAAGTCAGATGCTGTCTTCAGGGCTGCTTCCCTGTCACCCATGTATGTTGCTCCATTTGCTTGAATTAAACAGCAGCTATAGACCAGTCTGATATACAGCAGAGTCAAACATTTCCTACTAATAACGACAGAAAAGAGGTCCCTTATCTCAGAATCCATGCAATTTTGAAACTTTTTTTTACAACTTGTAAAACTGAATTAGTTTTTTTTTTCTTCTCTTATTTTGCATTCAGAAATATATGTTAATATAGGTACATGTACACACAATTGAGAAATTTGCATTTTTGCCATATCTTTGAATGTTAACTTTATTTTACCATATCGTATTTAACTCACCTTTTCCTATGGAGTTTACTCCCTTAATTGCATACAAATACTGTCCTGATAATTTTTGATGAAGCGTGCAGACAAAGATGCAAATGATACTGAAGCAGCTACTTCAGTATAAAATTCACTTGCGAGCTACTTACTAAGAAAATGTCTAAATGACCAGAACATAAAAATGAACAAAAGCTTAAATGGCAAGAAAAAGAACAAAAATTAATTTCACACACACACATGCTTGCTACAGTATATTCATCTCAAAATGTAGCAATCCCATTTTGTCACTTCTGGTTTGATGCAGAAAAAGGCAGAAACTGGAAAACAATAGCTTGCATAATAAAGGCAAGAATCCAGTTAAAAGCAGAAGGTGATTGAAATGAATACCTGCAGTTAAGGTGGTCCACAGGAATGAACTTGAGGACCACTTTTCTTTTCTTACTAATTAGCACACAAATCAATATAACATTGAACTAGCTTCTCTGCTTTAACATTCAGTTCTATCTGCACCTGTATCTGTACTGCTTATCACTCATTGTCTGCATTTGAATACAATTTAAGGAGCAGCTTCCACAAAATAAAGTGAATTGAAATAAAAATGGTATAAGAAGTTAAGTGTTTAAAATTATTACAGAGTAAACACCTTTCTCAATTTCTTCTAAATGCAAATATCATAGCACTTTTACACAGGCATTTCCAAACACCTTCCGATGCAAGACTGGACACATCATCAGTGATGATTCCTGGGGTCATCGGGTGTTTTGGGCCTTTCAAACATCATACACCCTTGCTCGGATGACCCAGTGAGAGATGATCAAACTCCAGTTTGTGTCTAGGTGGCCTGTGTGCTCCACGGAGACCCCCTTCTTAATCCAAAGCCATCATTAAGCCTTCTCAGCAGCTTCTATGATGTTCTTGATGGCCTTCCTGTTGTGCAGTCCTGCAATTCCAAGGATCTTGAGGGCCTAGTATAGAGACTGGCCTGCAAAACCTCTACAGCCCACTTCGTTAGGCTCACATTGGGCTTACCATCCACCATTCTGACACTCATACTTGGCTTCCTTTCACTCAAAGGCCTCTTCCATCCAATCTTCCCAGGGAACAGTTATTTCTAGTTTGACTCAGACCACAGGACCAAATCTGGCCTGACAGTGGTTACTGCAATGTTTCTTAAAGATTTTATCTGGCTCCCAAGGATGACCTTCAGCTGCCAGTCCCATTCTGATACGAGCAGCCCAAATGAGGCGCTATCTTGTGGCTGTGACTTCTCCCTTGCTGTATCAAATAGGATCACTTGTTTTTCTGGAACTTGCTCCTTGCTGTTATTGATCCTTAAATACAGAATAAGAAAAGATTACTGAAACATACAAGTGACCCACTGATCTGTGTATCTGTTTGAAATAGTAGCCTGTGGCCACAGTAATACACCAGGACTGACCTTGTGAACACCTGCTTTATACCACTTGTGGACTTTATAGAAATACAACATAAAAAAGATATTGTAAAATCCTCTTCTAATTTTGTCAGGAAAATTGTTCTTTTTTTGTTACTGACTTTAAATGGATTATGCTAAACTGAATCTCGTGATCAATTCCTTGGCTTGGTATAACAAGGACTTTAGGAACCTAATCAAGGACTTTGTTAAATGGTGTGACTCAAACCACCTACAACTGAACACCAGCAAAACCAAGGAGCTGGTGATGGATATTAGGAGGCCCAGGCCCCTCCCAGACCCCGTGATTATCAGAGGTGCCTGTGTGCAGAGGGTGCAGACATATAAATACCTGGGAGTCCAGCTGGATGACAAATTGGACTGGACTGCCAATACTGATGCTCTGTGCAAGAGAGGACAGAGCCGACTATACTTCCTTAGAAAGCTGGCATCCTTCAACATCTGCAATAAGATGCTGCAGATGTTCTATCAGATGGTTGTGGCGAGCGCCCTCTTCTACGCAGTGGTGTGCTGGGGAGGCAGCATAAAGATCAGGGACACCTCACGCCTGGACAAACTGGTGAGGAAGGCAGGCTCTATTGTAGGCATGGAGCTGGACAGTTTGATATCTGTGGCAGAGCGACGGGCACTGAGCAGGCTCCTGTCAATCATGAAGAATCCACTGAACAGTATCATCTCCAGACAGAGGAGCAGCTCCAGCAACAGACTACTGTCACTGTCCTGCTCCACTGGCAGACTGAGGAGATCATTCCTCCCCCACACTATGCGAGTCTTCAATTCCACCCAGGGGGGTAAACGTTAACATTATACAAGATTATAGACTGTTATACCTGCCTCACACTCTCCACCTTGCATTTTTTAACTTGCAGTGCATTTTTATCACTGTTTAATTAATATTGTTTTTATCAGTATGCTGCTGCTGGAGTATGTGAATTTCCCCTTGGGGATTAATAAAGTATCTATCTATCTATCTATCTATCTATCTATCTATCTATCTATCTATCATCCATTGAGAATTAAATGGAAAAACCACAAGGGTCACAACACCTAAGAAGCCTGCTTGGATCATTTAAGCTTTTGACATAGGAATTTACAGATTAGTACCTGGAATGACGTAGCTGCTAGCCTACTGGACAATGTGAATGTCATATTGTAATGTGAAAAATGTCTATAGGCGCTCATGCTGATAGCTAACATTTGCCATCAACTAAACAGCAGAACTAGTATTGTACTTCCAGTAAACAAATCCTAGTCCATTTTTTTTGTTGTTTCTTGAATTACAAACAGTGTGTTGTTGGCTCTCTTGACACTTGTGAGTGAACATTCACTTTGAAGAATCATATGAATGTTGCAACAGCATCCTGAATCCCTGTCATCTACCTTTGGGACTAGTTTGATTTTAGAGACAATTAAAAAAAACTAAATACCCCTCAGCTGGCTTCAGTATACTGGTTTCCAGTTCATTATAGAATTTTTGTATAGATTTTACCCCTGAACTATAAAACTCTGAACCTGAACAGTCTGGAATAACCATTCATACAGTTTGTCATATGTAAACCTGTGTGGAACCAGAGATGTTTTTAAGCAAGCCTTTTTGCTACTCCAAAGCCATTTAGTCAGTGCTTGTGGAACTTTGCGGATCTGAATCCTAATGTTTGAATAGACAATAACAGTAGTAGACAAAAGCAAACATTCAACAAATTTTTTTTATTTCTCCTTTCAAAAAAATTTTTGAACAGTTCAGTATCAAAGCCATTGACATATGACTTTGATATATACTTAATTTCAGGTTGGTTAACAGAGGACAAAAAAGAGAGAAAGAGATATAGATGGGAAGAGGTCGTGATGGGAGTACCTCACAGATCTTTGTGAGAACCATTACATTTTAAGATTAACAATGATGTGTTATGTTGAGATATATAAGAAAACTTCTGAAATGTGCAGAATTTACAAAACTGATGTAAAGTAAAATAAAGAGAAAGGCAAACAATTTAAGTCTTCAAAATTGAAAACAAATCTGGAAAATGCAGTTTAATATAGACCAGTGCAAGATGCTACATGCAAATAAAATGAAAATTAATTATAAATAGAAAATGAGCAATGGAGATTTACAAGAAGTAATCTCTGAAAAGGATTTAGTGGTTTACGTTGATGCAGTATTCACAACCTCCAGGCAATGTTCAGAAGCAATTAAATAGGCAAATAAAATTTTAGAGTTATATCATAAAAACTCGAATTGGAGAACATAATGATAAAACCCCATGCCGACTGTGTATTTGGAGTACTTCTGGTCACCACAATGCAAAAAATACATAGAGGCTGTAGAAACTGTGAAGATAATAACTTACACCTGCATCTATAACTAAAGAGTATGTCCTAATTTAACAGACGAATGAAACTGAACATAGAAGGATACATGGGGGCAAGTTCCAGGTCTTCATAGGTATCGATACTTTGATTAACCTAATCTATCAAATCTCCAACCATTAGTGCACTTGTGAACATCATTAGTGATTAGGTAGAGTTCATTAAATGAAGAAAGGACTTTTTCATATGAAGAAGGTTTTGTTTCATCTAGTAACAATAACTGATTTATGTACCGAATGAGAAAACATAAATGCTTGTCTATCCATTGATTTTCTTTACCAACCCATTCCACCACTTGAGTGTAACAGAGCTGGAATCTAAACCTGAAGCCAGTAGTGCAAAGTAAGAGTCAGTCCTGGGAGGGATGCCAGTCTATCTCAAACCAAACTGAGACACATATAGCAACTTTCATTTACTCTGAATCAGTGTAACCACATTTCTGGAATGTGATAGGAAACCTTTAGGAAAAAAAACATGAAAACTACAAAGTTACTTGGACAGAAATAAAACTCTGACCTCTGGACTTGTAAGGCATCAGCAGTAACCACTGTCTGGATGATGTGGCATCAGCAGTAACCACTGTCTGGATGATGAATTTGAACTTAATTACAGAGCCTATAAAAATGATTCACCCCCTTAAGAGTTTTCTCATTTTATTGTTATATAATATTGAATCAAAGTGAATCTAATTTTATTTTACATTGATCAACAGAAAAAGATTCTATCTCGGTACAAACACATTTCTAAAAAGTGTTCTAAATTAATTACAAATATAAAACACAAAATAAATGACCAAGCAAGTGTTCACCCTCTTCAAGTCATTATTTAGTAGACGCACATTCAACAGCCCTAAATCTGTATACACAGGTCTCTATCGCCTTTTCACATCTGGACACTGCAATTTTTCCTCATTCTTCTTTACAAAATTGCTTAAATTCTGTCAGGTTGCATGAGGATCGGGAGTGAGCAACCTTTCTCAATATCCAACCACTAATTTTTAATTAAATTGAGATCTGGATTCTTTCTCACCCACTACATCATAGTTTTTAATTAAGTCTTTCCAGTGCAGCTTTGGCTGGAAGACAAATCTCCTCCTAAGGTGCAGGTTTCTTGCAGACTGCAACAGATTTTTCCTCCAGGATTTATCTGTATTTTTCTACATTCATTTTACTTTCCACCTTCACAAGCCTTCTAGGACCTGTGAAAACAATGTGTTTTTGATGAGGTGATGTGTTTGGCTGATGTCAGACATGGCATTTAGGGTATGTCCACACTGTTGTGTTTTCAATTAAAAATGGCATTTTTAAACCAAATTGATCTCTGGCCATACTAGCGTTTTCACAGTGTTCACAAACATATTTCCACCCACAATAACATTATCAAAAATGCTTATAACCTAACCATTTGCCTACACTAAGCATGTGCATATTTGACAGAAACGAGAAGTAGCAGTACCCTCCACACTAGACATTCGTTTGCAGCTTGCATTTACATAAAGACAAGGGTAACACATTTTAATAAGGCAAGCAAAGTGACTGAAAAGATGCAATGAGGAGGATCCAATCAGGGAAGGGACACATAATATGCATGAACTTTTCCTAGTGCGAATAGAGTCTGAGTTTTCAAATCTGTTTGTTTTCACCCACCCCACTGCAATGCTGAGACAGCATTTTCAGAAATACACAGCCCTTGAGAGCGTTTTCAAAATTCTGCAATATCGGGTTTTAATAACTCCAGGGTCCTGTGGACAGTAGGTGAAAGTGGAGACTAATGTCTTTGTATTTAAACAAAAGCAGTAGTGTGGACCTAACCTTAGTCTGATTACCAAACGTCTCAATGTTGGTCTCATCAGTCTTTATTACCTTCTTCCAGGTGACTTCAGAGTTACACATGTGCAAACTCTAGCTGAGATGTCTTGTGCATTTTTTAAACCATGTATTCCTCTTTCCCACTCTTCAGTAAAGCTGCAAATGGTAAAAAAAAAAACCCAAGCAACACTTGGTGTATGCACAACAGTCTCCAATCTTATCCACTGTAGGTTGTAACTCCTTCAGAGTTCTCATATGTGTCCTCCTTCACTAGTCTTGTTCAACAGTCACTCTGCTTTTGTGGACAATCTGCTGTCAGCAGATTTACAGCTGTGCCACACTCTTTCAACTTCCTAATGATTGATTTAATGGGATTCCATGGGATATTTAGTGACTTGGACATTTTCTGATATCCATCTCCTAACTTGTGTTTTTCAATCACCTTTTTGCAGAATTGCTTGGAGTGTTCATTTGTCTTCATTACGTAGGTTAGGCCACAATACTGATTGACCACAAGTTGGACCTTCCAGATAAGGTACATTTCTACCACAATCAGCTGAAATCCCTTGCCTATAGACATGTGATCTCTACTGAACTAATTATATGACTTCTAAAACCAATTGGCTCCAGTGAGGATTTAGGTGTATCATATTAAAAGTAATGATAACAATGCAATCTATCATTTTCTGTTTTATATTTATAATTAATTTAGACCTTTTTTAATGAAATCTAGTTACACTTTGACATTAAGGAGTCTTTTTCTATTGATCAATGTCAAAAAATACTTTTTAAACTGCTGTTATTCAATGTTGTACAGTAAAAAAAACAGAAAATTTCCAAGGGAGTGAATATTTTTTATAGGAACTGAATTAACTAATTAAACAAGCTTTACAGACAGTGGCTCAGTGGTCAGATCTTTTTTATTTTTGGATCTCCTGTATATCGAAGCTTTTCCTTATTCTTTTGCTATTTTTTTATGATTATTATACTAGTTGTGTATACTGTATGAATCACCAGGGGGCACACCACCGTCCAAACCCGACAAAGGCAGACATGGGAAACAAGTTCAGGACACACATTTTTATTTTTTATTTTTTACCCATGGGAAATGCCTTCCCCCGTTTCCCACATGTAAAGCTCAGTTCCAGTGCAGCAGAAAATACAAAGCACACTTCTGTCTTTTCTTCCACTCCAGGCTCCCAGAGTAGTGGCTGCTGGCTCCTTTTATAAGGCACCCGGAAGCCCTCCAGGTGCTTGTTGACCTAGTTCTGGCAGCACTTCTGGGTGTGGTGGAAGTAGTGGAATTAAGGTCTCAGCAGCAGCTGCAGCAGCACCACCCCCTGGCAGTGCCCATGGAACCCAGCAGGGCTACAACAAAGTCCAGCTCCCATGGAGCCCTGCAGGAGTCCAAGGCACCACTGCAAGATAGGGGGGCTGCTACCTAGCACTCCCAGGTAGGTAATGCTCTGGTTCTTCCCATGTACAGGCGTCCCGGCAGTATGCCACACCTGTTATGTACAACACAAATGGCCTAGTAACACAGAGGAACTATATAAGAAAGGCCAGAGTAGACTGTTTTTTCTTAGTCTCTTTAGACCATGAAACCATCTTCCAGGTGACCTCAGAGTTGACTACGCATGTTTAATATGGGCAATGACATCCTTTACATGTTCTATAACTCTGTAAAGTCTAGTGCAATTTATTATGCCCACCGAATCAAGAAGCTGATTAAGAAGACAGTTATCGGATGTACTCACAACCCTTTGGAGGTATTAGCAAAGGCAGAGAATGAAGACAAAATTGATAGTCATTAGGAACAATCCAATCTATGCAAATACTTTCAGCAAACAAATTATTCAGCAGACTTATGTGAAAAAATGTAACTTGGGCTCCTTCTTATTTAGACCTTTTACAGTAATACATCACTGTGACTTGTGACATCCAAATTTTCAAATAAAGTACTCTCTATCTATCTATCTATCTACCATGTACTATAAACTGCTGTTGTTCAAAGTGCACGGTACTATAAAACGTTTAATTGATGAGGTTTCTTAGAAACATACGACTAAAATCAGCATATGCTAGCTACTGTACCTATAGAGCCTTTATAGCAAGGTCTAATCCTTACATTCAGCATAGGCCATATTCAAGGCTTCAACTGATGGTGGCCAGAGGGTGGTTGTAGATTGTCAGTCTTGGATTGACTCCAGTGTTGAAAGAATCGATCAAATATAAGCAGCTACCTAGGCAACAATTCATACTGGGAAAATGTTTCAAAGACTATAGATAACACTACTGAGTGGCCTCCAGTTCTTCGTACATATCATTCAGGAGGGGAAATTGAGCCTTGTTCAGACTGTTTTTTGAAAAGATGGGAAAACATTTTTAGGAGGTGGAAGGACTGTTTTGAGTCAATCCATTACCCAGTAAACGTACTCCATTAAAACAAGTAATGTCCTACTCTTTCTTATGGATTAAGGTTAATCAACACTTCTAAGAATTCTGCAGTTAGTTCTGTCATCCAAAGTGGGCAAGTCTTCAGAGACAGAAGTGAGTTGGCTAAAGATGACAGGAAAATAGATCACACTTATGGCACACTTAAAATGTTTGCCTACACATGCACACTTCTTAAGTTTTAATTTTAGGTAAAAGCTGCTGAAGTATACAAGAGCACTGAGATTTGGTAGATGATCTGCTGGACAATGACATACAGCAAATGCTACACTGGAGCTGCTTAAAACCAAACATTAATGTCATGGAGTGTACCAGTCAAAGCCCAAACCTAAGTCCAACTGAGCATAAGTGAGATGACTTAAAATTGCTTTTCACAAATGATCCTCATCCAGCATGATGGAGCTTGAGCAATTCTACCATGAATAAATGGGCAAAAATCCCCAGTGTCAACTTATGCATTGCTCACAGGGATGTGTGAATATGTATGCCATCGATTATGTGGTTTGTTTTTTTTTTTGTTTTTTTTTAAATGTCTGGATATTATTCACTTAGGCATTATAGAGTACTTTACACTGATAGTTGCAAAAAAATTCAGTTAAAAACATAATGGTTTCATACTGATAAAATACTATAAAGTCTTACCAAGTCCAAGAGGGTGAATAATTTTCATACTTTCTGTACCTCAGCCTCTTTTTGAATGCCTATGATGGGGTACTTCAGTGAACACTCTGACCACTAGCCCAACTAAAAATGAGTAATAACAGTTGTCTTCCCTCAAAAATGTATGAGGTGTTTCGTAGGAGTCTGTTAATTTAGACAACATGTCTGGTGGTAAACCTAGTAAAAATATATGACTGTGTGGCATGTCATGTATACTGGAAAAACTTTATTAATATGGCAGCCAAAGTGCTGCAGGGACCATATTTACACGTTGTCACACACGTGCGAGTAAGAGGCAGCTAAAGGGCTTGAGTAACTGTAATACTGACTGACAGTGTGCTGACTGTCTCTCTCAGTCTCTTACAGACCATTCCAGGGAAATCCTGCCAGGTTCCAGCGTCGCTGATGATGTCACTTCCGGTTCCGGCATAGATGACATCATTTCCTTTTCTAGCCCCTAAAACCACCATCTTACCTCCACTTAATCAGTTCTGTTGTGGACTCTGGACTATGCACATTTGTGCAGCCGGGAAAACAATATATGGATGGCTGCCCCAAATCTTTATGATGTCTTGGTTTAATTCTTATCACAACATATTAATGGTTATACCCATGCACATGATATTAAGAGTGGGCATTGCTCTCATAAGTGTGTCTTGTCAAACTGTAGCCAGTTATATAAGGATTCTAATATGGAGTTCTGGTTAAGGCTTTGGAAGCTAATTGGAAAAAAAAAAAAAAATAACAAATTGGATATCAAATGTTATACGTTGCCTTGGATAAATGCATCTGCTAAATAATAATAGCACTTGAAGACTCTTGTTCTGTGCATATCTGTGGAACGGATAATAGTTTTTGATGCTATGTTCTTAGTAGCTAAGAAAATAGCAATAGTCTTGTAGGTGTCCATTTGGTTTAGAGCTCCTTACTTGTGATAGTCAATTTTGTATCCTTACCCTTTAGCACTTTTCCTAGACTGAACTGATGTTTACACAATTATGTTGACCTTCTTTGTAAGTCACTTTGTATAAAAGCATCTGGTAATTGATTAAATGTAAATGCAAATCATAAAGTCCATTTCACATCTTCCAACCATGATCTCCTATTCACACTCAAATAATTTGCTCCTGAGCTAGAATGAAAAGTATGTAGAAATACTCTATACTTCAGTTTTAAGAATTAGTATGAAACTAGCAAGAATGCAGGCATTTGAACACATACTGTTTCAGTCTCTGGTTCTGAAGTGGGACCCAGGTTTTTGGATAAAGCATCTGGTGTTTCATGCTCTCACTCTTCCTCCTCCTTTCTCTGCCCTTGCTAAGATCCGTTGCCTTTTCTCTAATTTTCCATGCAAGGCCACTGTCACTTTGCTTTAGTACCTACTATATAGTATGAGTGGTGGGCCCAAGTTATATGATGACAACAGTGACCTACACAGCTACTAAAACAAAGAGTTATTTGTGTGAATAGGTGATGAAAATTTCCCCATTACACCCTAACCAAAGTTAATGTGGGCCGTCTGGATGCTAAGCGACTACTGAGGGTGACACAAGTTTATAGTGTAGTAGATTTAAAATTTTTTTTTGAGACAATATAGTAGCTTGCTCAATTCCAGATAATTGGCCTCAAATTCAACTGGTATCATTTAGTGCAGAGAATAATGGGAAGGCAAGGTCACTCTGTTCTAAAGGACAGGAAACTGTGACATGGGAGCAGATTACTGTGTAAGAATGCAGAGACTGGTGAGAAACTGCTACTTTCAATTCTCACGTTTCATTTCAAATGCTATCAAATGCCGAGGCTCTGGATAGGTCTTAGATGTGAATTCTGATTATGGAGTTCCTCTAGGTCCACATAAATTTCCATTCATCAGAGGCTGAGAAGGCTATGTGTGATGGCTATAGAACACTAGCTGTTAGTTTCGCAGCAACCTCTTGTTAGTAGGGCTTTGTTGAACCCATATGGTAGCAGCAGGATATAGTAAAACTAAATATGCAGACTTTTTAGGAGATGTAATAATATTTAATTTCTGTAAATGGAGAAGTTGCTTTTTTCCTCAAAGACACACAATTACTTTGAAATTATCAGCTTCCTGAACCTCTTCTCTCTCCCTGTGTTTCCCTGCTTTTGTGCTTGTATCACTTTCACTAAGTATCATTTCTTTTAGTTTTGAGAATTTTTGCTTTAAAGAATAAAAGTGATAGGGCACAGTTTGGTTAATTGTTTTTTTTTTTTTTTTCCTTGCACAAGTCATACTTTTGCACAGCCTTGTTCTTGAAAGGAAAGATGGCAGTGAGCCTGTGCAACATTTATACTCTGTACTTAGGGATTCTTTCATCATTTTGCTTATTGCGTATAAATGAAAAAAAAAAAAAAGATCCACTTCACAAAGTAAGTTGCAATTCAGGTTATCTTATGAAACATATGGCTTTTATGCAAGAGTTGGCAAATCACATTGTCACTGCAGTAGGTAGAAACACAGAGAGAGACAGTGTTGATTCCTCGCTGAAATTCTATTCTGTATGCAGAAGAGTGGAAAATCCCAAGGGTGTAAGGAAAGGTAGGTCACACAAGGAAAGCAGTGGCCATACTGGCACAGGAAGAGTACGATTTATTTATTTATTTATTTATTTTCCCTTGTTTCACTACAGCTGGCTCTTCACTCCCGTTTCTGTGACAGGACTCTGATAAAGGAGTACCGACCTGGGTCAGTGCGCTACATGCCCCGGGCTGAAGGAGATTCCTCAGATTCAGGAGACGACGATACTGCTGTGCTCTTCTACTCCCCAGCGATGACTCTTAAGGACAGGGGGCCGTGATGCGTGATTGGTGGCACCGCTCCACCAGCGAGAGTGCGAGCTGCCTGTGTGAGGCGGAGAGGACAGCCTGGGAGACACTGGAGACGAGCTGTCAGCCTTCATTATTAATTCCCAGCTCTTAATATTTAATGTCAGAGAACTGCAGCCCCCCATGCCGCTGCAGAGTCATCAGACATTCAGAGGACATATCAAGCTGAGTTCCGGAGGCGGGAGGCGGAGGGTGGGGGTGGGTTTGGCTAGATTGGAACAGAGCGATTGCGAGCAAACGAGAGGGAGTGTGAAGGCCGGGACTTGCTGGCTTCTGGATGAGGGACGCTTGACCTGTTCCTGTGTGGGTATTCAGTATTTTTCAGACACATTGTTTAAGACCCTGAAACGTGCAATAAGAATTTTTTGTGGTCAAAGATTTAAAAATACATTTTGAGCATTTATCAGTATGAAAAGAAGCAAACACATGAAGCATGCTTCCTAATTATTTGTGATACCTTTTTTAATGGTGGTAGTTGCATTTTCGAATGGCTTGTCCTTCAGATAACTGCTGAATTTTGAGAGCGTGCTTAATCTTCTAACAAGTCCACGTTTTTTTTCTTCCTATCCTTCTATTGTTGGTTCTTGTTCCCCTTGCAGTGCTGGATAAGTCAAAGAAATCAAATCTTTCTAATTACACCTCCTGACCCCTCTTTTCTGGATGGATTTCAGGTGCTCAGCACTAACAGTCCATCCAGTGCAGACAATGATCTTCCAAATTTTTTAGCCTCTGCTATTTGTGAGCTTGTTAAATTCACAAACAACAGTTACGCATACTGATTCATCTTGTATCTGTCAGCAAGGGCGTTGACCCACAGCGGCCTGACCTGATTTTTACCCTGAAGCTTCATTTTCAAACTTGTCTTTGCTACACTGGTCATCAATGTTTAGTATGCTAGCCATATGAATTCTGTGAAATAAAGACTGTGGGCAACACCACACTTGGTACTATCATTGGTTGTATATTGTGGCAGCTTAGAATTAGAGAGATGGCCAGCACACTATCTACCACAAAGGTAAGTTCTAAAAGCTCATAACGGTAAAGGAAATTAATTTTTAAAAAATCCACTAGCCGATACAAAACTGCAGCGTAAATGAAGGCAAGTGGTTCATCTACAGAAGCCACCTCTTTGGCCTCACACCTCATTGCATTCTTAATTTACACTTAACACTTTCACGTGTCAGTCCATTACTCACTAGGAGAGAACTGATTGAGTTTAAATAGTCTGAACGTGTCTGCTTGTGCTTCTTCCAGAACTTTGCTGCAGATTCTCAGGAGAGCTCACTTTTTCACACGTTGCTTTTCCATATCTGAATTGAAATGTCCATGAAAAAAGATAATCAATACCAATACCACGGATGACAAAGCGTGTTGTTTTTACAATGTCATTCAAATTACCACTTTCATTGATGCATTCATGAAATCTGAACCATGTATGAGTAAATATTCTTGATTTCAAATCTCCCAGATATTTTCAAGTAATTTCTAAGATCTGCCTGAATTGCATCATTTAAACTAGTATTGCCAAACTCGAATCCTCAAGTTAAATATACTTTTATTTGTTAATGCAGGAAGAACATTTCAGTCCAGCAGCCGTAGCATTTTCCATGTTGCTTTGTCTTCCAACTTCCATTAGTTAATGTATTACTTTTTATATAACACAATGAAATAATAAAGTTTAGAATATCTGAAAAATGTTAATTTCCTTCTTTTTCAAAAATGTCAACAGCTTTTAATATCTGGGTCATATCATATCATATGTTTCTGGACTGGCACTTAAAGCTACTTGTGGGGATTACTATGCACACGGTTAGGACATTCAAATAGAAATTTTTACTTAATTTATTGATGTCGACATACACTGCACCTCCAACTCTGTGTTTTCTCTATATATTTTTAATTTGTCTATTCATTTCCAGAGTTCATGTTTCTGGTACAGAGTCAAGGAGAGAGTGTGTCTATATCAGGCTGTAAGGCCAGAATGAGCCCTGGACAGGACAATAAACCATCACAGGCAGGCCATACTCACGTCACTTATTCTTGGCTGAGAGCCACAAATCAGCCCGACTGCATGTCTTTGAACAGCACTGAGAGAACAAGTGGCCCCAAGGAATATGCAGAACACAGGGAGACCAATGCAACACCTCTCTCTGCCCTGGACTGTTAAGGTCATTTGTTTCTGCAATAAAACTCTCTGTTCATCCATTTTCTATTCTGGTTTACCCATATCAACAATTGCAGAGAGTCTATCCTGGCAACATTAGGCAAAAAGAAATGACAAACCTTGGGCAAGATTTCAGAGCACACTCATACAGACAACTACACTAGGCCAGACTAAATTCACGAGTTAAAATAACACTTTGGGAGAAAAAGCTCCCCAGACATAAAAAAAGACATGCATACTCCACACAGTGCCAGATTTAAATCCAATCTCATGGAGCTGAATACTCAACAAAAAATGCAAATATAAGACAATGTGTACAGCTAATAACAATGCATTGTTTCTCCAATTATAAAAAGTGAAGGCAAACTCCTTTAAAAGTAAAGATTTCACTGGTAAAATGCCTAAGATCATCAGACCTGAGGATTTCTTTTTCCTTTTAACATGCTTAGATACAATGAATAACTTACTGTGAACCATAATTCTAACTCGATAAAAAATTCACCTTGATAACAGTATGTATTGGTGTATCTGTATTTCCATCTGGTTGTTATGACTCTGTTATTCCAACAGTTGGCACATCATATACCATCCATCCATCCATTATCCAACCTGCTATATTCTAACACAGGGTCACGGGGGTCTGCTGGAGCCAATCTCAGCCAGCACAAGGCAGGAACAAACCCCAGGCAGGGCACCAGCCAACCGCAGACATCACATACATTTCTACTAATAAAATGCTTTGCACTTGTCATTTCAACAGATGCTGCATCACAAACATTAGCATTACTTTTACAAATCGCATACTAAATGATGCATAACAGAGACACATTCATTGCATTGGTTGTTCCAACAGATGGTGCATTACAGAAATTTGCAGTAATGCATTTACAACAAATACATTACTGTTTGATTGACAAATGCAATGCATTGAATTACTACATGCATTACAAAATACAGTCCAATAGATGGTGCACTGCAAACATTAACACCGAGGTCTATGCTGATTACCTGTCTTAGATGGATAGCACAGCTAGTTTTGAATAAAAGGAAAATAATGTACAACCGGTATGCTTTCATTTTGGCAAACTTAGTGAGGATTCACATTTATTTTAAACTAAAGACTTTCACTGCAACCTAAAGAACACACCATCCAACCAGGTAACTTGGCAGGGTTGTGACTGGAAAGAGTAAACAAGTCAGGTCTGCCAGAAAAATTTAAGGTCCAGATTTACCAAGATGGTATCCTGCAGCCCCTGCTGTCCCGCCATCAGTAGTCAAGGGCTGTGACAGAAGGATCAGCTATTAAATCAGTCCTTGTCCATGCTTTTCTTGTAGCCCGAGCAAAGGCTGAAGCTCCCCAACAGTCGGTTCAATGAGGAGTTTAAGGCGCTACAGAACAAAGAATCTACTGACTCCAGGTCAGCCTGGACAGTGTAAAGGTGAGGAAGTGGAGAGCAGGAGAAGGCATGGAGCAGACTGAAGTATGACAGTGTCACAATGTACTGAAGGGGCCAATAATATCAGGGCTTGGAAGATTTAAAATACCTCCTTATGATAGGGCCTAAGACAGAGAATGGTTTCAACTCGTCAAATAGAAGAGCAATAGTGGAGGAGATGTGCTGCAGTAACTGGTGCAGATAAGACAGCAGGAGGAAAGGTTCTGGACTGAAAAAATCTCTGGCAGGCTAAGTCATCCTCATCAGTCCATCCAACTTCATCTGTTGGGACAAAACCAAGACTCAGAATTGTCCTCTGTGTGGTAATTGAGAAACACAGAAGCACATCCTCAGCTTCTGCCAAGCAGCACTGGGGGAAGGTTACTACTGTTGGCGCTATGAGCAGATTATGAAAGCAATAGATGAGGCCACCTCCACTACCATCTTCCATACAGGCACTACCACCCAGCTTGACAGTACAAATGTTTCATCAGTGAAGGTGAAAAGTTCAGCAAAGGCAGCTAAACTCTTCCTCCTCGGGATGGTGGTGGACTGGCAGCTAGAAGCTGACCTAGGTGTACCATGTTGAGTCAAGTCAGGCCAGACATTGTACTGCTCTCAGAAGCAACAAAGCATGTTAGGACTTACAGGGCCTGGGAATACAGAATGGAAGAGGTGTATGAAAGAAGACTAGCCAATATCAGGATTGCAAACAGGGGTGACATGCACAGTGCCTGCCAACTGAAGGGGGCTGCGAGGGATTTGCTGCTCAGTCCTTCTGTAAGGCCCTCAATCTTCTGGGTATCAGTGGATCATGCAAGTGGAAAGAGATCTACCACACAGGCAGCACAGAACATCTCAAAATGGATCAGAAGGAGCGATCTGCAGACAAATGTTACTTAAACACATGTCACCAGGGTCACCTGGGCAAAGGTTTTGTGTAAAGTTAAATGACAAGAAACAACCAAAGACCCCAAGAAGGTGACATCAATGACCATGTGTCTATGTGCTTCAGCAGACATATTTTTAACCATTGGCAAATGTTAAGAAGGTGTCTGAAGTGATACTGGCCCAAGACAACTTCAGTGTGCCCTGGTCTGGTTACATCTGTACTCCAAATTGCTTGTTGCATTTATTTTTAAAGAGATCTCGTGACTGGGGAGGCTATTGCAGTAAGCTCAATTCACTGTCATGTTTCTTGAACATGTTTCTTCTAGAATATAATCTGCTGAAAAGGCTCATTTGCAGATGGATTTATTGCTGTCATGAAGCAAAGACCCCATTCAGCAGCAACGTTACTCATCTTATTGTAGAGTCCCAGTGAGTTCTAGGAAAGCACAACCCAGATTGTTATGCTCCCACTAAAAGTCTCTGTTACAGGTTTTCTCTGTCTAGAACACTGGGCTCCAAACCACGTCATTCTTTGTTTCTCCCAGTAGCCTTATCTGAATATAATCACAGTCTGAGAAGTCAAATACATGGGAAGGGAGGATACATTTAGCATCCACTCAGTACTGATCAGCCATCCTGTGTTCCATATAGTGCCTTCTCACGAGTGCAGTATCATGTGTTTTACAATAACTAAAAATTAACTGACTTGTAAATCTACATGCAATTAAGCTGATTTGTGTTTTCTATTAAAACTGAAGCTCTGCATTATAATCAATTCATTTCTGTCAGCCAAACAAAAAATTCACAGTGCTCTGTACATGTAACTATGTGTATGACAACTACAGTATTGCACTTTATAAAATACTGCACGTGTCAACAGAGGATCACAATCTGAGATAATGGGATACTTTGTATTATTTCAAATAGTGGTTGAGGCTTTGGACTTCAGACCCTAAGGTTCTGTGACCATGAGCAAGTCACTTCACCTGCCTGTACTCCATTTGGGACAACGAAACGAATGTAACCAATTGTAGCTGAAATGTTGTAAGTCATCTTGGCTAAAGTTATCAGCCAAATAGTGTATTTGCTCCAGGCATTCCAGCTGCCCTTCCAAAGGCATGAATTCATGTGAATGTGGGTGAGTGCAGCCCCTAATGGACTGGCGGTCCTGCTTTGTAGCCACTGCTGCCGGGATAATCTCCTGCTCCCCATTGCCCTGCACTGAAAAAGGAGCTCTTAAAAAAATGGAAGGTGTAAATCTCAAGCAAAGGATTGCAGCGACGGAAGCTGGTGTTTTTTTTTTTAATTCATTCTAACAGCTCTTGTGCCAGTAGATGGCGCTGCAAGCAAGACCAATGCATTCGTCACTTCTCAGCCGTTCCGTGTCATTTTAGGCAGTACGAGTGGCAGGTTGTGTGTAAATATGGAGAAGTGGACTTTGGCACATCGCACTTTTATGGCTGAATGTTGTGTTAAAATCTAATCTTTGATCCAAACACAATGTGCTTTATACAGTCAGTTTGGTTGCTTCCTCCCTATCACGACTTGGTGGCAAACTAGTGCCACTGTTCCAGTTTAACCTGAAGGATAAGTGAAGACCATTTAAATGTTGGCAAACTGTTGCATTTCTCAGTGTGTGGGGCTGCAGAGCACCCACCCTCTCCTTCCCTTCCGTCCTTAAGTCGAGGGTTTAAAAGAAAAGAAAATACAATTTAAAGGAGTGGCTAAACTAAACGAGTAAATCAGCTTTGAGGTTTTGTGTAATGAAGCATACAAGGAGTATTGAAAAGCACGGGGGACACGTAAGCATTATCCTCCTTAACACTGACTCACTACATATGCCTCTGCACTTGGCTTCAACGGTAAATATTAAAAATGTCAATTGTAAGAAGTGTAATTAAGCTTTATGACTTTAAAATGTCACTCACGCGGCATGAAAGGTGCTAGTCAAAAACAGCAAGAATGTTTCACATTCAGAAGTGAGCATCCCTTACCAATGTGGCCCCTTTTTGGGGACAATCATGATCACACAGTTGAATAAGAAACGGAAAGCCACCCATCCATTACTGAACCTGTCTGATCCGATTCCACATTTTGACTTGACTAATATGCTGGCCTTTCAACGGGAACCCTTTCCTGAAGACTAAATGAGTGTGGAGAGCTCATGGGGGTGGGCGGGGGTGTAGGCTGCGTGTTTATTCCTTTCGAATTCCTGACGCACACATTCTATAAGCTGCAAGGTCAAAGATAAAGCCCTCGAGGCATGAGAGCACGATGACGGGTGTGGTCAGAAAGCATCCCGCTTGACACCCTTGCTGCGGTAATGTCACAAGGGTGTGTCTGTCAGTGTGCCCGCAGAGCGACAGGCAAGGCACAATAACGCTGGTCTCTGCCTCGTGCCCGTTGCCGCAGACAGCGGTCCCACCGAGGTATTTTGTGAATTTCCCCTTGGGATTAATAAAGTATCTATCTATCTACCTGCTTATCCTGAGGACTGTCCTCCCATGTCCCAATGGCGGGTCCACTCTGAAACCGAACCTGTATTCTCTCAAAAGTAATTGTTAAAAATAGTACTTTACTGGGTCGTGTGGTTCCACGTTAACCCCCCATTAAACTGTTGCTTGAAAAGAGCCATTCCATCCCTTGTCTTTGCATCTGAAACGGGTTCTTTGGGCTTGGAACAGCCAGCTAATATGTGGACAAAACAGATTTCTAATGTATAATAGGCTACCGAGCAGTACACTACCAAATGAAGAAAACCTGAACTTAGCCGTTGTTATTGTATGCAGCAAGTGGAAACCCCATTGCTTCACAAATCTATTTATGGAACACGTTATTTATCTAGACAAATAAATAAGGGATCTTTCTGGAACCACCATGTGGATGGCTCTTTTGGGTTTCCCTATGTCAACACTGTGAAGGATCAGGTTAGCGCCTTTATATTTAGGAAGGGAGGGGGTGTGCGCGTCCTGTCAAGCTTGCTTTAACAACTAGTGCTGGCAGGTTAGGCTCCGGCTCTCAGAGAAGAAAGGGGCCTCTGAAAGTAATTGGGTTCAAAGTTTGTTGTAGACCAGCTCACATTCTGCTTTTCACGGATGGTTTATACATTCGGATTGCCCCACTACACTTTTACTCTGTACCCCCCAGAAGGGAGGCCAACCTATAAAATATTTTATATAGCGCCCCGCAGAATGCGACAGACTGTCAAAGCAACAGGGTGATTACCACATCACATGACACTCGCACCAGAGCAATTCAACGCTGTCGATCATCTCGAGAGCAGAACTCCGCACTACAGGGGGGCAACTGCAGAAAAGAAGGGGGAGAAAATAGAAACCTCTATGCGGGAGGCATCCTAGCCCGGATTTGAACCTAGGGCTTCACCGCCCACGGGCAAGTCTAGGGATACACACAAAGACGACTACTAACTCGAGATTGTGGGTCTTTTAAAATGATAAATAGCTCGAGCAATAATTTACCTTTCTCCTTTTTCTTCTTCTATTTTAATGTAGTCTTCCATATTATTTCGCAGTCTACGGCTCTTCCTTTGTGGTAAGAACGCAATTGAACTGTAGCATCCAGCACGGAACAAACCCCAGACTGCGCATTGGGGAAAAAAAATCAAAGCTGGCCTAAGTGCACAAACATTATTTATGACATCTCCGTGTTTATGGGACTTGATTTGCTCGTTAAAATCTTTTATACGTGTTCAAAGAGGGTACAATTAGGTATTCAGAAATGCCAAGACAGTAAATGAATGAGCCGCGGGGTGGGGTGGTAGCAAGGTTAAAGCGGATAATAAAAGCCCCCATCGCGGCTCCGCTTTTTTATCTAAAGGGGTGCGTGAAAATGACACTTTTATTAAAATCCCCTCGCTTATATTTCAATGAGGGGCAATTATCCAGCTGGAGACGGTTAGACATTTAGTAAGCAAGCCGTCCGCACCCCTCCCGTGCCGATTTCTGTCGCGCTCCGCGCTTGATAATGTTGTTTGCCTGCTGCTGTGAATAAAAGGAGGGCTTAAAAAAAGGGCGATGTACAATCAGATGGATTTTAATTTTCGCTAATATGTAATTAACTTTGCATGGCTTGCTTTGTCTGATCGAGTCCTGCGCCTGTCGTGTGGAGAGACTGATTTCCTGTCTCGTAATTAGATCCAGTTTAGCGCTCGCGGCCCCCCGGTACGGCACTGCGCTCTCGCGGCGGACGGGCCGTGGCCGTGAATTATTTTTCAGAGCTCGTAAAAGCCGAGGAGCACGCCCTCGCATGACAAGAGGATTAATAGGAGGTCTGTGGAGAGGCACGTCAGGCGCTGGGACGCGGCCAGGACCCGGTGCGCTGCAGGTTAACAGACAACTGGCAGTGGCGACGCAGCGAGCCTTTTTTTCCCTTTTTCTTCTTCTTTTTTTTTCTTTTTAATTGAAGCCCACAGCTGGCTGGATATGAAAGACGCGCAGACTGAGCAGGAAGCATTAAATTTAATGCTTTGAGGGCCTTGACTGCAATTGTGCGAAACCTCCCGGCGCTCCTCAAAAAAACTCGTAGGCGAGAACGCCACCTCATAAAACCGTCCCTCCCCCCCGAGCCACAGCGACAGGCGAGTCTCCAAACAAAGCGGAGCGCCGCGCGGAGCTCCAGTGTCGCGTACCCCGGAGAGCTCGGCTCGAACTAGGGACCTAGCCCACGCAGCGCGCATCGGCGGGTGGGTTCTATCCGAAAGAAAATAAATATATATATATATATATATGAGTCGTTTGGTGGAGAGACGTTTTTCTTGCTGCGATCGAGCCGCGTTTTACCGCAGCACCTCACGTCCCCATCCCGCGCACTCTGTGCGCTGTCCCTTTTGTGTTTGCTTTCAAGTGGGAGGCTTATCTGTCAGCTCGCTAAGCTGCGCGCCGTGTACTTTGCGACGCCGCACGCACCCGTAATTATCAATCATTCTATTTACCGGTGGCATTTCGTTATACATTAAACCGCTCGACTATTATACTTAACTGATGTGTGTGCACTTTGGGGGGCAGTACCTAATCGGGCTTATATATTTTTTTCTTCATTACTCGGTTTTCACCGAGCTTATAATGCACCATTGACCTCCCCAGCCCTTCGCCTTCAGTCTTTGATCTTTCTGGCACACCAGGCTCGGCGCTTCGTGCCAGTGCGCTCGTCCTCTGTGCACTGGAGTGTCTGTCTCGCCGGTACGTTTATCCGCCCCCTTTGATCTGACTAGCCGTGGCCGCCCTCCACATCTCCTGTGTCCCGTGACTTCTCATTTTACCCTTCGTGCTTTTTCTGATGCCAAGAACCAGAGTCAACTGCTTCGACCTTTTTTTTCGCTCTCCCCTAGCTGCACTTGATCCATCCCGCACCGATCTGCCCCGCTCCCTATCGCTAAAACCTATTAAAACGTTGTCGATCTCTCGCGACGGCACTCTCCGTCTCTGGTCTTTGTCCTATCTCGCTTTCGCTGTTGTGTCTGATCTCCCCCACCACTACCTCCCCCGATCAGTCTGACCCACTTAATCCCCATAACTCATTTGATGTGCCCGGTCTCCCACTCCGCCTTCTTTGACCTTTCTCCCACCCTCGCTTAATCTCTATTGTGTGATCGGAGTCCGGGAGCTTGGAGACCCCCTCGTTTTTTATTTATTTTATTTTTTGTTCCCTGTTCCCCAGCGATCTCTTCCCCAGTCCGTCACTCTGTTCTCTAAGCCCTTCTGACCTCCTATAATTTAACCACGATGACCCCCTCTGCACGTCCAATTTACCGAGTTGCCCACTCTTGATTTGCCCTGTCTTTCCTTTTCCCCCTCCCTTCATCGCTACGGCTAATATGCCCTGTCTATTACTCATTCGCTCGCGCACGCACACACACACACACACACTCACTCTCTCTCGCATTCGATCGCAACCACACGCCCTCTCCCTCCTCCCCCTCCTTTGCTCGCTCGATTGAGCCCCACCTCGAGCGGCGTGCTGTCAAGCGGAGGTCCGCGAGACTTCGGAGCAGCCCCCCCACGGATCCACCCCCCCGGATTTAGTGGAGCGGAGCGCTGTTGTGCGGAGGTCCGGGCGCTCGAAGCCATATTTCACGCCGCCTCTGCTCATTATGCGCATGTGCCTGCGGTAGATGTGAAGCGCCGCCACATTTCCTCGCCTGTCTGCTTACTGTCCCGGGTGCGCGTCCGCATTAAGCCCGGTAATCTCCTTCTCAACAGTACCCAGGGGGCAGACAGCACTTGTGAAGGCCAGCCGGCAGTAGTCGGAGCCATCAGCGAGCGGAGACGGCAGGAAGACCGGCGCTTACTGAAAGACCCGAGAGACATTTCATTTATTTTTTTTTTCTTAGACGGAGAGACGTGTTTATTTTAGAGAGAGATCAGCGAAAGAGGATAGAATCAGTTATATTACGAATACGCAATGAACCCCCGATTCGTTTAAAAAACAAGACAGAGAAAACTGTGGAACACGTCTGCCAAATCATTCCATTCCATCCAACGGCCAAAACACGGGAAAGCACTCGCATCGTTAGGCGTCTTCCGTCCTAAATGATGATCTCACTGTTTCCAGCGCTGTCGCCCAGCTCCGGCTTATCGTGATCCGCGGTGAGCCCATTAGCGGCGCTTGGCTTCGGCTTACTGATTGCGCTGAATTTAGGGCTCGAAGGCTACTACACAAACCGTAAAATATAACAGCCTCACACAAGCAGAGGGGCAATTTGAAACTTTTTTTTTTTTCCTTTCTAGAACACAAGAGAATGATGAACGGAGCCGAGAGTGATTCGAGCACTTTAAGGCGGTCACGCTTTGGCTTTCATCATCAGCCCAGGGTGAATGCCATTTCCTAGACGTGATCCATGGAGTGAATGTCAGACAGGTGGTGACAGATGCCACTGACCTCTACTTGTCACTCATTTAATACATTTAGCGCTAGCATTTGCGGCAGCTTTTGTTCCTTATAATAGAAAAGTAAAATGCCAGCCATCAGCGCGCCGTAGGGTATGTGGGATTTGGCAGTTGATGTACGTAGTTATGAAAGCACCAGCTTGGCATCCGGCCACACCTGAAATAAATCCAGGGCATCCCAGAATGTCAAAATGGGTGTGTGTATTTGTGGTGATAAAGCACACACAAGGGAGGAACAAGTAAGGGAGAGGTCAAAGTGTCATGTTTAAAACCAACTGACTCGGAGATCCATGGTGTTGGGGGTGGGTGGAAGGAGTCTTGCCATCAGTCCCTCAAACTGGGATGGCTTGTCCACTTCCCAAAGTACCTCACTCTTATTTACTCTCTCTTACTGTGCCCCGTGTGCAAAATCCATTTATAAACATATTAGTGAACTGGAAACTTGGGTAGGGTTTCCTGAAGTCCCCCTTTTTGACCACGTCCTCCATCTGGCAGGCCAGTAGCACTGGTACTGAATTTACCGTCAGTAAGTGGTTGCATCTATCAGTTCACTTGAAACCGTGGGAGATCCTACATCCCCTGCTCTTTAGTCTAATGTACAGAGGGTATATCTGTGTGCTTGAATCTCCAAAAGGGGAACCGAGCTGTATCAAAACTCCAAGGGAGACCCCCCCATCCAGCCCCCCCCCCAAATGTTTTATACATATAAATAGGCACTGAAATCTACTCATTGTGAGGAGAACATTGAAGTCAACAACAATAGACATACTGCCAGTTTTTCTAGTAATGATTTCAGGTGGTTCATCACATGGTGGGTGTAGCAACGCACTATCAGCGCATGCTCCCCACCTCACTCTCTTAGAATGAGCCCTGGAGGGAAACTTCAGATGCGTCTTCCTTTGTCCTCCTTTCCTGCTTTCTGTGTGCTCCTTTGGATGTTCAGGTATCTGGCAGTACTAGTCATGGGCAGATTGATGTGACTGCAGAAATACCTGGCAAGAATTGTCTGTGATGCCCCTTCACTCCTGCACACAGGCTTTGATGGCTTTTAGATTTGGGACTTGACACCAGTCGTGAAAGGTACTTGGTCCTCTAATACTTTGTGGAGAAAGTCTTTGCCCACGGCTGTCCTCCCTGACCTTAACCATAAAGGGGGCCCATCCTCCCCCAGGATCATGTGCTGCCACCTAATGGCATGGAGGTCTTATGACCTCTTACATATAAGCAAGCGTTTTTTATGAATCTTTCACTTTTTTTAAGCACTGACATGGCCCTTCTGAGAAAGATTTTGTTTTGTGTACATTGAATGACAACAATAAGGTTAAACGAGGAAGCCTGGCCTGCTTTAGAACAGGAAATGTGTGCCTTCATGTTCCCTGCAATGCCCTTTGCTGGGTGAGCTTACAGTCATATTCATGCCAAGAAGTTTTACCTTCTCTCATGGCAGTACATTTCCTTATCAAACCAATGTGTTCCAGTTTCTTCTACCTTAGATGACAGTTTAAACTCCCTATTCGTTCATATCCTAGCATGACCCACAAGCTCAGGGCACAAAGTAAAAAACATCCAGTGACTGAATAAACAATTAGCAACTTGTACTTATCCACCAGTCTTCTGCTGACCGGATGTGTTCTCCATGAAGCAAACCAAAGAAGGTAACTTTGAGTGTTTTCAGTCCATTACTATGCATTCAGACGATGTCTTAGTGACAGCAACAACCATTTCGGAAGAAGACAGAGGGGCACAGAGTCTCAAGGGGGACCAATACAACAGTTAGCCTAATAGGGGATGTGGGAAGAAACCAAAGTCTATAAAGGAAAAATATGCAAACGCCACATGGATGGTGGTCAGGTTGTCAGCTGAACCCAGATCCCTGGAGGTGTAAGGGATCAGAACAGTCATACTGAGAAATAAATCAGAGGAATAAAAACAAAGTGCTAGGAGTTTGAGGACATAAGGGAATTAAACTGTGCATTGGGGAGCCATTGGGCGTACTCAGAACAGATGTGGGTCAGGTTGTAGTGTAAAGATTATTTTTCTGGTTAGCTAGTATCGCACCTGTGCCCAGCAATAGAGCAAAATGTCTCCTAAAACTCACCCATTCCTGCTGGATAAGCTGAGCACAAAATGGGTCATACGAGAAGTGATGCAAATTTCCCGTTGACATCCTTAAACATTATATATGTGTTGTAACTATAGCCTGTCCAGAGGCCTATTCTGAAATTGCGTGTAAAATATTTATGCTTTGTATATGTGTAGATGAAGATATATTAGAATGTGGAGCTTTTCGGCACACCAGAAAATCGTGTTTCTGTTTCTATGTCAAACTGGAGCGAAACCATGAGGAACCTTGAGAGATATTGAAGACTTTGATAGTGCACAATGTCCATGCTGTGTGCTGCACCGTAACTTAACCCAGTGCTGCAGACATTTGTGTATTTTGGGGAGCCCTTAACTCAGGAAGAAATTACTTCTTTAGGCCCCTGACAGTTTATGTGCTTGAATTACTTTAACCACAAGATTCCCACTGCTCTGGCACTAAACAGCCATGTCTGGCCGACGCAGCCTACTCTCTTGGCTAATAGTCTTTAGTAGAAGCTTGCCATATGTTTGAAGCACATGGAAAAGTGGGCTACTGGGCAGAGAAATGGCAATAAAATGTCTTAAAGGTCACTGTGGAAGAGACTGGAGTGGCAAAGATGACAATCACTGTGTAGTCCATCTGTCTTTCCATTCTTAAACCAGTTTGATCCAGAGTCTGTGCCAGCAGCATCAGGGACAAGCCTAGCTGGGAAACAATCCATTTAGGCCAGGCTCTAGGGGGTAATTTAGTTTGGCTAGGCCCCCAAAAAATTAAGGCCAAAGCTCCCACATCCATACTTTAGGGTATAATGTCCCTTATTTGGATTTTTGGGACATTATCATATCATGCACTCCGCCAGTAATTTAAAACGTTACCCAAAAATATTCTGGGTGCAAGCCAGAGATTATTGATCCATTGCAGGGCAGACTCCCCGTTACAATCCAGTCGAGCTGCTAATTAATTTAAGACAAACGTATTTGGGATGTGCGAGGCGAAATCTCATAAACACGAACGGAACGTATAAAAGTTCCTGCAGACAGAGCTCGAGTCGGGATTTGAACGCAGGACTTGGGGAGTAACCGCTGTGCCACCTCGCCGCCCTTTGCTGTATCGTGGTGGTGAGCCAGATGCGCTCAGAAGTGTGGTGAGAGCCACAGAAGGGGATTATTGACCTCGACTAAGCAAGCACTGAGACTGTTCGCGAGATCGCCGGCAGGCGCGAGCGTCCCCCGCTGCAGCAGCCCTTTCGTCTGTGCGCATTGAAGCTGACGGATCGTGCGGGCGAGAGACGCGCTGCCGCTGGAGGGAGAGTCGAGCATGACGGCTGGCGGCGAACCACAGGCGTCTGCTCCGCAAAAAAAAAAGCAATTAAACACAACGGAAAGCCCAAACGCGCTGCAGTCTCACCCGTATTGGGGGATCTTAGACGAACTGCCGTGACTAATTGATTGAATGTGCCGACATCCAGCAATTAGCGCAGCGTCTCGTACGCTCTGGCTAAGGAATGGCTCTGGCGTTTAACGGCGCGGCGAAAGCCGCGTGTGCGGTCTGACAGCAAAAACGAACAAAATCAGTAGGAAGAATCGGACCAAGACACGGCAGATCATTTAGTTCAGGCTCATTTACCTGATAAAAATTATACACGTCGAATCATCAGCCGAGGCTTGTTACGCAAGAGTGTCACAAATACGTACAAACGAGTGAGCGGCACGGTGGCGTAGTGGTTAGCACCGCTTCCCCACAGAGTATCACTTCAGGTTATTCTCTGTGTAAACAAAGCACGCTCGCCTTATGTGTTCGTGGGTGCCCTTCGGGCATTCCGATTTTCTACCACCTGCCCAAAAACGTGATGGTTTATTTAACTGCTCCAGTGTGTATGTGGATGTTTGTGTGAACTGGTGCAACAATGGACTGCCATGCTCTCCACGGTTGTTTCCTGACGGGATAAGCTCCTGCCCCGAATTTGATTGATAGAGCTAGCATGTGTGGCAATGTATAAATCGATAACTATTTCTGGTTTGAATATTGCATTATGAATTAGATGAAAAAAGTGTTTCCAGCGCAGCTTTAGGACGTGCGGAATAATAACTGAGTAGCACTTGCCGGTGTGCGAGCTGTCTAGAAATTGTTTTCATCCGTCCATTTGTCATACCTACTCGATCGTTTTTTTTTTAAGTCGTTAGTGGTCTGAGCCATTCCTGACAGGATTGGGCGCAAAGAAGAGGCAACTCGCGAGCCGGGCGCCAATTCAGAAGCGCTGGATAACTTGAGTTCCGTGTCTTTAGGGATGCAGAACGTAAACCAGAGCAGGGGACGTGTCGGCTCAACACGGGCAATGAATGGACCGGGATTTAAACCTGCATCGGGAAGTTGTTAGGCAGCAGCGGCCGAAGGGGCATCGAGATGCATACACACAGTGTACGGAGACTGAGGAGATGAGAAGACCACTGAAAAGCTCAATTAACCCTTTGTAACATAGCGCCGTCACAGTTGGGTGGCCCATCTATCTATCTATCTATCTATCTATCTATCTATCTATCTATCTATCTATCTATCTTCATTAATCGGTTGTTTCTTCTTTAAATTAATTACAAGGGGAAAAACCGTGCCCATATGTTCACAATCCCAAGCATTTCCTTGACCAGTCGCTTTCCAAGCGGACGCAGCTCCCCGTGCTGCCTGCATCGCAGCTGCGCTCTTTTGAAGTTCTCCCAGCGGATAATTCTTCCATAACTTCAGACTGTAATAAATCTTGCGGTCTGCCTGAAAAGGGCTGGGAAAGAAAGGACTAAAGAGAGAAACAAGCTGGCTGTTTACTCAAGCCTGTTCCTGGATTTCTTGGTCTCGTTTCAGCTGAAAGCAAACGTAACGGAATAATGACACCCCCCAACAAGCTCCCCCAGTCCGCCCCCCACTCCCTCGTGTTTTTCCGGCCAGCACGGAGGGCGTCCTCTTTGCGCTCCTCCGCCGCCCCGCAGCGCTAAAGCAGCTCCGCTAGAAGGTGAGCAGGAAAACAGCTGCGAAAAGGGTGCGCGGCGCCTCCCTGGGAAGCCAGGCGTGTAATAAAGTTGAAAAATGGGCTGTTCCTCATCCCATAAATCTCGAAAATTTACAACAGGCCTCCACTTTATACATCGCCGTTTGCAGATTTAGGAGTAGAAAATGTGCTCGTTGCTACAGATTCGCAAGAGGCCGTTTTTTTTTTTTCTTTTCGGGCATTCGTTGGACTTCTAGACGTTCTGTTCCATTAAAAACCTGGCAAATGGAAGCGCGTGTGTTGCTGCTAAAGGAAGCTCGTTTCCCTTTTAGATAAATTCTTCACCTCCCAGCTTTCCCCCAGAACTCCATCCGGCCTTTCCTTGTCCAAAAATAGCCCAAAACACAATAATCGCCGATTCCGTTATGACACTATTTTTGGCCTTTGCTCTATTGCAAAAACATTTCTAAATAAATGGGCCTATTATCCAAAAAACAGAAGGTTGGGTGCTGCTCAGCTGTGTCACTGGCATCACATTTGCATCCAGCTGAGTCATAATTGTTTTTCTTTTACGTTTTGTTTTATCGCCTTCAATTTTTGAAGGAAAAAATAGCATCTTCTGTAGAACTGGGTGCTTGGTTGCATCTAAATATAAGAACTTGCTACAAAAAAAAAACAGCATTTTGATAATGATGGTCTGTCACCATGTCTTAATCCAATGCTGCCGATATAAAGCTCAGGACCAACGCCCCCCCATATTCAAACACTGAATTTGAAAAGCAGCCCTAGATCGAATAACATTGATAAATGATACAGTATGTGTGCATTCTGGACATTTGACATAAGTGAAGATAAATATGGGCACGCAGCCCACATTCGTAAAAATGACAGTTCTAAAATGGCTCTTTGCTGGGTTGTGTGGTTTCTCATAGAATCATTACTAGATGAAGGGCCATTTTCATTCTATTAAGGGTGCTTTACATATGAAAGGAATGCTGACAACGTTCTTAATATATGGACGAACAGACATCTTTAATGTATAGTAGGCTACCTAGCAGGACACTAACAGATCAAGAACATCTGAACTTAGCCTACGTTATTGCGTGTGGCAAAAATCCTTTGAAAATCGGGGAACCATTAGTGTTTCACAAATCTGTTATCATGAAATCGTGGTGCAAAAGAATACCAAAAGAGACGTAAGAGGGGCAGCGACACCACAGCGTGAACCCTCTTTAATAGCAGATCTTTTGCTACAAACAAAACAAGAAAGTCAACGACGAATGCCTGGTTCTGGTGACTTGCCAGTTTAAATACTTCATCGGCAGAAGAGGCGGGGCTTCTGGAGGGTGGCTGGAAGTGACATCAGCGTGCGATGACTCTGTGAACGGAGAGGGAGAGATCTGAGTTACAGCGCCAACCTGTGGTTCAGAGTGGAACTACAGAAAACATCGAAACCCTGAAGATCCATCCATCCATTATCCAACCCGCTATATCCTAACTACAGGGTCACGGAGGTCTGCTGGTGCCAATTCCAGCCAACACAGGACGCAAGGCAGGAAACAAACCCCGGGCAGGGCGCCAACCCACCACAGAGCCCTGATGATACCCCCTCCCAAGTACAAGTGTGTTAGACCCGCTATCTACAGGATCTGTCACAAATCAAATGGATGGTTCTTTTGGGGACCAAAGAGGGTTGCCCCTATGGCATTGCTTTGAATAACTACTTTTGCACCTTTCTTCTAAAGGATGTATTTGCATCCTGGTAAAACCATAAAGGGTTGTCAGTTTATATCAGGTAACTCAGTTTGTGGGTGTTTAATTAACTAACATGGAGTTCTGTATTTTAATAGATTCTTTTTTTTATCATTCGGCACTGGAGAGTGGTGATGAGCTGCAAGTTGATCAGACACGTCAGTAAGAATGTGCACGTCACCATATGATGACTACTGCAGGTCAGCCTGTACATCTTTAGTCATCTGATGGCTCAGCTATGATAAGCACTTGAGGAGTAATATTAGCTCTCAGGCCAACTGCCCTTATGAAAACAATTTGGGGGCTTCTCTACTGCCAATTAACACACTGGGGAAATAGTCTAGCGTTTTCCCCCTAAACTGATTGAATTCTCTCTCCACACTGTGCCCTGAAACTATTTGTCTTAGGAGCCCCCTATGCACCCTAAGTAGTTCTATGCAGAGCTACAAATTATTCTGTGCAATAAGCTGTAAATTATGAGTTGCCAAAAGAACTGTTGAAGAAATGAAGTTAGTTCCTATATCTTGGAAAACATGGTGGAGCTGAAGCAGCCCTGTGTGAACATGAATTTGCAAAAAGTAAAGTAGGAAAATCAAATTCTCGTCTGAAAAGCGAACGGTTGTCTTGTAATCTTCCTTTGATGACCACTGAGTCCTCATTAACCAATTCAACACCATGTTTTGTCGTTCGGAAGGTTGCCGGTTCGAATCCCGCAAATGCCAAAAGGGACTCTGCTCTGTTGGGCCCTTGAGCAAGGCCCTTAACCTGCAATTGCTGAGCGCTTTGAGTAGTGAGAAAAAGCGCTATATAAATGCAAAGATTTAAATTATCTGTCAGCATGGCATTAACTTTCACCTGGGCACATGAACAAGCATGGCATTACCACCAGATATTCTTCATACCAAATGCTGGCAAGACAAAATGGTTCCTCTAAGCAAATGTATGATTTCTGGCATGATGGTGGCACAGTAGAGCAGAGCTTAGTGCCACTCCATTACAGATCCAGTGGTCTGGGTTTGATTCCTATGCCTAGACGTTGCTCATGTGGAGTCCGCATGTTCTCCCTGTGTCTCTGTGGGGTTTCATGCAGGTATTATGGGTTCTCACGAATGTCTCCAATGATGTGCAGGTTAGGTTAAGTGGCAATTCCAAATTGGCCCTGTGATAGACGGGCAGACAGTCCTTGTCCATTTTCTGCTTTGCACCCAGTCCTGCGTCTCTGTGAGCTTGAACTGGATTAAGCAGGTCTGAAAATTATATACTCTAATACATGATTAGAATTAGAGGCTTACATTTGGAAGTCCTCAAAAAAATGAAAGGAGCTGGCGTAAGTTAAAGTTCTTTTATTTTAGTTTCAGGTGACACGGTCATGAGGGATTCTGCACGGGGCGTCATTTTCTTGAGCTAATTAGAAACTATTTTCTAAGACAGATTTTAGGCAGAGGAGGTGCTAGACTGGCATGGTAGTTAGTAATTCTTTCTCATAGCTCTAGCTGGCCCAGTCACTGGCTGTGCTGAGTTTGCATCCTCTCCCTGTGAGCTTTATCTGGTACCACTTACATTCCAAATCAATGGATGTTATCCCTTTGGCTGATGCCTTCCTAACATCCGCAATCTTTTCCCAGTTGGAATCCAGGCAGGTGAAGTGACTTGCTCATGGTCATGCAGTGTCAGTTTGAACCTACACCTCAGGGTTTGCAGTCCAAAGCCTTCAGCCCAACACCACATTGCCTGCTGGTTAGCTAAAGTGGTGTGTGTGTCCTGTAATAGACTGGCACCCCATCCAGAATAGGGAGCTGCCTTGCTAAAGATGCCATAAAGATAGACACCAGCCCCCCATAACCCATTAGTAAGTGAGCTCAGCAAATGGATAGAGGCAGTTTTATGGGCTAAGAGTGTAGCAAAATATGCCCAGAACCTGTGGTTTTAGTTTTTTCTGAAATGTTTCTTTTTTTCAACAAGATGAACACCCACTCCAACCCCACTGACAGATTTTCACCTGCATCACAGAAGCGCCAGGCACAATTTCAAAACAAACCATTTATTCAGTACGAGTCTAAAGCCCTTTGATTGTAAAATCTACATGAAATGCCTCCAAGTAACTTCCAATCAGCTTCTAATGGAGTTGACATTTAAAATCAAGTCCCCCAGATTATTAGCACACACCTAAAGCCTTGCGCCTTTAAAAATGGAAGAGATGATTATTGGCTGTAACAATATCCCCCGGCCCCCTTCCCATTCGGAATGCTCTTAGGTAAAGTCTGATTTGCAATATAATGCATTGTATGTGTCAAGGTAACCAGATCGATCTGTACTGGTGAGTATGAATATTGTATGATCTTGCATTTCTCAGCAGTTCCTCATTTATTCTTAATGTCTTACACTCCCCAATTTGGGCCAAGTGCCTAACAGGGCAGGAATGGCTGCTGGAAAGTGGGGGGGGGAAAAAAAAAGAACATCTGATACTGACAAGTGTATTAGCATAAAAGAAAGTGTGGCCAATTCAGCATATCTGAGAGACAACGCGCAACGGGTTTTGGGTGGCACAGCCGCAGAGTATTGAATTTCAAGCCTTGCAAGATTGAAATTTCTGACAGATTAAGCCAAACGCTGTGCGCTGGGATGGTTCCAGCGGGCAGAAGGACGCAGATGAGCGAGTTTCAAAAAAAAAAAAAAGGGGGTCAGGATTTAGCCACAAGGACAGATTTTTAGCAGCTGTTCCTACCGCTGTTAATCTGTAAAGCCTGCAGCGTGCTCAGCAACAGACTTTGCGTTCTTCTCCACACAGCTCTGCGTTGACCGTGCTGAGCCCACAGCGACCGGCGCTTGTCATCTGGAGCTGCCGAGACACTGGCTTTGTGTGGAACCCTAAAGTTGTCTGAATTCATATTCTTTATCAGGTATTTCAATAAGTTTTGTGTTTACCATGAAAATCAGCTATGAATATGCCTGTCCCCTCTAACTGAGCCCAGCTGTCCTTAGTGTGTAACTAGGCCCCATATCCCATAATTGCACAGGCCTGCTCTTTCTCAGCCATATAATCTGTCAGACAGGGGCTGAACTTCCCAAAGGGGGAGACCCCCAAAAATAGAACGGAGTGCAGGAAGCTAAACCAGCGCTAAAGGAAGGGCTGTCTGGTTAAAAGCTGACCGATTTATAGGCTATCTCAGGTCCATATTGAGTGTTCACTGTTAACCTGTCCTGAGTGTCACTAGGTGGCTCAGTAGTAATAATAATAATTAATTACATGTACGTAACACTTTTCTAACCTACTCCAAAATGCTTTACACAGAGAGTGGGGAACAACTTCAACCTCCACTAAAGTGTAGCATCCATTTGGGTGATGCGTTAGCAGCCATTTTTGAGTCAGTATGTTCAGTAGACGTAAAGTATTAGGTGATTATGGAGTGAGATGGTTAGCCAGTTAGAGAAAGGTGAAGGCAAAATGGACAAGACAATAATGGGCAGTTTAGCCAAGGAATCAGGAAACACCCTACTCTTTCTGAGTTTTATGAACAAAGTGAGACAGGATTTTAGTTTTACATCTCATCCACAGTGTCGCTGTCACTACATTGGGACTTTGGGTTTCACACAAAGACCACATTGTAAACACCTGTCGTCTGCCTACACCAACACCTTTCTCAGCAGCATCCCAAGATTTTCCAGGCCCAAAGTTACTTAGCTGTTCTGAAGTAAAGATGGAATGGCTTCTGGTACTGTAGTAGTAGTAGTAGTAATAGTGTTGCTGTATAGAGTATAGTGAAATTAACGCACACGTAAAGCCCTGCGACTCTAAAAGTGGAAGAGATTATTGGCTGTAACACTATTCACTCCTCCACCAGCCTTCAGAATGCTCCTAGATAAAGTCTGATAAATTATAAAATTAGGGGGAAATAGACCCTATATTACAGGTGGGCAAGGAACCCATTGGGTTACATAATAGACTTGGTGTTATGTTAGTCTGGAGGGTTCCTGCATCTTATCAAAGCCAGTCCTATCTTTTATTACCTGACTGGTAGCTGCTGTGTACTGGTGAAGGAGTACAGCTAAGCAGAAGTTCTCGGTGGTCCTGGGGAAGTGGGCACCAACAAACGAAGCCTCTGGGCCTGGAAGTATACTATTGGGATGGGCTACATTCAGGGTACAAAGAGCTTTGAGCTTCCATTCTTACTGGTAATAAGAAATGGGAAAATGAAGATAAGGAAGAGGACTGAAGGAGTGGATGCAGACCTGACAGGAATTACAAATGCTTTTTGGTTGGTATTGTGTGCATAACATTTACACCTAATATTGTCAGGTGTTAATAAAGGCAATAAAAATGAATAACAGTTGGGGTCTGAGGTTGAAAAAAACATTTTTTAATGTATAAGACATGTTGAAGTTAGTTGGAGTGTGTACAACACACTTCCACCAGGGAATATGTGCGCGATAAGTGTGGTGTGAAGTTGTTGCCATCTTGTCAACAGTCAACAAGCGTTGGATTGCAGGAATTAATTTAGAACACAGATCAGTGGGAGGAGTCTGGCAGGAGTCACAGTTCTTCTCCCTTGTCCAAGAAGGAAGCAGACAAATGTGTCACACCCCTAGAACCAGCTGTAAACCCCCCAGCAATGTTCTGTTATTTTAGTTCCTGTAAACACACTCAGGTGGTCACATTCCTGACACCAGATATTCCAGTGAATTCCCACACCCCAGAAACATGGGCGTTAGGTTGAGTAGCTTATTATTATCTGAATATGGGCCTTGCAATGGACTGGCACCTGTCCAGAACTGGCTTTGTTTGCTTTCTGAAAATGTCCTTTTCCACTACTGTAGGGGTGTGTATATTTTCTTTCTTCCTCTGGCAAGAAATCATTCTTCAGGGCCCCAGCCCTCCCCAATTCATGTCCTAACGCAAAGATGCTGGCCACATACCCAAGGTGTTCAAATCAGAAGTGGAGTTAAAGGAGATCTCCCTCTGCCCAAAAGCCAGTCGGGTTTCTTTCTGCAAGAATGCCTCTTATGTAGCCTTAGGCTCTCACTCTCTCTTTCTTGCAATATCTATAAAAAGTGGATGGATGTACCACTTGGCTGAATTATAATAAACCTCTCCTCTATAGGGAGTTGCAGTGGTAGCGCTGCTGCCTCGCAGTTAGGAGACCTGGGTTTGCTTCCTGGGTCCTGCCTGCGTGAAATCTGCATGTTCTCCCCGTGTCTGCGTGGGTTTCCTCCCGCGGTCCAAAGACGTGCAGGTTAGGTACATTGGCAATTCTAAATTGCCCCTAGTGTGTGTTTGGTGTGTGGGTGTATGCGTTCTGCGTGGGCAGACGCCCTGCCTGGGATTTGTTCCTGCCTTGCGCTCTCTGGTGGCTGGGATTGGCTCCAGCAGACCCCCGTGACCCTGTGTTAGGATGTAATGGGTTGGATAATGACTGACTGACTGACTCTCCTCTATATGAAAAAAAGGATCCCTCTACTTCTATGGCAGATGGAAGGGATGAGATGATGGCTATTCGAATGTCTAATTTCTAACACAATTACAGTATTTCCACCAATTAAGTCCACTTTCTTAGTTCTTACTGAAAAAATCTGACAAACAGGAGAAGACCATTCATTCCATCCAGCTCGTTTGGTTTGACATCAAAAGATTTGCTTTATGCGTAGACTGTTTTTGATTGATTGAGTGTTGTGAGTTGAAATCCTGTGGCCTCAAGTGATGAGCGGCATTAGTTGTTTTTTGTTAGCTTTTTTTCTTCGTCTCTTTGTAGCTGAACTTCTCCCTTTGATTCATTTGTGCTGACTTGCTGTATGGGTAGCCCCTGGTGACCAGAACATCCTGGTCATTGTCTGGAGGGAGATTTGTATGTTGTCTGCTTTTCTGTGTGGCATTTTCTCCGAGTCCTCCTTTTTCCCTCACACCTCCCAAAGACATTCAGCTTAGGTTAATTTGCAACTCTAAATTGGCCCCATTGGTGCATGCGTGAATAGACCCTGTGATGCCTATTCATTGCACACAACATTTTCATTTATATTCTTCATCCGTATATTATTTCTGATAAATATTTGTAATGAACATGTATTATTCAGTTGTCCATCTACTAAAAGATTAGTTTTGTACAAAGAAAAAAAGAAGGGGGGACATGAATGAACTATCCCTTTTGCTCATTTGGTGAACCTTCTTACTCCAGATCATGAACATTCAGGGACACCAGAAACAGGACAGGACCCAGCCCAACACTACTCCATCACAGGGAATATTTACACAACCACTCTGCTAAGTCATATAAGGCCAGCTTACAATCTCCAACGCAGGCTAACACACACACCTTTGGGATGTGAGAGGATAACCTGAACCAACAATAGTGAGATTTGGTTTCTTCTGAAGATGTGAGGTAGCACCATTAACCATAGTGCTGCTGTGCCTACCTGAGGAAGCTGCAATTTAGGCCAAATTTTTCCAAAGACATTATACTAATGGGATTATTGATTAAGTGTAAATAACTAATGCTTTTCAACAAATTCAACAAAATGGCTCAGTGGCCCGAGTCAAAACTCTAATTGGCTACAGGCCACATAATATCATGACTGGTATGGTAATACCTTTAGGGAACCATGACAACTTGGAATTATAACTAATGCCCATTTCTTTCACTTAATCCTCAAAAACAGACTTCTCTGGTTTTGGAAAGGATAGAAAATCCCTCCTTCCCAAGTCTGGAAGTGACTTGCCAAGGTGAGTCAGACTGTAAACACCCACTTGCCTTGTCCCTCTTCTCTGAGACTGTCCTCCTTTAGGTCTCCGACTGTATATCTGAAGAATACAAAGAGCATGACAGCCATCTCCCTGTGGCTTGCTCTGGCTAGTCAATGAGGAAGGGAGGGATACTTTATGTCGATGGGATCCACACCCGTCTATCGTATTAACCTCCATGAGAAGCTCACAGCAGCATGGACTATCCCTCCCTTCCTCATTGTCTAGCCAGGAGGCTTGGGGCCAAACATGCCGACTCTGTGTAGACGGAGTGTTCCCGAATGTTCCCTACTGTGTGACCTTTGACAGTACATGCTGGCACTCAGGTGTCAAGAGTTTTTATTTTCTTCCGTAGTGCTGTCTGCCAGCATTAATTATTAAATATGAAACAGGTCAACTTCCAAGGCTTGTTTTGCCACAGTGCATTAAGTTGCAGTAAGTAATCCATTAGGTGAGTTAAAAGCTGTCGCTTAGACCCATTGGTAGAAGAAGGTGGTCATCTCCGCCTAATCTCTTTAAATGATGTCATCAAATTCCAGACGTCTGCTTGGACTTAGACAATTATTACACCAAGGCGCAACAGAATTACCGCTTAAAATGATAGAAGCTAAATGAACACTGTAAATGGCTCGTCAGAAAATGGCATGTCACGCTCCATAACTACCTCGTTTTGCTCCTTGTGTTTTGCAGTGCTTTTCCTTTGATATACTCCTCCGTTGTCGTGTCTGGCAGCTGCAGGCATTTTCTTACTTCTTGGTATTAGTACCTGAGCTGCAGGCAAGCTGCTTCAATCTGGTGTCAACCAAATGGGAACAGAAGGTGTTGGAGAGCAACAAATCAGTGCAGATAAACAGAACAGTAGCTCATTGGGAAAAATATACATCTTTTTTCTATAAAGATCTGAATTTTTACACAACTACCCATACAAAATCCTGCTTTTCAGAATATGCTTTGCTTTGGTTAGCCATAATTCCAGTCCTTTTTTTTAATTGTAACGTGATGACACTGTGGGAGTGTTCTGTATTTCTCTTTTTTATGTCCTGCTCCATATTGTGATGGAGTGACTAATGCCTCCCATGTAATTTTAAATGGGAGTCCCTTGCTTCAGGAAGGATCATCCACAGTAAACAGGCCTGAGGTGAGGAGCTGGGCAAAAAATTATTTACAGTTGACCTCCTTCAGTGTTATATTAAGTAAACCAGGGTGGCAATGCTCCGCTTGGACGCAGGCCTGGAAGTGGTATTGGATTGCAAGTGTCTAGCGGCCTCTTTACCCACATAACCTTGAAATGGCTATGTGAAACATTATGACATCTGCTCAAAATATCAAAGAATCTGACCTACCCCACCAAACCCTGGATGACTTCAGCGATCTCATATGCCATCTTTCCTCATCGTTACATTTAACATGGACTCCTGCCTTGACTGGGTGCTGTCCACTATGCTTCTTGAGTGTTGTAGTTTTGTAATGAATGCTTCATATTGTTTTGTACTGCTGCAATAAAAGTACCAGTATTGTCAAGTACAGAGTATACAATAAAATTCTTACTTGCCAGTCCATCTAAGCAACATGTCGCGACTCTCTACCACTGTGTTAAACAAGAGAGAGGTTAGGAACATGTGCTGATACAGCTACCCACCACATGATTAATCAACTCAGGATCCCAGATTAGGTTCTGAGTGCAGCCATGCAACGAGTGACACCTCAGCACCACACTACGGTAGTTCAGATGGAATGGAGCAGTGTGAGGTTTTTTATGGAGGCTGGAGTGATAATTCTGCCACCAACCCCCAGGTTTTTCACTGCACGTTGGAGGGCCTACATGCAGGGCTGGATGCAGATTAACGTCATGCCCAGGACAGAGCAATTGCAGATTATGGGCCTTGCTCAAGGGCCCAAGGAAGTAGAGTCACATCTGGTGTTTATGGGATTGGACCCGCCAACCTACCGATTACCAGTGCAGATCCCAGATGGTTGTTGGTGCTGGATGGCCAGGTCTGAATATTTCAGAAACTGTTGATCTACTTAGATTTTCACACACAACCATCTCTAGGGTTTACAGAGAATGGCCCAATAAGTGGAAAATGTCCAGTGAGCAGCAGTAACTCATATAACCACTTGGTACAACTGAGTTATGCAGAAGAGCCAACAAGTTGAACCTTGAAATAGTGCTACTGCTGCCAGCTAAGAACAGGCAACTGAGGCTGCAATTCACAGGGTTCACCAAACTGGACAACAGAAGACTGGAAAAACATTGCTTGCTTTGATGAGTCTCGATTTTTTTTCCGACTTTCAGATGGTAGGGTCAGAATGTGGCGTCAATAACATAAAAGCATGGATCCATTTTGCCTTGTATCAATGGTGCTGGCTGGTGGCAGTGGTGTAATGGTGTGGCGTATATTTTCTTGGCACACTTTGGGCCCAGCTGAGCGTTGTATAAGTGCCACAGCCTACCTGAGTATTGCTGCTAGCTATGCCCATCTCTTTATGACCGCAGTTGTACCCATCTTCTGATGGCTACTTCCAGCAGGATAATGCACCATGTCACAAAGTTCAGATCATTTGAAACTGGTTTCTTGAACATGAAAATTAGTTCACTGTACTCAGATGGCCTCCACAGTCACCAGCTCTCAATCCAATAGAGAACCTTTGGGATATGGTGGAACAGGAGATTTGCATCATGGATGTGCAGCTGACAAATGTGCAGCCACTGTGTGATGCTATCATGTCAAAATGGACCATAATCACTGAGAGATGTTTCCAGTACCTTGCTGAATTTATTCCATAAAGAATTACGGCAGTTCTGAAGGCAAAACAAGGTCTCAACTGATACTAGCAAGGTGTACCTAATAAAGTAGCTAGTGGATGTATATTATCTGACTGTTTTACTTATATTCAGTTTTTATTTACTGTTGATTTTACTGTTTAATGAAATACTGTATGACTTACAGAAGTGCAATACCTACATTCGGAATGAACATCCATAAAACCCAAAGTACAAAAACAGTGCATAATTAAAGAAAAAAACAATAATACAGTCAGGAGAAGAGTTCAAGGAGTAAAACAAATTATCATCTTAGAGATTAACAAACAACTTTATATACTCCGCATAAAGTATGAGTTACATTTTTGTACTCAAAAGTGGGTGCTTTATGTGTAAATGTAAAAAAATAAATGATCAAAAGTCAACTAAAACCCATCAATTGACTAGACTTTCATTAAATTAAACAGTTTTGGTGAAATGAAATAGAGCAAAATATGTAAGTGTGGCATTATCCACTTTAACAAAAAGGATAACTGTCTGTGTGTCTGTTCATCTGTGTGTCTCTCTGGCTGCTATGTCTCTGTCATTCTAAAACATAGTGCATCACAAACATTTGTAGTCTTAAAATGCATTGCATTTGTCATTCTAACGGATGGCACATCACAAACATTAATACTACTTTTAATAATCCCTAACCAAGTGGCATATAACAGAGACATAAGCATTGCATTTATACTTTCAACAGATGGAGCATCCCAAACATTAATACAATGGGCAGCCATACCATGTGTACTTCAGAACATGCCATCCCCCTGAACCTAATCATGCTTGGGCCAATCCAGTACTTGGATGGGGGACCATTTTGGAAAACTTTACATTGCTGCAGGAAGAGGTGTTGGTGAGACCAGCAAGGGGTGCTTACCCTGTGGTCTGTTTATGGATCCCAATGGCTCGGTGCAGTGACAGGTACACTGTGCTGTAAATATGGTGTTGTCCTTTGGATGAAATATAAAACTAAGGCCCTGGTTCTCTGTGGTCATTAAAGCTCACTAGGCATCTTTTGAAAAGAGTAGGGTTGATCCCAATGCCCTGGCTAAATTACCCATAATGGTCTTGTCCATTTTGGCCCCCTAATCATCTCCTGTCTGTAATTGGCTATATCTCTCGCCCCTTTACCACCTAATAGCTAATGCGTGGTAAGCATACTGGTGCAATAATGGCTACTATTTCATCATTCAGGTGGGTGCTACACATTGGTGGTGGTTGAAATGGTTGACATCTTATTGCTTTGATTAATGAGAGAAGTGATAAATAAATGTAATTTATTATTATTTTTTTATAAATTCCATAACAAGTGGCATATAACAGAGACATATATATTGTATTTGTAATTTCAGCAGATGGCGCATCACAAACATTGATACTGCTTTTATGAATCTCTTACCAGGTGGCAGGTATCAGAAACAGATACATTTATATGAAGATATTTTATTACTGCAAATGTTTGTGATGCTCCATCGGTTGGAATGAAAAATGCAATGCATTTTACTACTTTGTGCATTACAAGATACATTTCAATAGATGGTGCACTGCAAACATTAACACTGAGGTGTATGTTGATTACTTAGACTTCAATCCATCTTAGACGGGTGGCACAGCTAGCAATTTAATAAACAATTAAGACAAAGCATATACAGTACACTGGCACAAAATCAGACACCTATTGTTTCTAAGACAAACGCAATTAAAAATGACAGACACTTGCATTTAAAAAAAAACCTACACATTTCCAAACAAAAGATTGTTCTTTATAGATTACAGCACAGTGTTATTGTTTACTGAGAGACACAGAGACCTTTTCAGCAGCACACAGGTGGGATGAGATAGGGAAAAGAAGAAGTGTCCGCACATCAGAACCTAACTTTATTCTCTGCTCAGACACTCGGACACTACCTGGAGAGCCCGATGGCAATGTGTAATTTGTTTGTGAAGATATTTCTTTATTATCAGCTATTTTTCAACAGTTCTTAAATTAACATGACTAAATACAGTAAATTCCATAATGTATTTGAAATTCCCACACTCCTTCAGACTGTGCATGGCGTGTTTATTTCCTCAAATATGTATGCAGTATCACCAGAACAATGAGGTTCAATCAATAATGAACAAAACAAAATAATTATATAAAGATGATAGTAATGATGGCTTGCCTATCCCAGTATATACCCTCTACAATAAGATTATGGATTTTAACATTTTCTACCTCCATCCCTTCTCCCTTTTCTTCAGAAGTACCCCTGCTCTAACTGCAATATACAGCAGTGTTTTGTATACAACCAATACAGCACAGCACCACTGAGGTGAAAATCTGATGCCACCCGACAACATAACAGTTTGAAAACCGCTGAAGCGTATTTACAGTATCTATAAACTTTTTTGAAATTCCACCACATGGTGCTAATATGCTGCAGCTGATGTGTAGAGGTTAGCTGCATGTGTAAGTAAACAGATCCATTCTCACCGAGACGTCCACCTTGAAACCCACCATTCTTGTCATCATAACACTGCTGAAGTAGCCCCCAGATGAAGTCTTTGTATTCCTCAGCCACTTTGCTACAATATCCTTAAAAAGTGTTTGGTGATTGTACATTCAAAACTGAGGCAGGTGTAACTGGGCTCCAAGAAGCTGGTCATCATACAACCCACTGATCTAACTTAAATAAATTGTGAGTGCTGTTTCTGTCTGCTCATCAGAGACACTGATATAGAATTCATCTTTATAGTCTCCTGAGGTTTTCTTAATTTAAAGCTGTACTATCTTTCCCAAAATGAACCAACACCCAAATCTTGTGTATCCATTTTCTTTTTTTCTACTGTTCTCCATAATCAATTGCAATAAATGAAACATCTCCATCAAAGTAAAGCTACATGCTACCTTAGAGTACAGATTCTATAGATTATTTTCAGCTGATTGATATGTAATTATGAACAGTTATAATTATTTAAGTGAACTTTAAAATGTACCTATGAAATATAGTAACATCAACATGCCAGACCTGAGTGAGATAGTACACTGACCAGGTGTCCATGAGCGGTAGAAGGGATGGAGCAATGGGGGAGCTGTTGGCTGTAAAATGAGCTTGTGCATAGATGGATCCAAATCATTGCAGAAACGGAAAACCACCAAAACATCAAATGGAAAGGCACCAAAGTCCTCGGATTCAAATGAACCTCATGCCTGCTATTCTTGGACCTAATGATTTAGTTTTCACCTGCTAGGAAGTTAATACAGACAGGCTGAACTTCAGTGTGCCACCTAAATTTCAGGAAACAAATCTACCTTACATTGCACAAATACATAAAAGCACTCATCAAAATCGTTACAAGATGCACAAAGACAAAAATAGATTTTACTAAACAAAATGAAACCAAGAAAATACTCAAGAAGACAAAGATCCATAAGGCAGGAGGACCCAACAACACTCCCTGAAAGCCTAGGGGTATCTGAATGTAAAACCTGTTGTAGCAACTAAAAATATTGTTAATGCTTCAGTTGAACTTGGAAAAAAGTGCATGGAGAAGTTTTGAGTCAAGTTAAAGAAGGCACAGAAGACCAAGAGTAATCTTGGATGGATGACACCCTCAAAGAGCAATTCATCATTATGCAAGCCTTTTCAGCCTTAGGCACCATAACCCAACTAGCACCATAAATAAGAAAAGGTTGAAGTCACAGAGGTGAAGAGATGAGAGGGGTGTATGCCTCTGGCCTGTGTATGAGAAGAAGATTTCAGTCAGTGAACAGAGGAGTGGACAGAAAGCATGTGCCAGTGAGACAGAAGCACTTAGGGAGCATTTCCTTACTGCTAAAATCCTTCAATCTTGGCATGAGGTTATCAGTAGGGTCTTGATCCCCACATGGATCAGCTCAAGGTGGTGGAGACTAAGAGCTTACTTGTGAGCAGTAGAGATTCTTGATTGGTGTGGGCAATGGACACAGAAGAGGAGAATGAAGTTGGGTTTTAGCTGCTGAATAACTAAAGTTCCTTTTAAGGGCCACCTACATCAACATAGTGTGAGTGCTATTCCTTTCTTCTCCCCCACAGCCCTATAGTGTTTACAATGTAAAATTCCTCAAATGAATTACATCTTTTCATCATGAAAGTGGCATATATCATCTAGCTTAAATCTTCAAAATTTTCTGTGAAAATGTATGACATGAAAATGGTGTCTGGTCACCATTGTCTGCTATGACAATTGGCGCATGAGTTAGTTTTTATTTATTTATTTTAATTAAAAGCACATAATAACCCATACAATCAAATCACTTAACAAACCGAAGTTCAATCCCACTCCAAAGGAAGACAGGAGAGCCAACGAACAAAGCCAAAACTTCTGAAAAGAAACAGCAAGGAAAGAAGATTATGCTTTTCTCCGATATAGAAGCTTATTCTGAAATGTTATTGATTAGACCTTGACATATTTTAATAAAGTTTTGAACAGATCATCTGTGTGAGAATTTGATTTTTTCCAATTTCAAATATTATAGAATATCAGTTAACCACTGACTTAAAACAGGTGCTGCGGGATTCTTCCAGTTGAGCAAGATAAGTCCACATGCTAGTAGTAAAGTAAAGGCAATTACAGTTGGTTTGTCCTTCTCCGTTTAAGACCATCACCAAACACTGCTGTTAATGGATTAGGAGTGACTGTGACACCAAGGCTATCTGATAGGCACTGAAAAACTTGTCCAAAATGATCTTGATTTGGTGTACACCCAAAACATGTGGCCCAGTGGGGCTGATGCTAGAATCTTGCCCTGGATACATTTTGAACAATTTAAATGAGATAAATATGCTCAATAGAAAATTTTAAGTTGGATATGAAATTGAATGATTTGCGTATCTGGAGCTAGAGTGTATTCTGTGCATGGCTGCCTTCTACTCCTTTTCTAAAATATTAAGTGAAAGATTCTTTTCCCATTCTAATCTGCGAACTTTGAAAGGAAGGGACTTTAAAATATTTGTATAAATTGTAGAGGTGCTATCTGAGTCTTCAAGACTGATCAATATTTCTTCTGGAATTTAATAAATAGGTGGAAGATGAGGAAAAATGGGCAGGTTCTGTTTAGAAAAGTTTCTAGCTTGAAAGTAGTGGAATTATTGTGTGATGAGAACTTACATTTGAAGCTTAATTGCTTATAGGATGTAAAAACATTATCTATGGACAAGTCTCTAAATGTTTTAATCTCAGACATTTTCCAAAAATGAAATACTCTGTATTTTTTGGAGAGGGTGTATAAAAGTGGTTGTCATGTAAAGGGGCAACAGATAAGAGCTTCTCTGTCTTAAAGTGCTTCCTACATTGGTTCCATATTCTGAGTGAATGAAGGGCAATTGGGTTCTTTGTGTATTGACGACAGTTTGTATTTACTGGAGCGCAGAGCAGGGAATATAAAGAAGAACTGGAAGATTTTAACTCTATTTTAGACCAGGCCTGTGTATGTTCATCAATTTGTGTCGATGTCCAGGTCTTTATTGCTTGTATATTTGCGGCCCAGTAATAAAATAGAAAGTTAGGTAGTGCCATACCCCCTTCTGCTTTAGGTCGTTGCAGAGTCGCCCTTTGGATGCATGTATGTTTTAATTCCAAATAAATAAGGTTATGATTGAATCTATTTTTTTTTTTATATTTTTTAATGTATATGGGGATACCTTGAAATAGAAAAAGAAGCTTGGGAAGGATGTCCATCTTAACAGTGTTGATTCTCCCTGATAATGTGAGATGGAGTGTGGACCATCTGTTCACGTCTTTTTTCCAAGCAGGCAGCACAATTTTGTTGAAAAAGAGATTTATATTTACTTGTGATATTTACCCCTAGATATTTAAAATGCTCTGCTAAGATAAATGGGAGGATGTCCAGTCTAGTATTGTGTGCTAGAGAGTTCACTGGAACACTTTTATTCAAAATGATTTTGAGTCCGGATATCTTTTGAAAATCTGCTAGTGCTTGTTGGACTGCTGGCACGGAATTTTGTGAGTCAGATATATACAGTACCACATCATCTGCATATAGTGATATTTTCTGCCCAAGTCAGTGGTGTAGCGTGGGTGTCAGCCACCCGGGGTGGAGGAAAATTTAGGTATTTCAATTTAAATTATTATTTATTGTGAAATTTTGCCGCCCCCTAAAAGTGCTGTCCGGGGCAGGCCGCCCCGTCGCCCCCACTACGCTACGCCACTGGTCCAAGTCCTTCTCTAAAACCCCCATTTATCATTTATCTCTGACTAGCAAAATACCCGCGCTTCGCAGCGGCGAAGTACTGCCTTCAAATTTTTATTAAGAAGAAAAGTAAACCTTTTTAAACTGAGGGAAAATATGCCAATAATTATTTGTTAAGGATCTCTTTGTATACCACATTGTCAGTTCGGCCCTCTGGTTGTAATATGACCAAGCTGTGCGCTGAGCTTACTCTTGAGCATGCAACGTACAGTTGGCCATGTGAACAGTAATCTTGTTTCAAATCTCACAGCTTGGATTGCTGCTGTCATAATCGGTTTGAGTTTCATGGTTTGTTTCAATTACGACAGTATTTGCAGGACTTGTTGTTTTGAAGTGACATTCAGCATCTGTCAAGCTTTGTAAGCATACAACCGGTTTCATCGATAACTTCGCATCCAGCTTTTGAGAGTTTAAACATTCATAAACATCAAAGTGTCCACTACTGATATCATCACCTGTGAATCTAAGATGCTTAAGAGGCATTGGCGGTTGTCAAAAGGTGTAAAATATTTGGCCATTTCAATACACTTGAAAGCGACAACCGAACAATTCAGCAGCAGCCATCAGCTCACATGCAGATCCATAGGTGAAGGGCTTAAGCATTTCACTCTTCTAGTGCTCCTGTGTAGTATAATTATCTCCTGTACCATCATCAGTCCACACCTTGAACCTGTCCCAGTCATTCAATACATAAGACACAATAAAACAGTGGAGAAGCCGTGGATTAAATAAAAAGGCTGCAGTTATCAGCAGGGAGACGTGAATCCCGTGGTGAAGTAAGGAAGGGAATGTAGTGACCGGAGCGACGGACTGCCTTATATAGGCAGGCAGCCAACAACGTGGGAGGCGTTGGGATGGGGTCCCAACGGCACCTCACATGGCGACCGAGCTGCAGGCTATGGAAGTATATATGTACGTAAGTAGGATTCAGTTAGCGTTGGGAAACCAGCGTACCAAATTTCTTGAAGATGGGCCCATAAGTAACAAAGACCGTTGGGACGTTCAATATGACGGCTGACAGTGGAGTCATACCACCGAAATAAGTACATACATCGGTTTTGGTTAGCACAGGGACTGTTATGCGTAGAGTTTGGAAATGAAACCTGCTTAACATTTGTAAGTAAGCTGTAAGGAATAAGCCTGCCAAATTTCAGCCTTCTACCTACACGGGAAATTGGAGAATTAGTGATGAGTGAGTCAGTGAGTCAGTCTGTCAGTCAGTGAGGGCTTTGCCTTTTATTAGTATAGATGTATTTTAAAAGTAGACAGCCAGTGGTTCAATAGCTATTGCAAAGAGCAATGGTGATAGGGGACATCCTTTTTGAGTACCACGTTCTTGTTTAAAGTAGTCTGAAAAAATGTTGTTAATACAAACTAAGATTTCTGGACTTGTATAGAGTAGTTTGGGCTGAGTTAGTTAGTTTAAGAAGTAATTACTGATTAATGAGTCAGTCAAGAAACACTTAGATTACAAAGTGTTTAACATGTTACTTTAGTTATGATAACCTATGACAACCTTTAAAAACAGCTTTATAATGTTGCTAGCTTTAAAATGATTTTTGGGAAATGCACGCCAGACTTTAATCCATTGCCTGTCTGGCATGATGCCTATCATATTTTTCCAATCTGATACCACTGCAAAAGTCATCACTAAGTGCTGGCCTCAGTTCCTCCCTCCAGATGAATCTTCATCAAGCCATCCTCCTGACTCCAAGTTCAATTGGGTTATGACTGGAAGGGGCATGGGGGCCATGGGTAAGAAGTGTCTTTGTGAATACCTTGGGGTTAGGATTGGGTTTTGAAAGGAAGGTCTGTCCTCCTAGCAAACCATCTAGTGGCCCCATATGTCCATACAGGTCTGTTCCAAGCCATAAAATGTGTAGCACACTGTCACATATAAGACAGCATACCTCCCCCTGACCTCTGTTGTATCAGGGTAATTCGGTTTCATTAACTACAGTCCTGCCATTGTTTTAGGACCCCATGTAGATGTTTTGACTACAGTGGCACAGCAATTCAAATAGTCACTGCCAGAACAGTCTTTAGGTAGGAGGTTTACAGCTGGACTCCTTTCCTAAACCCCATAACAATACCTGCATCACCAGTCTTGACTGGATCTATCTACTTCTACAGGTCCTCTTTTCTTTTTAAAGTTAGAAAATAACTATAAAAGAATCCTTCCATTAAGTAATTTTCTGAACCAACTTAATTTAATCTAGGGTTGGTCCCAAGGTGTCTGAGCCAAGAACAGTATTATGGGGCATAAGGTAGTAACCAAACTTGGACGAGTTGCTAGTCCACTACCAGGTGCACATTGAGCCAAAATCAGATTTGTCATTCAACTAAAGATGTGTAGCTTCTGAGTGCGCAAGTAATGCATGAGCTCTACATAGAAATGGGAATTAAACCAAGTTTCTTAAAGCCTTGAGTTAGCAACACTAACCACTGAGTCACCATCGATCTGAATAAAATGTAACATTGCAGAGTGGTGAGCCATTTATTTTAATATCATTTTTAAAACCAATAAATGTTACCCAAAAATACAAATTAAAATGAAAAAATAAAATTTTGTCTGAAATTGTTATAATCTCACTGAGGTTGCTCACCTTGACCCAGGGTACAACTGACCAAGCCTCAGGTGTGGAAAATTACTCTTTCTGGTCTTTTAAAACTGCTCCAGGGTACATATGTTTAATTGTTTTCTGCCTTTCCTTCTTTATTCCAGGCTATTCTAAGTCTCTACTTACCTCTCAACTCCAGACTCAACTGGCAAGGTAAGGAGAGGCTTTATTTAACGCAAGAGCCAGGAATATTTCTTCTGTACATCAGAAGTGTCCCCAGAAGCACTTCTGGGTCAAGCCGATTCTCTCTGGTTCCCTTCCCCTTCCAAAGCTACCAGCTCAAACTACACTTCTGACACCCAGTATGCCAGGGGAACATATTGCCCAGCCATACACCCTTTTACTGCCCATCTGTCATTCTGGCTTGTCTTCCAGTAACGGTACTGCCAACCACCACAGTGAGGTCCCCAGCTCAACTGTAACCTCCTTCACATTGGTAGCTCTGTTGCCTAACAACTCCAAGCTCCCTGATTAAAACGCTAGCCTATTACTGACTACTTACGGTTGGTACATTTTACTCATGCACATGTTTGTTCTTCAGCTTTCCTCCAGCACCATAAATATCTGCACGTTAGACTAATGATGACTCCAAGGCCCTAATTCTTACCAGTATATTTCCATTTAAAAATGCAGACATTAGTCTCTGTACTTGCCTTTTTTCCACACTACCCCAGTGTTTTCAACCAACAAGCACTAATACTTTTGAAAAGCTCACCAGAGCCAGAGACTGGTGAAAGCACCGGCAAACATTTCAGTGTGGACAGATTAAAATTGATTTCTGAAAATGCAGACTCTATTGTGTTTTGGTGGGGTCATGTTTATAATGTAGCTCTTACCTGATTGGATCCTGCTCACTACAAAGTCTCATTTCTGACTGGTCACTCTGTTATGAAACAAAAACATATTCCTACATAGTGGACATAAAATAATCCTGTGGCACTCTAAATATTGTTTTGTGCATTTTTTAGAAATCAAAGTCAAGTTACAATTTATATTGCACAATAAAGTCGGCAGTCATTTATGTGAGCAAACTGCACGAACACATTCAAACTGTTTGATATGCCACAACAGTAGTGCTCGGACTATACGTATACTAGGTACACTCAATGTGGTTGCTGCTCTATGAATTTTGGGAAATTTGACAGTTGTATAAGAAAATCATCTATGAGACAGCTCACACTACAAGACAGCCATTTAAAAATTCTATCATGACTGAAATTTTTCTGATGATGCAATAGCCCAATCATGAGAAAAAATGAGGCGCAGAAACCACTCTCATACTTCATGTGTAGCAATGGCAGATGAAGCTGAAATTCAAGCCACTACAAATCAGGGTTGAAACTGTGCCAAAATCACACAGTGTATGCCTGGTTTAAGTCATTTATGTTGCGAAAATGTCCAGTATATGCAAAAGCTTACATCGCATGTGTTTTCTGCTCTTTTAGTATGGATGAAAATACTTTTGTAAAGATGTGAAAATGTTAGTGTGGACAGAGATCGATTTCATTTTAAAACAATTCAGTTTTTAAATGAAAACGCAGCACATTGGCCCAGTATGAGTGATTCTGAGTGAGTGGACTGACACCTGTTTTGCACAAGTGTTGTACAGATATCCTTTTACTCTCCGCAACCCTGAACTGTGTAAGCGGATTAGATGGATGCTAAATTCACTCCTTTCTTAAGAACCATTTTGAGGTTGGTCACTCAGCTCCAGTTTCCTGTAATTTTATACAATGTTTTTATTTTATCTCGATCCTCCTAGCTAACTCATTGTGCAAACAATTTCTGCTTTCTGTAGCATTTCATTCTAGCAGACGATGGGATTCATTCAGAAGGAAATGTCACGAGAGGGCCTTTAGAATTGCGGCTGGTCCATTCAAATCAAGCTGTTCTTCAGGCTTTTTCTTTTTTTTTTTTTAAGATAATGCAAAGCCATTACGATCTGCCCTTGAATAAAACCCAACTGCAAAAGGTGCAGATCCGTTCCAAGGCCCTGGCCCTGGATTTATCTCGCTACGCCACAGCGCCGACATTTTCAGGTAATATTACGGCCTGATTATATTCAAAGAGGGCTTTGCAGCTCTGCCAACAGCTCTTCCCTTACATCTTCCTTTTCAATGACTCGATAAGTGATGCGGAGTATACAAATAGCGTATGCAAAGAAGAAGGCAAAACTGATGCCCTGCCAAGGTGCATTCATATTAGCCCTTTTCACCCAAAGGCTGCTTTATATCTGGTGGCAGCTGTTCAGATGCATAAGTGTCCAAACAAGTCGGGATGGGCTGCTTGCCAGAAAGAATCCAAACCAATCATTTTGCTTATTGTTAGTATGTAGCTGTCTGTGTTAATCAAAGGGCACCTTTCCGGCCCTGACAGTCCATTGACCTGTGCTGCTGAACCGTGCCATTTTCAGAAAAGAGAAACGGTTTGCCTCCAGCTTCCTGCAGAAAGCAACATTCCCAAAGGTTTTCTTTGATGCTGCGTTTTTTTCTGTTGGTGTTTTGCCCCAAACTAAACAACTCTTTAAAGGTCAAACTTTCGTCCCAAACTTGTTTTTTTTTTACTATAGGAACACAGTCTCCGTAACAAAGTCATGAGAAGGGGAAATATCAACAGAACGGTGCAGGGGGTAGTCAGAGTGAAGAAAATCAATTTGAGGAAAATGCTATTCTTTTTTTAATATGGATAGCCAAGATATCTGTTCAGGAATGGACTTTTCATTAATGAGTGAAACTAGAAGCTTTGAAAGAAATCCACACAGAGGAAAAATGTTTAAAAAGAAAATAGGTAAAAAGGATGTACACTAAGTGATCACTTTTTCTGATGACTGTTGTTCAGAAAATCTTTACTTGTTCATTTCTCTTGAAGGTTATACTATGGCACTGATATGACGAGTGCTCAGCTAAAGGCGAAAGAAACTAATTGCTCACGCACTGCAGACTATCTCCTTGGAAACAGGTATATGGCCCTCACGAAAGGGGGTAGTACTATAAAAAAAAAATGGGAATTAACTTGCGGAAAAAAGTGTCGTGAGCCAGCGTTTCACACGTATCAGCTGCAGAAGGGGCGCCTGTGGAACGCTTTGACACAACCAGCACGCTAATGAAATGAGACCTTCTAAACAAAGCCAAAATGATCCAAAAACATTCCTGATCCGCTTTAATTGCACCACAAACTCCTGGAGGAAAAAAAAAAAAAAGGATTTCCTAAAGGCGGCTTTGTCTGTGGCCTCAGTCAAAGAGCCCTTCACACCTTTTAAAGTCTACACTTCTCTTCCTGGCAGTAATGGTGTTTTTTCATGTGGCTGACTGGGTCTCAAGAAAATGCTCTGCCCTCCTTTTCCAAAGTGAAGCTGGTTGCTGGCTGCTTCTTGGCCCACCTGATCGGATCTTTATAGCTTTTCCTTGAGGCTGTTTGGTAAGCTCAGACTCAAAGAACTCCAAATTTAACTCTGCAGTTGGAACCTTGAGACAGCTTCTTGTTTTCATTCCCTTCCATTTCAAACTAAACAGGCTGACCTCTATCATTTCATGAGATGATGACTCTAAAGTTGGGAGTGATATGAGTGTGTCCTGCGACAGACTAGCATCATGCAGCCAGAGCTGCTGAGATAGACTCCAGTCCTGCAGGATCATTTGAGTGGATTACGTGGGCTCAGTAAATGGATGGAAGGATGACTTGTCTGCCATGTTTTTTTTTTATCTCAGTGTGTCTTTGTTCATCTATCTTCTGAACCTAATTTATGAACTAAAGGGCTGTAGAAAGACAATGCCTGTTTAAACAGATTTAGACACAGGCACAAGAAGGACCGGTCCTGGACAGAACACTACTCCAACATAATTTCCTCATCATTCTATTACCCTAACATGATGGTTTGATGACATCATCAATATGCTACTGCATTTTGGACTTTTCTTGCCCATAATCCATGTTCCTCAGCAAGGCATATAACCTCTTGTAATGAAAATAATGAGAGTTAACTAAGATATTCATTTGGTCTATCCAACATTTGGAAGTTCCTCTTCTAGGTTGTTGACCTTTGATTTTTCCTTGCCCAATGAATCTCTCTGCTGAATCCTTCCTTTTGGACAAATTTCCAAAATATCACAGGAGGGATTGGTTTTCCTTAAGGCCATGTCACATTAGCTGACTTTTCAGTCGTAGCCTTTATTTACATAATGTCAACGAGTCGGATAAAGTCGACAGCATCGTCCTGTGAAGACTAATTGTGTAATATGAGTCATGACGACTCACCCTAACAACATCAAAATGGCTTCATTTTGTCTTTAGCCATAGGGGTGGGCTTGTGTGCTTGAGAGCTGACAACCAATGAATGCTTATCTGGAACTACAATTCACATAATGCAGCAAAGAGGAATAAGGAATGTAGGTGTTTTTGAACCTCCCAAACAAAACAGAAGCTATTCTGTCTGTCTTGTTTTTTACATACATACAACAGAATGGAATCTGATAAAGCTTTCTACAGCACCATCTCCATTGGGCAGAATGCTATTGGCTGTTAAAAAAAATACAAGCCTGACTTTGCTGGAAGGTATTCACGTTGTCATCAAATTTGACATACCCAGTAATTCTCAGTAATGTAAATTGTCGTGGTCCAGTAATAAGGTCAGAAACTGCAGTTGGCAAGTCTGAAATACCCTACGACTCATAGTCATGTGGTGTGACATTGGCTGAGATAGACAGCTTTGTCTGGCCATCAGGTTCTTCTAGTGTAGAAGCTTTGAACTGTGTGGTGAGCTATCGAAGGTATTCTCAAATGTGCCTACATACCCACATTTCCAAGGCATTTCTTTGATGCACATATGCTTGCTTTATGGTCCAGGGTTGAGCCACATAAGTGGCGAAGAGGAATTAAGCAAATTAATTTGTTTTAGTTAGGTCTGTTTAATGATAGCTAAGTCTTTCAGTATTTTCATGGTCATGGCTATTGTTGATTTAGCAGTTCTTACGGTTCTTTTATTTCTTCATCGCCCACCTCCAATGTGGACAAGGAGATAGCTCAGATAATTAAATTGGTTTACAGTACCAAAGCAAAGCTACTTCACTCCTATTGAAACTTTATAAGTGGCTTAAAACATACATGACTTTGAGGGGAAAATAAGGGTGGCACAGTACTGCTGCCTCATGGGACCACAGTTCAGTTTTGTCATTGTGGGTTTGCTTTGCATGCTGTAATACCCCAAAGACATGCTGCCAAGTTACAGTAGTTGGCATATCTAAGATGATCAAATATGGTTAAATTGATGGACTGGCGTCTGCTCCGTGGCTGATTCCTGCCCTTCACACTCTAATATGGAATATGCATGTTCAAAAAGTGGTTGGATACAGATGTTTAAGATTTAAGGTAAAAGTGCCATGCTCAGCATTTTCTTTTTGATTATTTCACTTCTTTGTTAGTTTTCTTTTTTTCCTTCATTATTTCTCTGCCTCTCTTCTTCCAAACATCAGCGGCAGAGCATTCATGGGTACAAAGAACAAGGCAAGCAAGAAGTGAGTAGCTAATTCGGTGCACCAGGGTGTACTTGGCAATAACAGGATGCTTAAGCAGATGAGTAAAAATAGTAATAAGACAAAATAAAAAGTGAAAGTGTGCTTATCCACCTAGGCCTGCCAACCACGCCTGTCTTTGCGAAACTGCAGAACAGCCTGGTAATCGTCACTAGGAGAGACTTGCGGCACCACAGACTGAGAACATGACGAAACCAGCTCATTCAACAATGCTTAAGCAAAGAACTGGCCTTTAGTTAAACAAGCAGCCACAAATACTTCTGTCAGGGCCAGCTTTGGGACGCCATATTACGCTTCAGCAGGGCTAGTCAGAAAGACCAGCATGAATTGAAAGAACATGAAAACTGCTTATTCTTGCATTAATTCCAAGTTCAAGAGGTGCCATTAACTGTGCTCGCTTCAAAGACATCTTTTTTGTTTCTTGTATTAAAACTGTAAAATATATCTGTTGCTTATTGCCAGGCTAAATGTTTCCAAATGATCTTTTTCAATAAAAGAATAAAATTCAGATGTGCAGGAAAGGCCTTTGTAACTCACTAAGCTGCACCTGTGTAGCATATTTTGCTTGCGCATGTGCTGCGCATGTTTGCTTACTGTGCCTTTATGATCTTGTTGATTAAAACTCAAAAGTGCAGTGCTCATTTAAAATACCTCTGTCAGTTTGTTGCATAAAATGGTGTCTTATATTACAAAAAAGTCCCGATTAAAATTTTGAAAAGGGTCTAGTTGCAGACTCTAAATAAATTCATGGGTTTTGCTGAAGTGAGTTTGGATGAGAAGAAGAATGGTGTCAAGAGATGATCTGACTGCTGAATAAAAGTCATTGCCACACAGAATGTCCAACACATAAAAGCACTATGGAACCATTTAGCTTACAAATCTGCAATGCTAAGGTTGTATTCTGCCAAAACTGAAAAAATGACAGGCAATGACCAGGAGATGAAAAGGAAACACGTAAACCAAAAAACCAAAAACAAACTGGGATCAAACACCATAATATCAAAGAAACTGAATTGCCAAGGCTCAAAATGTAAACTAAAAATCAGAAGACATTCCAAAATCTTAGTCCCCTAAAAGTCTTTTGTTCTGTTTTTATTGTTTATACACTTTTTTGCATGGGCTTTTGAAATCAAACAGTCATTTTTGACCTTCTGATTGTAATTATATCATTTAATTTAGGATATTTCAATTACAGAAAAAGTTACCTAACTTTTTGGACAGTTTCGTCAACCATTTTAAATTTCTTTTGATTTCCGCTATGTTCTGTTCTCATATCAGAACCACTTCATGCTATGTTAGTGGCTTATCCTCAGAGGTCTGGACCCCCAGGAATCAAAGGTAATTTAGCAATGCACTTCTTTATATGAGCAATAGATATAAAATCATTTTTATAATTCCTCTTTATGAAGGTTTTCCATGTTTTTTCTGTATTTTTGACCACAATTTTTATCTCTCATTTTGGCATTGGTGCTTGTGTCTTTGAGCTGCTGGTTTAGACCCTCTCTAACAAAAGGTTTTTTAGTTAATTATAGACACTTGAAAACTACGACCATCTTATATGGGAAATGTTTGCTGACATAACAAAACGTTTTCTAGTTGAATACGAGCATTTGGTGCAGGCACTTGAACACTGTCGGCACCTTCCACCATCTTATATAGGAAATGGCCACACACCACAACTTCTGATTACATAGCAGCAACTGCCAAAAATAACACACAAAATATGGCTTGTCGCGGATGCCAGGGGCGACGACCTGGCCGGGACGCCTTGGAGGACCGGAAGTGGGCGTGTGCCCATCTGGGATCACGTGGGGGCCGCCTTCCTGGTTGCTTTGGGGGCCACGGGTTCAGGGCATGGATGCCTTGGGGACTTGTGACCTCAGCACTTCCGCCACACCAGGAAGTGCTGGGGGGAAGATTTAGGAGGACACCCGGAGAGCTGCCGGGAGAACAGCCGGCACTTCCACCACGGTGGGGCGTGGCCAAGAGGGGAATGCCGGGAACCACCTGGAGCTTGTCCAGGAATATATAAAAGGGGCCGTCTCCCTTCATTCAAAGCTGGAGTCGGGTGGAAGCAGGACAAGGCACAAGAGAGGTGTGGAGGCGGCCCGAAGAAAGGCATTGTGAGGCCAGGACTGAGTATTGGGGTGTGTTCACTTATTTGAACTGGGTCTGAGTGACCAAAATATTGTAAATATTTGTATAATAAACGTGTGGTGGTTGAAGAAAAACATGTCCGCCTGTCTGTGTCCGGGTGAAGTCCACATCTGGCGTAGTCAGCAGGATGCTCCGCCTGTTTCAAGGCGGGGACCTGAATCAAAAAATTTTGTTGTGGCCGGCCCGGCGCAGCAGGGGACCCCACCCATGGGGTAAAGAAACCCCACAGACTACCAGGGGTCTGCAGGGGGGCTGTTTTCCCCTGCTGCGGCGGGCGGCGTGCATGGAAGGAATGCAGCGGGCTCCGACAAGCACGCCGTTGCTGGAGGCGCCCGGGACGGCATGGCATCCGCGAGAGCTTCGGAGGAGGAGAGCGAGACGCTGCAGCTCGAGAGGCGCCGGCAACAACAAGTCTGCCGGCATGCACGTCGCCGCCGTGGAAGGGATGGCAAGATGGCTGCGGACCAGAAGTCCCTCCCCCTCACAGGCACGCGGTTGGATGGTGTGTCTTGTGTGTCCGCCAATGACTGCAGAGAGGCGGGACCAAGGAACGTCCATCGCGTGCAGGGGGGAGACCCGATTGGGCCAGAGGAGGAGGCCCACAGGAAGTTGCCGGCGTCGGAGGCTGACAGACAGGTAGGCTCCGCGTCGGTTAACTCCCTGTCTTTGCCGGCTGCTCTGTCGGAGCTGGAGGCGTGCCTTCAGCCCGTGGAGCAGCGGTTATTCCAGGTGCTACGTGCCCTCCAGGCAGAGATGCGGGTACTGGAGAGGAAGGCAGTCGCGTCCATAGAGGACCTGCGGATGGTGATCCGATGGTGCGGCGCTGGATTCACCAGCAGGAGCGACATGCCGGGGAAGGTAGGTTTCGCCATCCCCGTACAGCATGAGGGAGGGTCTGCTGAACATGGCTGTGATTCTAAAGATCAGCTTCAAGTAAGCAGCCCTCTGACAGTAGGTGTGGCGCCGCAAGCTGTACGCGTGGCGAGGGGGGAGTCTGCGAGGACGCTGAGTGGACACGGGCTGCTAAGTGCCCCCGGGTCCTAGCGCTCTCCGCCCCGAGTCGGCTGCGGCCTCGCGCCGCACTGTAGGGACACAGACGGGAAAGAGGCTCTTTCTTTGTAATAAGGAGTCTCAAACCATCAGGGCGTCCCAGAGAGTCAGGAGGAATGGCAGGCTGAGTGCCGGTTCCTCCGATATGGGAGGACGTGGTGCTGGGTGCTCACGTCCGATTGCTGGCCGCCCTCTGCAGGGGCAGAGGGAACCCGCGAAGTCGGTGGGGAGGAAAGGACGGAAGGCGGTCCCGTCTGTTACATCAACAGGAGGGACATGGAACCCACGGAGGGGGTGCCAAACAGGGGTGAGCGCTGCCAGTGTATGGCACAAGGGGACGCCAGGGAAGGGTGTCCAGGCAGCGGCTCTGCCCTTTTGTTTCTATGTGTTTCAGGACCGGACCCCGGACAAGCAGTAGGACCCTCTGTGTTGGGAACCTGCCCTCAGAGGATGGGCTGTCTGCTTGCAGGACTCTCTGCTGGCGAGGGGCTGCCGCCACGGCTGACGGAGGCTACGGAGGAGCGAGTGGCTCCAACCAAAGGGGCGTGAAGACCTTGGAGGGGGTGCCGGGGTGCCGGTAAGAAGGGGGAGCGCAACCTGTGCGAGGCACAGGGGGACACCAACTGGTGGTGTCCAGGTGGCGTCTCTGCCCCTGTCCCTGTTGGGAGAACAGGGCTGGACCTCGGCGACCCAGGAGTAGGACCCGCTTCGGTGGTATGCTGCCCTCGCTGGATGGGCCGCTCCTCCCGAGTTGTCTTCGCTGGCTGTGGGGCAGTGTCACGGATGCCAGGGGCGACGACCAGGCCGGGACGCCTTGGAGGACCGGAAGTGGGCGTGTGCCCATCTGGGATCACGTGGGGGCCGCCTTCCTGGTTGCTTTGGGGGGCACGGGTTCAAGGCATGGAAGCCCCACCCTGTAGGGGCCCGTGGTCACCGCCAGGAGGCGCCCCAATGCCTTGGGGACTTGTGACCTCAGCACTTCCGCCACACCAGGAAGTGCTGGGGGGAAGATTTAGGAGGACACCTGGAGAGCTGCCGGGAGAACAGCCGGCACTTCCGCCACGCTGGGGCGTGGCCAAAAGGGGAATGCCGGGAACCACCTGGAGCTCGCCCGGGAGTATATAAAAGGGGCTGTCTCCCTTCATTCAAGGCTGGAGTTGGGTGGAAGCAGGACAAGGCACGAGAGAGGTGTGGAGGCGACCCGAAGAAAGGCATTGTGAGGCCAGGACTGAGTATTGGGGTGTGTGCACTTATTTGAATTGGGTCTGAGTGACCAAAATATTGTAAATATTTGTATAATAAACGTGTGATGGTTGAAGAACAACATGTCCGCCTGTCTGTGTCCGGGTCAAGTCCACAGGCTTCAGCCATAAAGAAACACACAAAATGGTAGCACTAAATAAAAATAACACTACAAAATAACAACAATGCCAAAATGAAGAGAAAATTAGTGTAAAATTTATTCTACACATGTCAAACCCTTAAATTCATGACAACTCAACCCTTAATGTGTCTTCACCCAATGTATGCACTAAATGTCAACTCAGTTTTGAGAATGGCTCAGTTCATAAAGACAGATTCAGACAAGCTTAAGGGAACAAGAACGGCCAGCTACATTATTATAGGATGGATTAAAATTACTGAGACTGGCAGCAAGAGGACAAGGACACTTCAGCAAAATGAAAAGGTCAGAAGATGATCAGTAAAAAAGTAAGTAAATAAAAGGAGCAAGCTTGGACTCCATCTATAAATATGTTCATTATACTTAAAATCCAAGTAAACTAAATGCAAATACAAACAAAACCAGAGCTGCAGGGTGTAAAAAAGACAATTTAAAGACATGAACAATGGATGTGAAAAGAATGAAGGTTAGCCTGTTTAAACACAGCAGCAGATAAGCAACTTTCTGATCATTTTGGAGAGAGGTGTAGCCAGAGGCAAACCACACCTAACAGGCCTGATCAGAAAGGAACAGTGAGAAGAACTTAGGGCTGGAGACAATTAGCATATGTGAGGAACGCCTAGAAGCCATGTTCAGGTCAAGGCATAACCCCGTCCAGTTTGATTTTGTTGGGGTTTATTTTGATAGCTGTTAAGGGCATGATTATTCACTTAATTCCAACAAAGATAACAGGAGAGCATTGTTGAAAAGGCCAGGGGACTTGCACCCCCCTAGTTCGGAAGTCATTGACTTGTAAGAAGACCTGTGAACCCCTGGTTAACTCCATCTACTTCTCCAAGTCTGCCAATTCACCCTCCATTGAAAGCAGCTCAGATGGACCTCAGATGACCACAAGTGGAAGAAGGTTCATAATTTATGTAATTTGCCTTTGACAATGCCAGTGGACATCTTTGCACTATACTTACCCCAATTCAACCTGTATTTAAATTAGACTTTCCACTCCTTTCCTGTTTTTGTGCTGCTAGCTAGAAGAACCAGTGAATGGAGAGTTGCCTTGTTCTTTTTGGACAGCATGTTGGCTACACTTTGATGTCCCCACAATTCTGCTTCCAAATCCCACCCTAGTCCCTTTCTTCGTGAAATTTGCACAATCCATGTGACATGTCTCCAGATAGTTCAAGTTTCTTCCATGGTTCAAAACAAGTAGGTCAGGATGGTCTATGTCTAATTTGCAATCTTGAGAAGATTCCCACCTTAAATCCAGTGCAGCCAAGATAGATTCTGTCCTTTCATAATGCAGCAATTCAAATAACTATTCAGTAAATGTATGGCTAAATAGATGAATACTCTCCCCTTCTTTGGTTATCTCCTGTTTGTCATCTCTGATGCTGCTGACCTTAACTCTCAGACTAGACTAGACTGCCTTGTGCTATTCTGATCTAAACAAGTCTCTTTGGTACATACTTTTCATTGCAGTGTCTCTCAATGGTCAGTGCCTGCCCAATTTCCTCAGAGTGTCTTGACTCTCGAACCTAATCATCTTCTATATTTACACTTTTCTATTTTCACCCTCCTCTACGTGAACATCGCTTGTGGATCCCTGTCAGTTGTTGACCAGATCACTTTCTGCCATACAGATATTAACAAAGAAAATGCCAACAAAACAGGAGCATTTCTTACAAATCTCAAGAACTGAAGAGGCTTGTTTCCTTCACCTTGAATCTTGCATCCTAACAATTCCATCTAGCATTTTCAGTGAAAATCTTCAGATTCTTTCTGTTAAAACTGTTCTCTTCCATTATATAAGAAAGCTGGAGTCCATCATTGCTTCTTTTTTACAGATGCAAAACTAGTCTATTTTCTATTTATTTTTTCACTGTTAATACAAACTGAGCAAACCTGGTGTTTCTGAAGGCAAGTGTTTATATAACCAACAGATGACATAAATAACTGCTGCTGGAGACCTGACCCACAGCAAGCAACTTAAAACACCTAAGACTTAACTCCCCACACTGTACAAATCACATTGCTTTATTGTCCACCTTGGATTAATTTTCTGCCTCCCACTCAAAGGTGCTCTGGGATAAAAGTGATCCATCAGGGAAGTAAAAGGCTCAGAGAAGTCATTTAAATTAAGGAGTTAGTGATTAGGAAGACAGTAGACCAAAGTATCATCAGAAGTCAGCAATGTGAGGTGGCCAAAGGTTTGTGGAAATAACTCTGAAGAGACTCACAGAGTTGCAACAAAACTAGATAGAAATATCTATCTACATTGGTGTGGGTGAGCTTGAGGTAGAACAATATTCTTTCTTTCTGTTAGGCATCCACATACACCAGGTGGAAAAAGAAACTCTTCTCCAGATGGAAACTGGCAGGCCGAAAAAAAGACAAGAAAGGTGAAAGAACAAGGAAATGAATACAGAGACTTGTAGCCTGTAACAAAAGTCAGAAAAAACAATGAAGCAGAAATCAGCAAGACCCAAAATTCTAACCAGAAATTCAAAAAAGACAAAAAACAGGTAAAAAGTCCTAGATAGGCTCAAGCAGCTAACTAGGAACTTAGATGAGAGGATTAGCGTGCTGCAATTTTAGTCATTGTTTGTCAGATGGCTTTATGTGTTGGAACTTTCAGTCATCATGTGGTAGCATTGAGGTGCTGCTGGTACCAATGATACGGTTGTGGCCATCCAAAAATGGCTGAGATTCAAAACAATATGCAAAATAGCAGTGCAAAAATGATGTGTAAAATAAATGACAATAGAAGAACATTAAGGTTTGGGCCACCAAAGTGATTCTCATATATTATGATGTTGGAAACAAAACTAGGTCTTCTTCAGATGGCTATTGTCTTGACTGTTTCAGAATGGAGGTACTGTAGAGGAACAGGCAAGTTCGGTAGACCGCAGGCCAGAATTGACCTCAGAAGGGCAACCCGTCAATCATTCTTTTTGCAGAGGAAGGTAGAAGAAAGGCATTAGATGACAGCGCCAACCCCTGGTTCAGAGGGTAATTACCATCAAACAAGCCTTGAAGTTGTCTCCTAACTGCTTGTGTGTGGCAAACCAATAAAAAATAATAACCTTAAAAGTAAATTATAATAAAATGTATTGCAGAAAAAACCTCTATAGACTAAAAAATAAAAAAAACAAAGTCCTACCATAAATAGAGCACTTCTGACCTACAGTACTGACATGTTTACTTTTAATTCCATGTATCTATTGAAGAGAGGCAAGTGAACCTTCTGTTCTACTTGAACCACACTGACTAGACAGAGATTCCTAAGCTTAAATAGGCATATAGAAGATAAAGACAGCTAAAATGCAGTCAATCATCCTATAGACTGTGGAATGTTACTAGGAAAATTAAAAACTTAAATGACACAACTTATTACATCATCATATCTATTCCTCTTTTAGGTTAGGCTAGGGGAAGCTTGTTTTTTCTATAATAGTAGGATACAATTTGTATATGAATATCCATAAAACTGATTTATATGTTTGTAAGCATACTCTCTATAGACAAATACATCCAAAATAATTTCCTTTGTAAGTGCTAAGCAAGTATTCATAAATGCACACACCACTTCCCTGGGCGTAAAGAAGTGTTTCCTGATTTCTACCCTGAATAGTTTACAGCAATGTCTATGACTACAGGTTTCACTGTTGAGCTTCAAAAATCCAAATCATATTAATGTACTCCAGGTTTATTAATGATCATTCTCCCTGTAACAAAATATACAGATAGTTCTATCAACCAAAGTTTGCATCTCTTATGAGAATTTATCACCCAAAACAAAGAATTTCTTGAAATCATAAAGTTGTGTCTTAAACCCAGCACATTAGTAGCTATGTTGCCGTTATCCCCAAGTACAATGAGGCTACTAGCCAAGAACTCAAATGTCGTTAGACTCTTCTTACGTTTTCTGGATAAGCTCCCAACTGACACTGTTTTACATTGTTCATTGTAAACTAGCTAACATACTCCATCAAGCCAAATTCAATAAGAAAAACCTTTGTATCCATTTTCTTGGCTGGAGATCTTTAGCCTATCAATACAACCCCTATAACGCCATTCCCTGCTGGCTTTGCACTTTTCACTCTTCTGCTTTCAAGCCGTACCTGACTGTATTCATTTATTTTTTAACTCAGTTACGGATCAGTGTGATTTCTGCTTGCATTCCTATTTCATTGTCATGATAGCAGCTGTACATTTGGTCACAATAATTAATTGGTAGTAAAATGAAAAACCACAACTGTTTGTTTGCCAAAAATTACCTCAGGTTTTGTGCTCATTCAGCAGCAGATAATCACAATTTCAGCTACCCTATGTCAAAAGAGAGCAATCATGATTTGTGGACTGCTCAGCATACACAAAACATACAAACAGGCATATCAAAAATGATCATGCATGTTGTATGTACAACAACAGAATGGAAGAAAAGAAAAAAGGACTGAGACTGCAGCTGAACTTGCCATGCTGGTTAACCCGAAGGGGAGAACACGACTATGCTGGAAGGCTGGCACGCAATCATCGAATTTGATATGGCTGGCAATTTTGAGTCTTTTTAATTGACATGGTCTGCTGACGAGGTCAGCAACTGCAGTCAGCAAGTTCAACCCATGACTAGAAGTTATATAATGTAACATCCACTTTAAGCAACAGAGAAAGAGTTTGGGCTGTGCTTGAAAAAGTAATTTAGTGATTAAGCAAATCCTGAAAGTAAGAAAATTATTATTCCTGTCTCTAACAGAGATATTCTTCTGTCTCTTTTTCAAAAAATTAAAAAGAAAACATAACCTCTATCTAAAACCTATCTGTAAATTTTGCTTGTGTGATTTATTCCTGGGGCGGCACGGTGGCGCAGTGGTAGCGCTGCTGCCTCGCAGTTAGGAGACCTGGGTTCACTTCCCGGGTCCTCCCTGCGTGGAGTTTGCATGTTCTCCCCGGGTCTGCGAGGGTTTCCTCCGGGCGCTCCGGTTTCCTCCCACAATCCAAAGACATGCAGGTTAGGTGGATTGGCGATTCTAAATTGGCCCTAGTGTGTGCTTGGTGTGTGGGTGTGTTTGTGTGTGTCCTGCGGTGGGTTGGCACCCTGCCCGGGATTGGTTCCTACCTTGTGCCCTGTGTTGGCTGGGATTGGCTCCAGCAGACCCCCGTGACCCTATTCGGATTCAGCGGGTTAGGAAATGGATGGATGGATGGATTTATTCCTGCATGCTCCCATAGTCTAGTTTTCCTTTGTACTGTATATAAAGAGTAAATCATATAAGCTAATTAGCTCTTTCCATTAAATTAAATGAAGTTCTGTTTTTTAATGCATTCTTGAACTGGACAATGCCGATGTTTTCCATTTTACTTGGACATGCAAGTAAGAGTTTCGCTGTAGTTCTCTGTACAAATGACAGAACAATGACTATTACTACCCTCATGGTCTTTCCTGCTCATTCTGCCATTGGCAGTATGGAGTTTTTTTCAGGGGGTTTCATTTTTCATCCCACATCCCAAAGCCATTAGGTTAATGAATAATGTGGAATTGATCCCAAATGCTTGGATGGACTCTGTGATGGACTGCTACCCCAAACAGGGATAATCCCTGACTTTTAAGTAATGATCCCTCCAACCCTAAATTGAAAAAATGGGTTCATAAAAATAGATGGTTGGAAAGACTATTCATAGTTGTGACAATGTAATTGTTTTAATAACTCTACAGATAATATCTGTCAGTAGTAACTATATTTATATAACGCACTCCATTTTTTCAGTGCTCCCACAAATTTCAGATATTGGTGTGAAGACTCATCTACAGAAGAGTCTGAATGTATTAATCAAACTGGAGCAGTTAATCATTCTAAAGCAATGAAGGGCAAGAAGAAACAAAGAGAAGGTAAACTGTCAGAGTGATGGGGCCGGGTTTAACTCAGACTAACTTGTGCTTTATTGAGGCCATTAAAATACTGCCACTTACAGGAGATATTTAACAAATCCCATCTAAAGTTTCGCAGCCTGTGAACTGTGGCAAGCAGCTGCTAGAAAACAGAGAGGCTGCACAACAAAAACACAAATGCGAACCGGTTAAGGGAGCCATAAATTCTTCCGAATGACTCATTTAAAGGAGCAACGCTAATGGGTTGAAACTCGGCGCGTTTATTACTTCACTTTTATATGATTTCGCTTGGCAATCAGTAGTCTGTTCAATCAGTGTCTCGTTCACAAAGGCGTCATCATTACCAGATCTCCATTTATTAAACAGAAGCAGGCAGGCTAAATCCTTTGTAGTCCTGATATGAACTGTAAGGGTGAAGTAAACAAGGACATTTTGCTAAAAGGAGCCTGTCTGACCAGAATGCAAAAGACACAAAGAGTTGGAGGCTTAGTAACCAAGTGTTTCCTCATCCATGTTATCACCTAGGGGTTATTTGGCAGGGTGGCCTCTAGACTGTGACCCAATACATAGTGCAATTACCTCCCACTGATCAGTGAAACCACAAGCCAAGTTTGCTGAGTTAAACTGCAGCCCCCTCACACCACTGATGTTTGTGTGTGTGTGTTTGTGTGGCTGAGGACAGTGGTGGTATCATGTTAAGAGGACATTGGCAAGGACTTTTTGTCATTTTCACAATCCACTTATCCAATTCATGAGCCTATCCTGGCAGAATCGGGTGCAAGGCAGACCCTACAAGTCAATCACAGGGCAAAATCCACACATTAACAATTTAGGGTTAGCAATCTAACTAACCAGCACATCTGTAGGATATACAAGAAATATTGGAGTTTTGGAGAAAAAACCCACCCAAACATGCAAAGAATATGCAAACTCCACCCAGAGAATGACCAGCCAGGGTTTAAAGTCAGGAAATGAAATGAAGAAGCGGTCATCACTGCACTAGCACACTACCCTGGATAGGGGAGATCCAAGCATAAAAAATGGCCATTGAAAGCTGACATAAAGATGAAATGAAAATTACTAATCACTCAGGTTGTCGGGCTGGAAACAGGGTGGTTCTATTTGCTTAAAATGTTGCCTTCTGAACACTTTTGCCTGTAGTTATTCCTCCTTCAGTATTCTGCCTTAAGATGTAACCTCTGTCTTGCCCCCTTGTATATAATGTCAGCATTTTTACAAGGAAAATGAAAGAAACAATTTACGAAACCAGTATGGTATGCGACAAATGAAGGAACAGCATACCAGACACTGAACTTGGAAAGGAAGAAAAAACACATCCAGGAAAATCTTTAACCATCAGTTACCGTCAGTGAGAGATTCCTTAGATATCTAAACAATTCATAATAGCTGTTGTTTTGGTGGGCATGCAGGTAACAGGAAAATCAGCATTTAGCTAACTGAGCGAATCTAAAGTTCTTTATTCCTTGCTTATGTTGTGCTTTCGTATGTTTGGGCACTTGATTCCCAGTTGGGGGATCTTCTTTGTAAATTTTGTGTGTTATGCTGGTGTTTCAAAGACTTGCAATCATACAGACTGGTTTCTCTAACAACTTAAATTGGACAAGTTGGCTTTTAAAGTGGACGGATGGATGGAACTCTCCTAAAAGACTCCAGACATTAATGTGTTTGTCAGTCGTTGAAAGCAGCACTTGTATGCCCACAGAATAAAGCAGCCATCAGCATCTCAGTCTGAATGTAGCAGCAGATTCAAAAGCGCCTGACGTTTTAGTGACTCAAGGCCAAACTTTCTGCGTGCAGGCATCCTCTAATTTTCCAGCATGGCTGGAATCAAGTCAGGCAGTGCAGAATAGAAGTGGAGGCATAAAGCACAGCAGTGGCAATTTAGCCCCCACATCTCTGTATGACCTGCAGGCATCTCACTTGTACTAAAGATTTTTACAAGCATACCATCTTGGAATGTGTTCACTGTTGAAAAGGCACTATATAAAATCCAAGTTGTCTGTCTGGTACACACATTGACTCTCCACCTCTGAGTCAGTGTTTGAGCCTCACTGAGTCACTTAGTCTGCCAGCGCTCTGAGCATAGAACTATGGAAAATATTGTACTGGCATTTGAGCTTTATAATTTGTTTGCATAGGAGAGTCGGTTAAATGGATAAAAATAAAAGGAACAAACGCAAAGATGAGGGTAAGTCAGAGGCAACAGACTTTGTTTAGTTGTACGCCACAGGCGAGCTGGCAACTTGTTCGTCTAAATCAAATCAAGGTCTTGAATAAAAGCCACTGAAGGCCTTTCCACAAGTCCCACATCAAGGCTGTCTGCAGGTCTTGCACATTCAAATCTTGTCCTTGTTAGACCCTTAACCATATAGTGAACCATGCATATTTTACATAATCAAAATTATTTAAGATCAGGATGATCAAAGAGGACATGTCGTATTTCACAGTTCCCACTCAAAATGGGGATTACAAAAATGCACAAAATATACAACGGAATAGTTTCTCCTAGGAAAAAGAGAGAGGAGAGAGGTTAGGAGCACACACTGATACAGTGCATTGCTGCACCCGCCACATGACAAACCAACTCAGGATCCCAGATTGGGACCCGAGTGTAGCCTCAATTGCCAGTGCAAGTCCCTAGCCTTAGAGCCAGCACTCTGCCCCTAGCAAAAAGGAACCAGTGAAAATGGACGTCTGTGCAAAAATGGCTAACAGACACAGATACAATCACTGTCCAGGGTGAACAACATAGGAGGAAACATCCTTGCACATCTTCTAGGAGTGCCCTGGAAAAAGAACTGAGAAGCTACCATACCCAGAAACAGCCTTTCACATCATTCAAAACTTTTTGGGATCCTCAGGGTAATTAATATGCATGAGGAAATCTAGAAGGCTTGGGGACTCATATGGTGCAGTGAAGGACACTCTTTGCCTTGTCTGAAACTGCCTCATGCTGAGATGTGTGAGAATGCTGGGTCACAATTACCACAGGTATGTTCTCAACATGCACAAAGACCATTCCATCCTATACATATCAGAGGAAGAAGAGAACTGGTCTATCTTTCCTTTCCACCTATCTCTTTTAAGGTACCAATGAATGTTCAGGCCCCATCAGCCCAACCTTCCCATCCACCTATTGCCTAAATATATGTAAATATCCTATAAAGGGAGATGGGGCTAGATATTAGGCGCTTAAGATCTGCTTTAAGTCAGGCACCACAATCAAGTGAAACGTAACGTACTATGCAGGTGGTGTAGTGTTAGTGCAGCAGAAGATCATGGGTTCGTGTCCTGGGTCCTCGCTGCATGGAATTGCTTAGAGTATTGAGAAAAGTGTTATATAAATGTAAAGATTAATATTAACATAAACATATTGTAGGGTTAGCAGCACATGATCCTAGACCATAGATAGACCACAAGGTATACTTTATTGCCAAAAGTATTTCAACATACCACCAAATTATTCAGTTCAAGTGTTTTATTGTGAACAGGTGCATAAATCAAGTGCGTCACCATGCAAACTCCATTGTCAAACATTGGCAGTGAAATGGGTCGTACTTAAGAACTCTGTGACTTTAAACATGGCTTTGTCATGCAGATGCCATCTTTACCACAAGTCAGCGAGTAAAGTTTCTGCTCTGTTAGATCTACCCTGGTTAACTGAAAGTGCTATTATTGTGAAGTGGGAGCATCAACAGCTCAGCCACATAGTGGTAGACCATGCAAACTTAAAGAGCAGAGGTGCCATTTGCTAAAGCACATAGCATGTAAAAATTGCCAATTATCTGTTGCTTTATTCACAAGAGAGCTCCAAACTGCTGCTATAAGCATCATCAGCACAAGAAATGTGTGGTTGAAGCGTCACATGAGGGTTTCTACGGCTGGGCAGCTGCACACAAATCTAAGATCACTTTGCACAATGCCAAGCGTAAGCTGGACTGATGTAAAACATGTCACCATTTGACCCTGGAGCAGTAAAAATGGGGTCTCTGGAGTGGTGAAACACGCTTCACTATCTGGCAGTCTGATGGACAAATCTATGTTTTGGCAGATGCCAGGAGAAGAGTACCTTGAGGACTATACTGTTTCTACAATGGAGGATGGACAATAGTCTGGGGCTATTTTTCATGGTTTGGGCTAAACCTTTTGGTTCCAGTAATGGGTACTGTTAATGCTACAACAACATTTTAGATAATTATGAGCTTCTAACTTGGAGGAAACAGTTTGGGGAAGGCCCTCTTCTGTTCAGCATGAATATATTATAGGCACAAAGGTGGTGGGGCAACTCAGTATTAATGCCCATAGTTTTGGAATGGGATGACCAACAAGCTCATATAGGTGTAATGGCCAGTATTCAACACACTTTTGGCAAAATAAGTCAGACGATCAAGTGTGCAATTAAGTGGCATCATGGTTCAAGTTCCACCTGTATCTGATTTTCTTTTTTATTTTGATCATATTTATGTTTTGTACACAAAAATATATGCAGAAAAACAAAAACCAGCAGTACATGATATCAAATATACTTAAGTGCTTCAAAATTCTTTCTTATCAAACAATAAATATTGCTACACATTTTCTCAAAACATTAAGATATCCGCAATGTTCAGTCCTACTTCCTTTCCTTATGTATCAAGATATTCATTTATGCTGTATTATTTTTTTGTCTGTATGCATAATGATATCTTTTGATTTCCAATGAGTTTTCAACTGCCATCCTTTGTATTCTGAAATTTAAGTTGATTATTCTACCAAAACTGTTACTATCTCTGTCTGTCCTTCATTGTTCTTCATTACTTCACATGTCTGACTTGCTCCCGGAAAATCATTTAGCTGAGAACTCAAAGTTATAACCCAGTTCCAAAATATTGCAATATAAATCTATACATTTCTCTGTTCCTCAATATACTATCATCGTAACTGTGTTACACGTTTCACAAGAAAAATGAAAAGGTGCTCAGAATACAAGGCAAAAGTATTACTAGTGTAACTGGTTTGGGGGTGGGTTGCTGAGAAAATGTCACCGTTTCATCCAGAAAGAATTGCACTCTGTCATTTTATTGGATGGAGAAAAGAACATCTAGCCCTTATACGGGCGGCACGGTGGCGCAGTGGTAGCGCTGCTGCCTCGCAGTTAGGAGACCCGGGTTCGCTTCTCGGGTCCTCCCTGCGTGGAGTTTGCATGTTCTCCCGTGTCTGCGTGCGTTTCCTCCGGGCACTCCGGTTTCCTCCCACAATCCAAAGACATGCAGGTTAGGTGGATTGGCGATTCTAAATTGGCCCTAGTGTGTGTTTGTGTGTGTCCTGCGGTGGGTTGGCACCCTGCCCAGGATTGGTTCCTGCCTTGTGCCCTGTGTTGGCTGGGATTGGCTCCAGCATTCCCCCGTGACCCTGTATTTGGCTTTAGCAGGTTAGAAAATGGATGGATGGATAGTCCTTATACTGAACACCAAAATCATGACATGCAGTATGTAAACAAAGCACAGAGACACAGAAAAAGAGTAGGGTCACCCTCAGGCAACCCCTGTACATTATGGTGTCAAAACAGTAAATATGAATTAATGTGTCTTGAAAGAAATGCCTTTCCAGACGAGTCTCTAATCATACTAGAAAAAGATGGCGGCCTGACCAATTATGAACTTGGTGAGGCAGAATAGTCAGGTCTAGGAGCCTAGGAACAGGAAGTGATGGACTGGTTACATATTGGTTGCAGAAGGAAGGAGAGCAGAAGGATTACAAGACAGTGCCTACCCTTGGTTTGTGGTGGAATTACAAGTTAACAAGCCCTGACATTGTTTCCCAAGCACGTGTGTATGACAAGCATTACAGTCTGTGTAGTTCTTGTCATTTTGAGACAATAATGTTAAGAATGCTAATCTACCCATCCATCCATTTTTTTCCTGCTATGTCATCACTAGAAAGACTGTTAAATGAATTATTTTGCATAATAGCGACCTTTTCTCTCCTGCTGACTGCAAGTGCCTCCGATATTAGCCCTTATGCCAGAGGGTCTTCTCTGCAAGATGCATAAGGGAGCAGAGGATGCGACACTAATTAGCATAAAATTAAATTTACCTCTGCATTCAGGTACATTACCATGCAATCGCCATTAAAATAAACAATATCAATACTAGCTAAATGAATAAATAAAGAATAGCATTACAAGCGAGTTGAATAAATAAATATACAGTACATCTAATGTCTTACCTTCCTTATATAGTGACACTGGGACATTAACCCAGCCCCACCCTGTATCCTGCAGTGAGGCTACTTGCCTCATGCTGTCTTCACCGTACATTCCAATCAAAACTGACAGCCCTCCCTTCATTTGATTTAATCATTCATGATCCTAAATCTGTGGTGCTTAATTTTCTGTCTCTGCGTTATCCCTCGCACACATCTGTCCTTGTCCCCAGTGATCTGCTCTTCTGCTGGCTGTACTCCAATGCCCCCATTTGCTCCCAACCAACTCTTTTTTATGCAGTTAGACAGAGACACACTGCTTAATTTGATTTGCCACACATAACCCGGTTTGGCCTGCGAAAGACTGGCACAGCACTGTTGGCTAATTCCTGCTATGTGCCCAGCATTGAAAGGATAGGTGCCGGACACTCACAGCTCTGCAATGGAATAATCAGATCGAGAAACAAATGAATGATTTGAATTTTGAATAGGTTTCTGAAACACTTCAGGATATTCCTCACAATGAAAGACAATATAAAGATTGTATTGATTGAAGAAAGCACTCAAAATGTAAACCCCCTCTCGTGGGTCTAACTGATATTAGCTGTAAGGTTTTTGCAACCAAGGAATTGTAACTCACTTGCATTTGGCTCTGAACTGTTCACTTTTGTAATCTTGTCCTGTAACAGAATGATACTTTCCTGATTATGTTGATACCTTTGGATAAAAGCACCTGCTAATCAAATTCATCTAAATGTACAAATTTAAGTGACAGTCATGAAGGTTGACCTGGTGCACTTGTATACCGCCATCTCTGAAGGGTTCATATGCCACTCATGCTGACTTTTAAATGCCCAGGGACATACCAGACTGCTGGAGTTTTTCTTCCTCTGGGAGCTTTCTGCATGAAGGCTGTTTATTTTTTCATTCTTCACACCAGGCAGGAGCTTGCAGATTACTCTCTTCCATTGCCATTACTTGTTTAGAACAACGTGAGGACATTCTATAATGTTGTAGACTTTTCTTTAGCTTGTCAGGTAAAAATGTGCCCTGCAAAGGAATGGAGTTCCATTGCTGTTTCCTTCCTTGCACCTGTCTCTAATGGTATGGGTTCTGCCTCCAAGTCACCCTAAACACAAAGGGTGGAAGGACAAAAGAAGGGGCTGTTAGTGAGAGCTGATATGAGTACCAGCACACAGGGAGCAAAGAAAGAGTCTGTCAAAAAGAATGAAATGCTGGGAGAGTATGACAAAAATGCAAGAAATGTGGCATTTCAAGGGTAGCGTACTTTTTTTTTCTGTAGATTATGAATGGTGCTACAAGAGCTTGATTTGAAAGTGAGCCAATGCCGGGTGGCGAGGTCAGATCTCTGAACTCCTTTATTATTCTGATTTGGGTAGCTTGGCCATTATTCCTATAGCTATCGTCTTTTTGCAATCTCTGCTCTGGCCTGGCAGCACTAACCCCAAACCCGCAGTAAAAATGTGTCCCCACAAATGACTCACCAAAACACTGCTGAAAACGGAAAGCATAATTGCCAAGGACGGATCGGAAAGAGAAATAAAATCTGAGCGCTCTGTTTTAAATCTCTGCCAGCTAGAAGCTTTTTTTTTCCGAACGTGAGCTCCAAGGGAGCACTTTGCTTTCAGCGTGAATATGTTAAAAAAAAGCGTTGCTATCTTCTGGTGTTAAAGAGAAATAAATGTGAAAAGCGAGAATGGCAAGAACGAAACTCCGAGCCTGCGGTGAAGATAACTGAACAAGCCCCGAGCCAACACCGTGAGCCGCGAGCAGCCAGAATCCCCCCCAAACCCACACACACACCGCCAATTCCCCGTCTCTCTCTCTCTCTAACACCCCCACCCGGGTTTGCTGCTATCCCCTCGGGTTTATACGCTCGGCTAGACAGGCGGGCAGCAGTGCCAGCTGGCGAGACGAGCGGTGAGGCTGTCATGGGACGTCCGCCCCGCGCCTCACAGGCTGTCACAAGACCTGGCCGAGGGCGGATCGCGCCGACCTTTCTGTGTGCGTGCGAGTGACGGACGGGACAGCGGAAAACAGCTGCGGCCAGGCTTCACGAGCTGACGGTCAGCGGATGTTTATGAGGTGTGTCGTTTGGCTGAGTCAACGAGGTCTTCTGCATGGACGACTGGCTCCAAATGTGTGGCTCTTCGGCGGCATTTTTTTTAAATATAGAACGCACGTTAGTATTACGCAGCCCATCAAACACCGCAAATACTAATGAGGAGAAAATATTATAAAACCAATAAAGAAAATGGTCTGCTCTTAACACGTCCTTCTATCGATTTCCCGAAGCAACATATTCAACTGTAGCATCTTTCCGAGTCCACCCCCAGACGGGACGCACGCTTATCGATGGGCACACTGCCACGATTCTATTTTTACATCACCAGTTGTTCGAGCCTGCATTTTTTTTCTTTTAATTAGGCATCATGCAGAAACCCCGTGGTAACAAGAGAAAGGGCACGCAGACACGAGGAAAATGCGCACATTACCGGGGTAGCAATCTTAACAGAGCCAATCCATTAGGCGACGTAGGCGTGCGGGCAGGGCGCCATCAAGAGAGGGGCGCCATTTATGAAAGTTAAGGGGCGCGCACTTCGAACACCAATGGGGACCAAGCTGAAGTTCCAAACAGAAATTGTCCCCCATTCCACCCACACCCCCAAAACATCAACTACCTCTACCCCCGGAGATTAATCGTTAATAATACAGGGTGGCGGCTGTTACCCTTGGACGCTGTTTATAAAAGTGAAAGTGCGCCTATTCTGTACACCAAGGGGCACGAGCACTGGACACCCATTCTCACCACCGGTTGTCCAAGTCTGATACCAACTACAGGCTATGGACGACGAGGGGCGACGTTTGTCCATCCCGACTAATTAGCTTCGATCAACACTGAATCTAAACATCGGTCCACTGTAAGTTAGGCTGAACCACAAGCTCCAGTCTTTTTGTAGCCTACGTGTTCTCCCTGTGTCTGCATTAGCTTTCTCTGACTCCAGTTTTCCTCCCACATTACCAAAGACGTAAAATCAATGGGGAATTCCACATAGTGTGCATGCGTGTGTGACAGAGAAAAAGACAAAGAAAAGCCCTGTATTGGATTGGCATCATGCCTAGGTTATTTCCTGCCTTGCACCCTGTGCTGCTGGGACAGACTACCCACAGTCCTGAATTAGATTAAAGCCGATGTCACATAGAAGACTTTTTGTCATGTGGCATGTCAAATATGCCAACTGCAGTTACTGATCTCGTCTCTGAACCATGCCAGATTACACAACTGAAACTCTCTGGGCATGTCTACTTCACCTACCAGGTTGTAACGTTCCCACAGAGCCATACTTGCTCCTTTTTCTGACAGCCACTATGCTGCCTGACAGAGCTGCCACTGTGCAGTTTTAACAACTGCCTACATTTTGTCATGGTACTTAAATACCAGTATATCAGACAGAGTAGTCTCAGGTCCATCTGTGAGGTCCAGATAAACCTATGTACTGCCTGATGGAGCGGTGCTATGCAAAGGGTTAACAGCACACGGCGAGATGAGCTGCAGTATTGGCACTTTTGCCCCATTCTGATTTAATACGTGAAACCTGAAACATCAGACAGACAAGCTTCTCTTCTATTTGTGAGGTTCAAAACACATATGTTCTGTATTCCTGGTCACTACATTCTGTTTAATGAAATTCCATATGTGCATTCATTGGTTGTCGGCTCTCTTGCACATTCAGCCTGCCCCTCCGATTAAAGTGTGGTTTGATTTTATCCGAGCCAGTCGCAGACTAATTGCTCTCAGTGGTTGGGTATGTCACATTAGGTGATTGTCTTCCCAGGAGCATAACACCAACTGGCTAAGACTACATAAATGAAGGCTGCGGCTGAAAATCATTGGAAAAGTCGTCTAATATGACATGGGTTTAAGTGGGCTTGAGAATAGTATGGTATTTTTTAACCATAACTGGGTACAGATGGAAAGCCCACTGAGCCGCATGAATAGGTCAAACTATACAATTCACGTTTTATTATGACGCTGACATAGGGTATTATCCATAACAACCTAAAATTAGACTTGAGCAGTTTATATATCTTACCAGATGGAGGCGCTCACAGGATGACTGTGTTATAGCTACACAGTGAATTAGGGTGAGGAATGGAACTGACAGCACTGTTATTTACCATTCAAGGCCTCAGCCACTAGATCACGATGAATAGCAAACAAACTTTATTTTATATAGCTCCATGCACATTATAGGGTTTTTTTTATTGCTCCCATTTTTTTTTTTTCATTTGGGTAACTGGCTTTGTAAAGTTATCAGGGCATTAGTTCAATCAATGATTTAGTGGTGTACAGCCCACTACCCAAACCACTAGGCATCACTGAGGCACTTCATGTACAATTGAATACACAGATGTGGTCTCTCTGGTGGGATGGACATCAATACTGCTGCCTCCTGGGGGAAGGTCATACCACATTACTAGGTGGCAGCACTGTGTGTTTGCACATGTGGTTTAAAAGGAAGCAACTGGGAAATGGAAGGAAGCTGTACTTTTCTATTACACTCTTTGCAAGATTTTTAATGGGCCACCGAATACAAAATAGCCTGCACCTGCATGATATCCTTACATAACTAATGCATTGCTGAGTGAAGTGGGCACGCCACTTATTTAGCTGGAGCCCCTATTCTGGCACAACTCAGCTTGAACCTTGTCTTTAGAGATTATCATAGTGTGATGCCCTATGATGAACCCCTCCATAATGTCAGTACCACCCTGACACACGCTTAAGTGACTGGAAATAAAATATATACGAGGAAAGACTCCAGCTTCATCAAATAAAGCAAACAAAGGCTTCTGACTTCCTCATTGAAGAAAAGAATGAGATAAGTCAAACGCCCAGATAAGGAGTCATACTAAAATCCCTGGTCTCCTTCTTCATCCTTCTCAAAAGCTACTTCTGTGGGTTCAAGGAGAGCCATTAAATATGAATTTCATAGCTCCATCCTTGGCAGCTGCACGCTCTGTAGTTTCCTTCTGCAGGGCACGTCTAACCTGCCAGCACCCTGGAGGGGAGCAGCCTTTTCCAGTTCAAGCAGGAGTCTGAGTTGACTAATAACACGACTGAATTATTCAACCGGCTCAGAGGTATTTAGCCCGCGAGCAGGCAATGGTTTAGGCCAAAAAGAAAACATGTTCAGGCCAAGATATGTCACTGTCTGGGGGATCCCTGCCTACAGCCGCGAAAACAGGGAGGAGGAGGTGAAGCAAATGCCAGCTTCAAGGAGAGAGCAGAGAAGCCTTTCATCCTCCGCAAAGTAGACCTCGACACTGAGCAGGTTCACCAATCTGACTCACTTTAACTTTTTCGTTTTAAGCTCCTTCAATTCCCTGCCAAGTCCACATTGCATTATTGTGGTCATTCTCTGGTACAGGGATAAGTACCACCATCTATAATCTAAAGGACTGCACTGGGACAAGCATAGCAAGGAAAGTAAAGCTGGTTCTTTCGATAGGTTTTCTGTCTCAACCGCCCTCTTCCACATCGCTTTGGTGCTGCCCGGGACTCAAAGAATAATGAAGCCTTGGATTATCAGTACTCATTGCAATCATCTCTGGTATACTGGCACCAGTTCAGAGGATGGGGGTTCTCCAAACATTTATTCATTGTATAAACTGCTACCCTGGCAGCCATGCCACACCTATGCAGCTACAAATCAGACAGCAGATAAACACAATTGTGTAGCTCATGCAGTCCACTTGTGCTGAGTGCCATGAAGAAAGAACAAAGGGCAGTAACAAAGCACTTAAAAAAAAAGCTAAAAAAACATCACAGTGGGTCTTCACGCGTACTGTCTTACGCTTCACTGAATGCTGGGTGGCCTGTTTGCTTCAATGTTATTCTCTGTTCCCTGACCTCCAGATGTCCTCTGCCTGTTTGTTTCAATTCATGAAGAGAGACACATCCAGCACCACTCCTTGCACATTCCCACCTAAATTTCATTTTTTTTTTTGTTCCCTTTTTTTTTGAGGCATGATGTGAGTTGGCCAACAAGCTGCTGCTATAACACCCGAGACCAGCAGTTAACAAAAGGAAGCAGCTCTGGAATGTAGCCCAATCAATAGATAATATGATGTGACACAGTGAAAGATGCTATATAAGATAAAATGACATGCTCAGTGACATTTGCACTATCCATCCACCCTTCCATTTACTTATTTGTCGGACACCTTTATCCAAGCAGTCTTACAATGTTGCACAATTGGCTGTAACTCTTTTGTTTTTTTGTTTTTTTTAGGCTTGTTTTTTTCCCACTTGAAACAGGCAAATGAAGTGGTTTGTTCATGGCCATACAGTTTCAGCATAGCAAGATTTGAACCCACAACCTCAAGATCTGATATCCAAAACTTTTATAACTATGCCACATATTTTCTTAACCATTACAATACTGCTGGGAACTGGGTCTACTTTAGCAGCAATGGGTGCAAATCAAGAGCTACGCTCAGGCTCTCAGTTTACTGTAGGGCCAATGAAAACAGAATTCCCTAGAAATACAATGTCCTGCAGGGGTAATGGAGTGTTTTGTGGCATTTGTTGAAAATGAAAGACATATTCTTAATCCAATTCAGGGTCACCGAAAGCCAGAGAGTATCCCAGCAGTACTGGGCCCCTGGCAGGAAGCAGCAAGACCATCCATCCATTATCCATCTCGCTGTAATCTAACTATAGGTGGTCTGCTGGAGCCAATCCCGGCCAAAACAGGGCACAAGGCAGGAAATAAACCCCGGGCAGGTTGCCAGCCCACCACAAAGCAAGACCATCACTGGACATAATTACCAATTAAACTAACAAGCACATGTTTGCTGATGTGAGAGGAAAACCAGAATGCCCAGAGGAAAATCCACACACATGGGAAAAACGTGCAGACTCCACACCAACAATATCTATAGGGGCAGGTTTCAAACTAAGGAAGCTGGATCCATGAAGCCTTAATATAAACTACTGTGTTACAGGGCTGTCTGGAATGAAAGATAATATCCTTTTTTTTTTTTTTTCTTTTTGGGAGGCAATGTATTTAGCACACAATGTTAGGTAGTGCAGTGCACTGTAATGTTATTTGACCTCTGCAGATTTCGATGATGAAAGGCACTATACATTATTAGGCTGACAGCATTATTCAAGGCAATTTGCACCCATTGAGACACAAAAAGTGACATTTCTTCTTAATTTTCCACCTGGAACACAGGTAGGTGAAGTGACTTGCTCATGTGCACACAATGTCAGCAACTGGGCTTGAATCCACAGCCTTAGGGGGGGTTGAAATCCAAAGCCTTAACCACTACACCACACTGCCTTTCTACATAAAACAAAGAATGTTTGTTTGACATTCTTAGAATATATCGCAGGCTGTAATGATCCTTGGCTCGAACACACGGGCCGAGGTTACTGTGAAATGCGCTGTTTGACATTGAGCTCAATGGCGGACATTCATAACACAGCATTCCCCAACCCGCCTAATCCATGTCAAGGTGACATTTAGTTGCGTAGCTATAGGCGGTCCAGCCGAGGACATTGCACTAAGGCCAACTGAATTCTGGATACACCACTGGGTAATGGGTACGAGACAGCAAACAGACTTGGACGCAGCATTGAATCACCAGTGAACACAATCCGTATGTCTTTGGGATGTAGGAGGCGGAGAACAAGAGGATACGGCTTTCGGACCCAAGGCGCCCGATATGTTAGCGCTACCTGCAGTGCCACGGTCCCTAAGGCTGAGCGTCATGAAGTTCCATTTATTAATCAATAAGGAAGATTTTTAAAATACGTATTTCCATAGTAAATAGGGCAGACATGTTAGTAAGTAATGCGCAAACTACAATTCACTTCGCATGATTGAGAAATTGTGTAATTGAAATGGCAGCTGGGCTGTACGATGGCGCAGTGATTACCGCTGGTGCGTCACTTCTGTTAAGACCCGGATTCAGGTCCCAGTCACTTCCTAGGACTTCATCCCAGAACACAAAGCTGTAACTGGCGACTCTAAATTGGTTCGTTATGGATGCGGACTTGACGTCCCGTCCAGGTCCGTTTCCTACCTATAGTCCGTCAACAGTGGTCGGGCTTAGTGAAGAATAGATTTGCATAAAAGCATCCAAAACCAGCATACACCAAATTGCTAATCCAGTTACTCTTTCTCTTCTCTTATTTGAATTTGTAGTCTGCACTTGGAAATTCCCAATTCATCTCGGCCGCCTCTGGTCGCGCAGCTCTCTGGCTGTGAGGCTGACACTTCGTGTTGTAAAATGCCAAAATACCACGGGGATGAAACGTAGTGTAGATATTTGCACGTAATTTTTTTAATGAGAAAATGATTGCTTAGATGGAAATCTCATTAAAAAGGCGATAAAAATGACAGATTCGAGAACGTGTTTCGCTGTTTGGCCCCGTTATCTCAGGCGGTGTGGTCTGTGCCAGCTCTCCGCTATCTCTTGGTCTTTTATTCAGAGGCTTTTATTCCTGTGGAGCGACAAAAGAGGGGATGAAACATAACAGCGCTCCATGCAGAGAGAGGGGAAAAATCCCAGGGGAGTCCGGGAATGAAGGATCCCCTCGTCCTCCACGCCGTGAACTGCGCTCTCTTAAGATTTTAATGAATGAGCTTCCGCGGCGTCTCTCAGATGCGCGTCGGCAGTTAAGAGAAAAGCAGCGCCGCCGCCGCCGCCGCCCGCTGTTTGTCATTTGGCTCCAACCTTATTACCTCCTTGGGCCGCCGATCGCGTCTCGCCCTGCCTCGGATCTCTTTTCAAATGAGGCTTTAACAGCAGGGAACAAAGTCAAGGACCCGGTCTGTTGAAAGCAACGTGACCGCTGCCAACTGCATCGCGAAAACCCGGAGGGAGACTTTAAACTTAGGAAAAGGAGACAGGGGTATCTCGTAACACTTAAGCCACCGACCCCTCGGCACATGTCAGCAACCCCAAGAGACGTCTAGTGACTGTCAGAATATAATACATTTGATTCGACGGATCCATCACGTATACTATATAAACAACCACCCGAATACTAACGCTTTGAATATTAAAATCTACACAACGACTAATCTCTTTGCATCCATTAAAACATGTACATATAACGTTCGTACTGTAATAGCGCAATGACCTTGAACTCTTGTTCAATTCCCCAGCCACCTTTTTAGGCTATTGACTTCACTGCCTCAGTGATCTTCCTCCAACATTCCAAACGTCTTCCGTTTATTCCAATGATTCCAAATTAGCCGTGTGACATACTGGCGTCCAGTCCAGGCAGCTACCTGTATTTCGTACATTTACTCCAGGGATACACGGTGGCTTCTAAATCAGCCGGCTGAAAAGGAAATCAAGAACAGATAGTCACAAATAATTACAGTGAGGCTTAAAGTGTCATGAAATGAAACCTTAAACATTAAGGCTTGATGATTCAGTTTCTGCCCCTAAACCACTTTGCCACTCTGGCCATTTTTTTTGTCTGTGTAAAACGCATTCGGATTAAGTTCGGTTTAGAAGTGATCTTTCAAAATAAACGTTTGTTTTATCAATAAAAATACAGTTCAATAGTTTTTAGAAGTTTAAATTCTAATGTATTAAAATGACATATGTTCGATTTTTACAACGTTTTAACATTTACAATGTATAATCAAGACCTAATAAGAATTAGAATGTGCAGATTGTTTCACTTCTATAACCTTTACACTGTACAGTATATTCACTTTTTTCGACTCATCCATTTTCTAACCGACATATCCAGACAAATGCCACGGCACGAGAGCGAAAAGCGGCAGCCAGCCTTTGAGTGGATGCCAGCGCATGCCAGGGCATGCTCACCCAGTCACAACCTCATTTGATTAATCTACAAAGGCACCAGTTAACTTGACACATCTGTTGATTTTGAAAGAAATCCTCAATACCTGGAGGAAAACCCACCTGCGAATTGGAAGAACATGTAGATTTCAAGACCACCTAAGCACAGCTGCGCTGAGCACTGAGCCACCGTGCTTTCCAATTCTGCCATATTCACAAGGACCCAAAGCGTTTTCCGGTAGCAACAGACACAAGACACAAATACCAACCCTGGACAGGATGCAGGCTCCCTCCGGCACAATCACGCTCACAGTCAGTTTCCAACCTGCTATATCCTAACACAGGTATAGAGGGTGTCTGCTGGAGCCAGTCCCAGCCAGCACAGGGAGCAAGGCAGGAACAAATCCCGGGTAGAGCGCCAGCCCACCGCAGGGCACACAAACACACTCCAAGCACACACTAGGGACAATTTAGGATCGCCAATGCTCCTAACCTGCATGTCTTTGGACTGTGGGAGGAAACCGGTGCACCAGGAGGCAACCCACGCAGACACGGGAAGAACATGCAAACTCCACGCAGGGAGGACCCGGGAAGCGAACCCAGGTTTCCAAACTGCGAGGCAGCAGCGCTCCCACTGCGCCTCCGTGCCCCCCACAATCACTCTTACATGCAACATAAATTTAAAAACGCTAGTTAGCCTAAAAGTCGCGTTTTTGTGAACTTCGAGCACCTAGAGAAAACACACACACACAGCGGAAAAGCGTGAATTCTACACTATTACAGTGTAACGGAATTGAGGTGGCAGCGCTAACTACTGCGCCATCATGTTACCTCGCTCACTTTCTCCAAACGCATTCAAGAAGATTACAGTTCTGTAACAGCCATAAAACCACTGCGGTTCTCTCATCCTTCATACATTGAGCTCAATTCTAGAATTGTGCCCGCTATTATTTGTATATACATCTATGTCTTAAACATGGATTTGAATTTAATAATCGAACCAGATTCTGTAATTTTCATAATAGACGATTAGAAACTATAATCTTTTTAATACAGATTAAAGGTCTATAATCTTTTTTGCTATAAGAGATTCAATTTTTTCCTTCTTTGACAGATAATTTATGGGCCTGAATTAAAGACTTCGTATGCATGCATTCTGCACATTCTTGTTCCCGTATGCCAAAAGGTCTCAGGTTAGCTTTACAGGCGACTGGAAGTTGGCCCCGTATTGTAGGAGTGGGTGTGGGCGTGTGCGTGACTGGCAGTCGTCCAGGGCTGATTCGTGCCTTGCACACGATGCCAACGGGAAGCGCTGCAGCTCCGGCGACCCTGAACTAGATAGACTCAGCCGGATCGATGATGGATGGACAGAGTTTGCTTTCAAGGCTGTGCGTGTGGCAATGTGACAAAAAAACACCTCAAAGTACACCACCTACACAAACGTACAGTGTATGCTTTTAGGAAAAAAAACCCTTTGAACGTAAATCAAGAAGGACTGTAATTTGGGGACTCTCAGGGCGGCGGGACACCCGCTAACCCTTTTCTCTTTAATGCGATTTCCGGGAAGGGAGCTGCCAGTTGGCGACATGGCGTTGCATTTGAGAGAGCTGAAGCCTCAGAAGTTCGGGAAGATCTGATTCAGCCTCGCTGTTGTGCCGCTGCGCCTCATTTGTATCAGCAGACACCGCGTGCGAGTGTGAGTCTGTGTCAGCTGTGTGTGCGCATTGGCAAGGATGTGTCAGCCTTACGGAGCGCGCGCGCCCGCGCATGTGTGTGTGTGTGAGTTTGTGCTTTGCACGAGTGTGTGATTCTGCGTTTGTCAGCCTCTGATATCTAAAATATGCGCCAGGCTTAGTGCGGGTTCGTGAGTATTAATCGGCATGCATGATGCTTGATTGTGTTTCGCGGAAGCGAGAGTGCATTAGTCTGAATGCGTGTTTGTGAGCTGGTGCCTGCCTTAGGGCGTGCGTGAGAGCCCACGTGGTTTAATTATTTTGTCGTTATAACTACAAAGTTGTGCAAGCGCTCTGAACCCCTGGCTTTAGTGAAGAGCCGTATGCAGAAGTGCATTCAGTTTATGTGGTAGCCCAAGGGAATGTGTGTGTGTGTTGAGGATGTGCTTTGCACGAGTGTGTTGTTCTGTGTGTCTTTGTTTGTCATCCTCTGATGTCTAAAGTGTACGTGCCAGTGTTTGTGCGGGTTTGGGGATATTAATCGGCGTATGTAACGTGCATGATTGTGTTTTGGGCGAGCGAGAGTGCGTGTTTGTATAATTCGGCGTCTAGCTTAAGGCGTGTGTGAGTGCCCTTGTGTTTTAATTATGTCTGCCATCGCGTTAGTACTAGAAATGTGTGCAAATGCTGTGCGCCTCTGGCTTCAGTGTAGAGCCCTATACAAAAGTGCATTCAGTTTGTGTGGTAGCCCTAGGGAGTGTGTGTGTCTGGGAATATGCTTTGCACGAATGTGTGATTCAGCGTGTCTTCGTTTGTCATCCTCTGATGTCTAAAGTGAACGTGCCAGTCTTTGTGCGGGTTTGGGGGTGTTAATCGGCGTGTGTGGTGTGCTTGATCGAGTTTCGGGCGAGCGAGAGTGCGTGTTAATAAGTCGGTGCCTGCCTTGGGGCGTGCGTGATTGCCCGTGTGTTTAATTATTTCTGTCATTGCCTTATAGCTAGAATCTTGTGCAAGCGCCCTGGGCCCTAAACAAAAAATGCATTTGAAGTTGTGTGTTCGCCCTAGGGGCGTGCGCGTGTGAGCTGGTGCCGGTGCAGGAGAGGTTATGCGGCCCCATATTTCCAGGCACAGCGCTTCCGAGAAGAACGCAGCGCCGCCGCTCATATTGCCAGGCTGGCACTTCGCCAGCTAGGCAACTTGTAGGAGTGTGTCTTTGAGCCGTCCTCCCTCCGCAGTGCAGGCAGAGGCTGTAAAACCTAATTAAGGCCTATTGTGTGGTGAGAGCGCCGAGCGAGCCCTGCAGATTGCCGTGCGAGGGGTTGACACAGCCCACCGGAGGCATAAATAAAAGGAAAATAAATAGCAGAATAGGCATCTTCTGAAAGGCGGCGTCGAGCCGCCATGTGAAGCGGTCACCGTGTCTCCAGTGAATGTCAGATCCACCGGGTCTCAGACACCGTCGGTGGCCCAGGCACTCAAGCAGACGCGACCCGCCGCCGTCTTTATCAGCAGAAATGGCAGATAATCAGACGGCCCCAGACGCAGCCCTTGAATTATTAGGCCGCTAGCGGCCTGGGGCTCATCTGTGTTTTCAGTTTGGAAGCCAGTCTCCTGGTGCTTCCTGTCGTAAAATGAGGGCGATGGGGAATGTCGAGGAGAGGGCCCACTGAGCCTGAGCCAGCAGGGCAGGGAGCGGGTCGATCAGTGCTCATTAACCTGCTTATCGTCAGGGAGGCAATGAACCCTGGAAGGATCCGCCCAGCCTTCGCCGTCGCAGATGCGATGTTTTTATTTCCAGAGGAGCGGGACGCGCGGAGGAGAAATAAAGGAGGGTGCGTGCGGAGCAGGACGCGCCGCTGTGGCAGGAAGCTCGTTCGGCTGATTTATGCTTCTGATTGCCAAGCCGCACTTCAACTCAATTCATGCAAGCTAACCACAAGCCTTGGAGAAACAGAGCCGCCTGCGCTCGCCTCGACGCTTGAGGCTGCCTAGAGCCCGGACACCTGGATGCTCAAAAGAAGAAAGCCAAGGACAATTACTCCGTATAGCGCTTTCCATGACAGGTCAAAGTGAGACGAGACAGGCTAAGTGTCTCGGCGACACATTAAACCAAGATTTGAAGTCACTGGCCAATTTTAGTTCCGCTGTTGACTCACAATGTGACCCTGAACAAACCTCTCATCCTGCCCAGGCTTAGATTCAAAGAATTTTCTGTTCATACGAATGACTTATGAACGCTCTGAAATCAGTTCATTTTATTGTCCGAGCCCCATACATAATGTATCTTTCGACTCGTGTTGATGTTTATCTATGCATGATGTCGAGCTTTTTGGGGTCCTCCTCCCTAAAATTGGCCCTCTAGACCCAAAAAAACCCCTCATTTTTAGCTCTTTTGGACCATATTTTCCACAAGAAATTACACTCTCATAATAAAGAATAAACCATCGGGTGTCTTCAGTAAAAAGGATCAGAAGTACTTGAAGTTGTGCATGCCACATGAAATGATGCTATTGGGGTTTCAACCCCCTAATGGAATACCAGTGTGTAAAGCTACTCCTTTTTATGAAACGTCGAAAAAATGGGAATTCGAAGCATAGGAATACAAAGTGTCATTTTATGCTATTTTGATGTTTCTGATCAGCTATATGATAGTAGTTTTGGTATTTGATCCTTTAGCCCCCTAAGAGGTAAGGTTAAAAGGTTAAAAAGAATGAGAAATTTCTGCAGTGATCGAGAATATTTAAGACTTTAAACATCTAAATGAAAGCACACATCTTAATGTTTCATTTATTTAATGAAACTATTTTTGTATGTATTTCTACCTCATAAAGTAAATCGTTTCATATGAACACCCCACTTTAGGCGGCTTGCCCTAATTCAGATTTTTTTTTTCTCAGTAGCTCCTTATATATGTATCTTTGTATAGTTCTCACTAAAACAAGGCACCTGATAATTTGAAAGATGGTGCACAACATAACTAAATGGTTAGAATGAGAGCCTGGAAGTCCTACCTAGCAGATAATAAAAACAGACGTGCTGCCACAACCTCTCCTAGAGAAGCATCTGTGTCACTTTGCCATTCCAGAGGTGCAGCATCTCCATCTAAAATTCCTTCATACAAAAAAATACTTCTTTGAAAATGACAAAAATTGTGATCAATCCCATCATTTTGGTGTTTTTTTTTTGGACCTGCTGTGCCAAGCAAAGTGCTACAGCCGGCAGGAGTCTATCCTGGTAGTAGCAGACACATGGCAGATTATGGAAACACATACTACCTGACCTTCAGAATAAGCAATCCATCTGAAGCTAAGTATATTTGGACTTGGCCAGATGGGAGACCAACCAGGAAAGCTTGATTGCTGCTGGCAAGGCTGTCAGGGGAAACTTACCCTGTGATCTATGTGTGGATCCCATAGCCCGAGTACAGTGACATGGATACGGTGCTGTAAAATTGGCACCATCCTTTAAGTGATATGTAAAACCAAGGTCCTGATGAAAACCGGTTATAAAAGATCCCTGGGTACCTTTTGAAGGATCACAGTGTTTCCCAATATCTCAGCTACATTGTCCATCTCACCCTTGTCAATTCTAGCTCCCTAATCATCCCCAATCCCTTGTTAAATCACTATCTCTCTCACCCCTTTACCACTTGATAGTTCACTCACCACATATTACCTAGTACAAGAATGGCTGCTGTCACATCATCCATGTAGATACTACACATTGGTGGTGGTTGAAGTGGTTCTACATTGTCTATGAGTATCTACAAAAGCGCTATATTAAAAATGTAATTCATTATGCTTTATTAATAAAATTGCAATAGGCCCTTCACCATGCAGTTGGCATAACAGGATGTCAATGGACTGTGGGAGGAAACCAATGCTAACAAAGGGAGAGCATCCAAACTCCACACAGAAGGCACCTCAGGTAGTCACTGAAATAGGATCCAAGTGGTGAGGCATTACTGAAGAAACCCCCACATCACCAACACTTCAGGCCAGAATCCATAAATGGAAGTATTATTGTAAACCCTGCTCTGGTTATGTTACACTAACATCTTGTAACCCCCATTGTTAAAGAAACTCTTATGTTGAATAGTGTTTTTAACATTTATGTTGTATAAAAAACCTTGTGTGGGTGTTTTTTGTGAAAGATGCTATATAAAAGGAAGGCTGAAACTAATCAGATTTTAATGAGCTTTACAGAGTTTGGAATGAAGTGTCTGATTTAGCCTTTTACCTGAGCCTAACACACAATCATTATGTAGATATACTTGATTTGCATACAAATCAAAGATCGATTAATCAATGAATTAGCTTAAATTTCCATACTATAAGAGGGTATTAATATTTAAAAACTGCATTTCACATTCAGTGCCAAGTCAGGAAGTTCCATACCTGATGGCTGCACCTCAGACTTTGCATGCCTCCCTGTTTTTGTACAAAATTCCAGTATTTTGATGGAATATGTCTTGCTCGTCTATGTGACATTGTATAGTTCTCTCCTCTCCGATTCATCTGTCTCAAAGCTATTACCCATTGATACCCCTGAATGTTCTAGCTCTAAAGTCAGCTTTTAGGAGCTGTTGCTTGAACCCAGTGGTACGTTCACTGTCACCCTGACCGCAGTCTCCTTTATTATATCATAATAGGCCAGATTAGATGTGATGTTGGTACTGCCTTGATTCCAGCATGGTGCACCCCCCAGGGATACTTGGCAGTGCGGTGCATCATGATGTAAGCTGCAGAAGAAGATGATACGAGAGACAGGTTTACTGACCTGTAAAGGCGTTTCTTACAACAATTTACTTTTTATACATCACTCTCCAAGAAGACTGTCTCAGAGCTCAGTAAAGACCACAAAACACAAATATATTAATCAGTTTTAAAAATGACCACTCCTTCAGCTGAGTTGTGCCCACAGAAATTCATGACTGGTATCCCATACAGGGCAAGTCCTGCCAGATTACTCTATGTTTTGAGGTGGTTGCAACCAGGTTAGGTGGGTTAGAAAATTGATATATTGGCTGTATACTCTATATAAATGAATTGAATGTCAATGGAAATGTCTAGACAAATGAGTCATGTTAGACTGTTTTTATCTAGCAGTCACACAGTACATTGACAGCATTATTGTGTGCCAGGAGATCATACAGTGCAGTGTATATAATGTACATTATAATCGCCATAATGCAGAAAGAAGCCTGAAGTGGGAGCTTTTAATTTACAACACGGCCTTCTTGAACCTGAACTTGATATTGTTCTGCTGCAGACGAGTACAACGTACCCCATTGTTGAAAGTCTCAAGTTAAGGATACTCAACAAAATATAAGGTCTGGAAATTGACCCCTGTTTCAAGCGTATGTGCCTGGGGATCTCCTTCCTGGCTGTGATGAGGTAAGCAGTCCCACCCAGGGACAAGAGGGGCAGAGACACTAACAGTATCTTTACTTTTCCAGTTGCATTGACAGGCTTTCTAAAGACAATGTGTAGTCTCTCCCAGAAGGATCTAAGTAGACTTTTTCTCTTCCAGCACCAACGATAACAAAAAAAAAAAAACACACACAAAAAAAAACAGACACCAGTCCCAGATTTAAAAGACCTTTTACTTCACAGGACCTTTACAGATTCACCTCCACAATAAGCACAATACTTTCTCTTTTTCATTTACTCCTTCCAGCTAATTTCTGTCCACCTCTTCCCAGAGTATGATGAGGTGGCTTCTTGCTGGACATGGGAATACTTTCAGTGCCAGAACATTTCAACCAAGAGGCACTTCTGGGTCAGGTAGAACCGCCATAAAATAATGGAATCTTCTGCCAGCAGCACCCCCTGGTGTCAACTACGGGACCTAACAGGGCTGCCCTTCAGAAGTATTCTTTTGGTGGGGATTTCCAAACAGGAGCCATGACCGGCAGTCTCCTCCAGTCCATCCATTATAACATCCTACTAAGTGGAAAAAGATATAACATCCCTCCCCGAATGTGCATCCATCCATACTGTCCTTCCATAATGGCTTCCGCGCCAGGTAAAGGATAACTCTGTTACTGTTGGGATGCCAGTCCATCGATTATGAACATGGAAAGAAAGTGTAGTCTCCACACAAAAGTGACATGCCTGAGATCTGAACCCGGTACACTGCAACCGGTTAAGCCCCACCCCAGGCTGATGTATTAATAGGAATTCAAGTGGGGTGGGTTACCATTACCAAGGAATAAAAAACACACCGCAGTGTGGTACGTTATGACACATTGTATGAGGTTCTCGTTTTTACTACACGCATCCATTGACATGGGAAATTCATTTGACGGTGGCATACTTAATTTCATGGTAGCATCAATGGCTAAGAAGCAGCTCCATATTTTAGAGCAGCTTCTTGTCAAATATGGAGCCCTGCAGCGCCCCTACCCTGTTCTACTTATCGTTCCTCAGCCCCGATTACCTGCCGAGGCTCAGATCGCTGGCGGCCGCTGCGCACGTCTCTGAAGCGAGATCGTGTTTCGCCCCTCACACGGCTCTCCTGAATGCCGCTGCTCAATATATCTGCTTCACCTTTCACCCTGCCATCAGAGCTCTCCGAGGGGATCGTCTCGGCCCCAGGAACTGGCGCAGCGCTTTTAAGACGAAGGCGTGTTTGTTTGCCGACCGAGAAACTGATCTGTAGGGCACATTCTTGTAGGCTGGTGTCAGCCGAGAAAAGATGGCACCTCCGCGAAACGGAATCGGTCTCCTCCCGTGTCACCTCTCTGGTGGGAAGAAGACATCCACCTCGAGGACACGGAGACCTTCCGGGCTGTTGAGCGCGGTTAGTCAAGGCAGCGCATTTAATCTGTCAGCCGGAGGAGCGCCGTTCACCGCCTGCCACGCTCTGTAGGTGCTCACTCACAGATCTGCGATTTGCACGCCAGGAATGATGAGGTGGCAGCACTGGGGACATGCAAAAAAAAAAAAATGCCGGAGCCATTATAATCTATCAAAGTCTGTGCACTTGGAAGACAGCCGTCGAAAGCGGCGCAGCGCTCTGCGGGGGAGAAGGGAGGGGGGCGGCCCGGCTGCCAGTTGGCAAAGAGGTGAGAAGTGCAGCTGAGAAGTGACTGGCGTCATTACGGCCCCTTTCGCAACTGACAGGAAGAAAAGACAGCGAGCGTGTGCGTGCGTGCAGACGGATGTCATTCTCGAGAACGCTCCGTGTCCCCGGTGAGGCCACCTACTCGCGGATCACCAGCCTCCGTTGAAACACTCTTTTTTGTTCTGGAACACGAGCAATACCTCGTCAATTCGGTGACAGGTTTCTCAAAATTCGACACTCACTATCATCCATTCGTTCTGAGCGGTCTCGTCTATCCTGTTCTCACTTCTAATTCAATTAGATCTTAATTGAACTGTTATCCACTTAAGCATAAAACACCGGTCGTGCTAAAGACGTCAGACCAGGCTCCTGCTCCTGTTCCTCTTGAGTGGAGTGGGTAAAAAGCGCCAAACCTCAGATAAATGAGGTTGCCGAGTGGCTGCTCAGCTTACCCCCACCTCTTCTCAATAACCTAGAGCCGATCACCTTCATCATCTGCGCTTGGAACAAACTGCCCAGTGGTGCCGCTGAAGCGGATAACTTGCAGTCTTTCAAGAAACAGCTGGAGGGAAAAAAAGCCATGGATCTGCTCAATACCAGCTAAGCAAACGCCAGATGGCTTGAAAGCTAAAGTTCACGGCTTGTTTCCTCAGTCAATCAATGCTAATATGTGTCAATCAATTAATCCTCCGGATATATAGCGCCTTCGTCAGTACGTTTTTTGCATTGGGAGAACCCGCGAGTGAACTAATTAAGCCTACATTCTCAAGTCTTTTTTAACAAGCGTGGGCACTCGATTTCCGCATTACGATGCGACTTCGCGAGAATATTTAGAACGATTTTCGCCTTAATTGCTGAGGGCCACGTTTGGATTCCAGGGTGGCAGCTGCGTAGCGCTTGTGCGTTGTCCCGGAGTTTCTCTCTACAAAGTAATGTCCAAACACACCTGTTATTGAAATGCGCGGTTGCACAAATAATCAATCAATACTTATCGTATACAGAGTAATCGCAAAGAAATCCATTTATAATTTCAGAACAACACGTGGAGATAGGGTACTCTGTAAAACTGAGACAAATATGGGATTAGATAAAAGGCTCCCTTGGTGATCATTAGAAAACGTAGAATGACTTGCCCTGGCATCCCGACTAGAGATGGTTCCTCCCTTGCGCAAGATGATGACGATTAAGGCGTCCGTTTCCTGTGGCAATTGATCGGAATAAACCGGTTCGAAAAAGAACAAAATAATGTGAGAAAAAAAAATCGGGATGGTGGGGGGTTCGGCACCAGCCTCTGTAAAGCAAGAGCCAACCTGCACCAGGCGCCGCTTCATGGCGGGTCACATGCATTCATAGCAGAGTAATTCAGAATCACAGAGACTCTCTTGTCTAGATGACTGCTGACTGCAAATTGACCCCAAGTGTGTGTTTGTGTCAGTGTGCCCGAGGAGGAACTAATGATTGGCTCTTGTCTTGATCACGAAGAATGGTATTATGGAATTAGTGGTAATCATGTGTGTTACTGATATGTAAGGTGTGCATAGGCCCTGATTCAGTGGGTCATTTAGCGGGATGAACCCACCCCCATATATCCTGTCAAAACTCCTGACCCATGCTGTTACTTCTTGTATTTTATCATAACATGTCCCACGTAGTATTTCAGACGCCCATCTTAGTTTTTTTGCCGAGGCTGGGTATAAATATCAAGGAATGTCGCTGTATACAATAAAGAGTGATAGATTGTCCGTTAGTTGTGTTCACCCGTGGATTTCAGTTACGGAGTAGGAGAACCATCGCTTTGAGTAGCGAGAAAAGCACTATATAAATGTACTTAATTATTAATCATTATTATTGGAGGCGACGGAAGCAAAGTGAAAATGTGGGACCACCGACCCCATGCCCGATGAGGCAAATTTGTTCAGGGTTACTCGGCGCAGACGCAGAAATGGTCTTTTCAAGTCCAACATATTACGCGAATTTCTGTAGTGTATGTATGAATAATAATAATAAATAATAATAAAACACTAAACTACTATTGCAAATTGTAATGATATTGATTAATGCTGCTTCAACAGAACCTCTCCTAAAAATAAATGTGCCGAAGTGGCTCCTCAGAGTGATGACAAAGGGAAGCCATTTTTGGTTCACTCGTGAAGGTTCCAGAAAGAACCTTTAGATTCATAACAGGGTCCATAAATAATCATGATTAGATAACAATTGATTTATACAATTCAAACGGGCTCATGATTTTAAAACAACAATAACACAGGCTAAGATCTGTTTTTCTTGATCTGTCAGTATCCGGCCAGGCAGCCTACGCTAAAGATTTTTGTTGTGTCCAGATATGAATCTTTTAAAAAGCCCAGGGATGTAATATCTTTGAATTCTTCCTAGAATTAAGTGGTTCTTCGTCACGTAATGATTCAACTATGAACCATGCAACTCGATAAAGTGCCATCAAAGTACCAGTATTTTTAAGATTGCACGGGACTTCGCCCTGCGGTGGGCTGGCGCCCTGCCCGTGGTTTGTTTCCTGCCTTGCGCACTGTGTTGGCTGGGATTGGCTCCAGCAGACCCCCGTGACCCTGTGTTCGGATTCAGCGGGTTGGAAAATGGATGGATGGATGGGTTGGATAAAGGATGGATGGATGCACGGGACCTGGATTCGAGTCCAGGTTCAGCAAATTTCTTCGGTTTGATATGATACCCCCATCCTCCCCCCTTTCCAAACCTAATGCCATGGGTATTCAGACTTCTTTCCATATGCCAAAGGCACACGTGTTAGGTCACCTGGGGTGTGGGTACATGCCAGAGTGTGAGCTGCGATGAACTGGCGCACGTCCAGGATCGGTTCTCGGCTTCAGTCCGCGATAGGCGCCGACCTTCCGCGACCTTAGAATTGGTTGAGTAATGAGTTTTAAGTAAATGGGTTAAAGACAATCAGAGGATCGCGCAGTGGTTAACGTTATGTCTTCATTGCTCCGGGGAAATTCTCCTCCCGGCGAAGTTTCATCTGTGCGTGTGAGTAGGTTGACTCTTGTTTCCTCCCCATAACCTAAATACGTTTACAATAAGATAGTTTGTGCCCAAGACGTTTGTATTAAGATTTGTTGTGCCTCCATTACAAGGCGTACATCGGCTCTCTGAAATAGATAAGCGTGTTAAAAGGTGGATAGATTGGGTTTAACAAAAATAGATTTGAAATAAAACAAAACTCTAACAGTCATACAGTGTAGCTACCACTCAGAAACCAGCTTTCGCATTTTCTGTAAATCCGAAAAACAAATCATAAAACCCCCTCCTTTAAATTCTATCCGGAGCACATCGGTTGTGAAGGGGGGCTGTCCCTGACACAGGGACTCTCAAAGGTGACAACTGCTACTGAGAGTCAGTTGGGGGATGAGTCACTTTAGAGCCGATGAGCATTCTTTATTAAAAAAAAGCAGAAGAAGAAGAAGAGGGAGCGTCCGACAGCACAGTTCTGTGTACGTGAATGATAGTGTGCGAGTGTGACAATGATTAATGTGGCATCAATAACGTACCAGTGCCTCTGAACTAACTACACACACATGCAAACTCGCGAAAGGGAAGGAGAAAGGACACAACGATGACTGACGGCTCGGAAAGCCGCGGCTTGTCAAGTAACTGCCCTGAGGGCCGTTATTTCTCGTACGTCATGACAGGACCAGTGCTCCCCACTCCCCGATTGGGCGTCTTTTCCGTGAGAATACACGCTAGGGTGTTTTACAGTCTGTTAGTTTTGTCAATGTTGAGCCATTTTTATGGTTAAAAAGAAAATGCCCTAGTTAGTCTGGCCCCACCCCTTTCTACAGATAGCACGGTTGACCCTTTTATTCCCCTCCCCCATACAACGGACGAGCGAAGGATTAAAGACAGTGAAAAGAGTTCAAGACGCTTTAATCGGACCCTCCACTGCGCCTCTGTTATGTTAGTTTTGTATGAGGTTTAGAAGGGCTTTAGGTTATTTAAACCCGGACATACGGAGGCACCGGGTGTCGCAGTAGCTAGTGCCGCTGCTCTTGAGGCTTTTGAGTACTTATTTTAAAATTATTTCAGATCCCGTGGGTTTTTTATGAGGGCATTTCAGCCTTCTTACGTGTGCATACCTCGAGGAAAGAAGCTGGTTGAATAAATGGATGGATATCTGAAAGCCCGCTAGTGCACGTAAAACGTTCATCGTGCAACAGCAAACCTTGAGTGCAGTTGTTTTTCCAGTTGTTGGTAATAATATTGTGTAGTACTAAAACCGGAACACTCGCAGCTTAAAATCAGATCTGTCCTTCAAAAGCCGAGAGCCGGTCATCCCTTAAGGTGGTAAACGTGTATAAGTAAAGTGTGAGTGATGGTGAATTGGTGGGAATTTTACTACGTATCATACACCACTATCGCAAGTTCCGTCTGCCCGGGGTCACAGTCTTTAAGGTCAGCATGCTAAAAGGGGTTCCTCTGTCCCGCCAAGCCCACTTTGTGGTACTGATTTAGAGAGTTCTAGAACGCTCTAACACCTGGCAATCTAGTAGTTAATGATTGAGCGTAAGTAGACCGTTGTGTTTTTTTTTTTTTTTTAAAAAAACGTTCGTCTTTGTGCAAGCCCCCGCACCGTCGTGTAATTTTGGGCGGGTTCAGTGTGCAATCTACCTTGAGGGGACTCGACTTGGCTTCTGCTAATTGTTTGCACAGATGTTGGGTGGAGGAGATTGGGGGTGACAGGTGCTGCCCCATTTCTCTCAGCCCACACGTAGCTCTGGGTGCTTTCTGATCCTTCGTATGTTTTCGCCACAAGGGTCTGGAGAGCGAGGCGTTTGAATGATGAAAGAGTCTCTGCCGCCCGGCTTTTTGCTATTTTTTTTTTTTTTGGATTAATTCCCAGCGTTTGGGGCCTCGCTCGCACGCAGAAGGCTCACTTAGTGAAGGAAGGCATTGAACGTGGGTTCCGTCTTTGAAGTCCTGTCGGTGTTCCCCTCCCACAGGAGCGGAGGAGTCCACTAGGAGGACGCCAGACTTGACAGGTGCTGCCCCGGGGGAGGGAGGGGGTCACTGACTGCGCGACAGCAGTTCCCGCGCCGGCTCAGGCAGCCGTGTCTGCGGAGCGGAAAAAAAAAAACTTGAGCAGCAGATGGTGGCGACTGGCCGACTCTGCCAGTGGAGGAGCACAAGAGGTCACTGAGCAAGAAATGTACATTTTACATGTTAAATGGCAAAGGGAGAACAGGAAAACGTGTGTCAGCCGACTCCTGTCTTTTTTTTTTTTAAATGTGCCGGAGAGTTGGCTTCCTACTGCGCGACCTGCCTCCACTGAGGGTTGGGGAGGGGGCGAAATCTCATTTCCTTTTGTGCCGCTGATCGGCGGTGGAAATCTGATCACCTGAGGTGAAGCCGTACAGCACGGTGTCTCTTTTCAGCGGCTGGCGATTTTCATTTGGGAGATATCCTCTTTAATATCCGGCGCAAGGGGGCTCGCCTCCCGCTGGCGGCTTAGCGACATCGCCGCCTCCTCCGCGTGACATTTCTCAGTGACGGAGGCTGTGCCAAGAGCGGCCAAACTGGCACTTCAGCGAGCGAAGCTCTGCCAGTCGCATACTGATCTGCTGCAGCGGGGGGGTGGGGAGGTGGGTGGGTTAGAATATTAACCCCCTACGTGCCTCTGCTGCCACTACGCGGAGAGCTGGGATTTGAGCAGCGCGATGCTCCGATACAGCAGCTGTGCTTGTGCCGCGTAACTCGGGCGGCTGCGAAAGCAGAAGTCGGCATCCTGACTTCAGATTGCCTCTTTATTCCGCAGAATGAGAAATAAAAACGGTTTCCTCAAGGCAGGGGTACATGTTTGGTTTTAAATTGTTAACATGATGTCGTGTTTTTAGTTCCTGAAGAAGCCTATACAGTTTTGACGATCAGTCCTGTTTCCATAAGGCCATTTTTGAGAGAAAAGAGAGCGTGGTTTTCTTCTCCGGCGAAAAGCGCTGTGTTTCATTGTGGGGGTGGGGGACACAAGGACTCTATTTTTATAATAGCTAGAATTTGCGGTACTTTCCCGACGTAACGGTGATGATGAACACTTGTCAATGCTGGACAATTAGATGTAGCTCGAAATTACCTACCATTGTATGCCATCTCTTTAATTTTGGCTGTAGTACACCCCTTAGGCTATTAAAAGGTTACTGCTGAGTGCTGCCTCCACAATTCTGTGGAGTACTGTGCCAGTAGCATGGTGGCACAGTGCTCAGCAGTCCTGCTTTTTAGTATCACATTTCCATCTGTTTTTGCTGTAATTTTATTGTGTTTTTCACAGGGTACAAAAATATGTCTTCCACCTCCCAAAGTCTCATATGTTAAGCTATACCACCTGCACATCAAAACAGGTAATGCACCTGAAGTTAAGCTTATTTTGGCCTGGCCTGTACATGAGTAGGAGACCCTTTAGGAAAAGCTTGTTTTGCTGCTTAAAGAGGTGTTGGTGAGGCCATCTGGTAATGCTTACGCCGTGGTCTGTGTGTGGATCCCAATGCCCCAGTGCAGTGACAGGCACACTGTGCTGCACAAATTGGCACCGTCCTTGGGAGGAAATGAACATATTAGACCCTAACTCTCTGTGGTCATAAAAGATCCCTGGGCATCTTCCCTGGGGGAGATATTCCCAATGTCCTGGCTAAATTTCCTATAATTGCCTGGACATTCTGCACCCCAGTCATCCCATGTCCCTTATTGGCCAGCTATCTCCTCTCACCCCTCACCACTATTAGCTAATGTGTAGCGAGCATAATGGTGCAAAAATGGCTGCCATCGCATCATCCTGCTAAGTAATCAATTCATTGTCTCTAGATGGACCCCAGTATTTGTGAATTGTTTTCTGTATGGATAATGGATGGATGGATGGATGAGTTTCCCCAGTGACTGGCAAGAGCCCTGTTACAGGTTCCAAATTAGGCTGTAACCGTTTAGGATAATTATTCAAATAAAATAAATGGGTCAAACATGCAGTGTATGGAAAAAATGAGCCAGTGGTATCTACTCAGAGGGTACCTCCCTTTTAAGTAACATCATGTTTTCAAATGATGGTATAATGTTTTGTTTCTCTTTCTTTAATCCAATACGAAGAAACTCCACTAAGAGACACAATAGATAATGAAAAAGAAGGGACAGGGATGACCAGCACCATCAGCTTCACTAGTCTGCTAAAAAAGCCCTGTTTATTGCACCAAAGGTCCAGAGAACATGTGGGATTGAGCTTTGTAAGTCACAAGACAACTGACTCTATGGGGTGGCTACCTTAAGAGTCTGAAGTAGCAGAACACAACTTGCTCTGTCTCCTTGTACCCTGTAAGATCACCAGTATGGGAATGGTTTAGAGCCACCAAGGGGCAGAAGCAGTGAGAGACTCGTTTGGGATAATCTTTTGAAAATTGCAGTTTAACAGCAGGAAAAAGACTACTGGCTGGTAGGACCACCAGCTGCACAAAAAAGCCAAGAAGTGAGAAGGGTGTTTATCTGTGAAATGCTACTGCATGCAGGTGCTGTATGGGGCACTTCATTTATTTTGTGGTTAATCTATTTTTTCTATTCTTATTTCACATTCTTGTTTTATTTCTTAAGCTGACCATGGGTGCACACTTAAAATCTTCGAAACTCAGTAGCTAGGATGGCCATGTATGGTATTAAGTAAAGCCTGACAATATCCAGTAGAAGCCAGTCTGATGGAAATGTCCTTCTGTTTATCCTCAGTCTACATTCACCTTCTTGGATGCTAAAGCAGAAGGTTCCTTAAGTTGGATGGGTTTAAATGTGACAAGCAGACACCAGTCTTCCCCCACTTTTTGTTATATTAAGGGTCATAAGGGGACCAGTCTGAGTTCAATGCAGCGTTGGCCTGTTCACTTCAATTAACCCATGACCTTAGACATGTGTCCCTAGGTAGAAGATAGAGAACAGGGCACACTCAGAGCTTGGAGTTCAATAGTGTAGTAAGATACTTGCCAGTAGGATTGAGATGGTCCACAATGAAGAAAGAGAAGCCCAGAAAGACTGTTCAGATGCACCTCCTAGTGAGATGGGCATCTTCAAAGTAACTTGGCTGTGTTTGTTTCCTTCCCCTGTGTGTGTGTGTGTGTGTGTTTGTGACACGCAAAATTTCAAATGCTCTGGCGTCACTGAGTCTGTGTTGGTACTGGCAGGCACAGAGGGTGTGCCCTAAGCCGGAAAGTGTATTAGATTATTATATATATATATATATATATATATATATATATATATATATATATATATATATATATATATATATATATATATATATATATATATATATATATATATATATATATATGGCTCCTATTTAGTTCACAAGTGTGCAGACCAGCCAAGACAGTTCTGAGGTGGCATTGAGGACTTTTACTGTTCTTCCTGCACGACGTTATGGCTGACAGCCAAGCGTTTGAAGTCTAAACCAGGGCAGAGCCCTTATACGGTGATTGATATGAGAGCTCTCTGTTGCTTCAGAGATGGAGATTACCACTTCAAGTTTGTCTTTTTTTTTTTAATAGAATATTTCACATTGCCTGCTACTGACACTTGAGACATACAGCACAGTTCATTGTGTCTCAGCTTTCTGTTGTCAGCAGTTTTATCACCTTGTAGCCTTCGCTGCTAAGCAAGGTCAAGTCTGGACAGAAGTTAGGCGGCTGCGAGGAGCAGGGCTGAGGGCTCTCTAGAGAGCACTCGCCTCTAATCGAAATATCAGGCCCGCGTTCACGCTAGAAGCATCCGTCTGCATCTGTTAGAGGTGCCTTCCTGTGAATGAAGCATTAAATCGATGCCCCACCTGCTCTTCCTGGGAGGATGTTAAATATCCTGATGGACTTTTTGCAGTAGCTCCACGTATTTGGCTTTCCAGATTCATCAGAATCACACGGGATGTCAACAGTGAGAGCTGACATCAGCGAATCCAGAACGGCTGCAACGAGCTGTTAAGAAGCCGAAAGTGATGTGGAGCTGCATAATTGCCAGCTCCATTCCTTTTCGCCCCCCTCACCCCACTTTGCTGTGAAATTCCAAAATAGGAAATTAGGAAGGGCTTCAGGGCAATGCTGGAAGCAGCCCTGGTAATGAGACAAGGCCACAGTGAGGAAAGCTTGAGCCCAGACTTCTAAACAAACTGAGAGCCAAAGCCTCCGTGACTGGGGTGTTGGAGGGATTCATTTATTTACAATGACACCCATAGGGCAAGAGGAAAGTTAATAAGGTCTTATCAGGCTGTGTACCAACCTCGGCTGGTCCAGTTAATGAACAGAGCAGTCATCAAAGGAAAAAGTCTCTGTATTTCATATATATGTAATTTTGCTTATTTTTTATAAATAGTTGAACCTATACTGAAATAAAAAAAGGGCTTGGAACACGGATAAATTTACATTGTTTACGAGGGTTACAGAGTTAATATGCAAGGAGTACAAGAACTCTATTTTTGTATACTGCCTATATTTTGTTTACTGTAATGCACTAATGCCGATGGCACTAAATAGAGAAGGGTGGGATTAGTGACTGCAAATGCAGCCTTCACAGTTTTAATTAAGCTGTCAGGGCCGGACCTTCATTAGGCCGCCGTCCTGTCCTTGGGAGCCACCAGTCTACAGATTTTAATGAAGGTCTTTTTAATGGATTTCCGCGTACAGTCGTATGAAACCCAAAAGGCGGTAATAGCGCTTGAGCAGGGACGTGTTAATGAGGACTGAGAGAATACATGAGGTGCGAAAAAGGAAGATTAAGTGCAGAAATTTCTCAAAGACCAAGCAAGAAGTGCAACACCATTTAGCGATGGAGTGCTTTTTTTTTTGTTTCTGTCTACGACAAGCCACGAACGCTTCAGGGGCGGGCATATGCTAGTGGGGGGAGGGCGCAAATCAGTTACTCCAGTTACAGTGCCGTCTCGCAGCAGGAGGCTCGTGATTAAAAGGCTTCCTGGTTTAGACAATAAATCCCAAAGTGGCACCTTTTACCTGATGAATAAAACGCGTCGGGTGCGTATAGGAAGACGAGGATCTGAGAGCATCTAGAAGTCACGGAGAGATCTTTCCTACACACTTTCATTTTAAACTCTTCAAGCAAAATGAATGAGAAGGCGAAAAGCCCAGACACCCCAAAGATCGTTCGGGTCTCTGGCTCTTGGCACAGGCACACGAAATCCTCACGCGGAATCGTGCAGTGCGGCATCAGTGGTGAACTACGTTGGCAAGCAGCTCACGCATTCACATGACATATTGTAACGTACCTCTGGCTGGCGGATTCATTCGCGTTCATACGAAGAGCCTTTTTCTCACACAGCAAGAAAAGAGCGTCGTGCAGTTTAAGATAGTTTTTATCTTTGTCATAAGCGAATCCCCAACTGCCACTTCACGCCCCAGCTTCTGTACAAGCAGATTGATAAGCGATAAGCCACGTCTACCTCTGCTGACGCCAATGGTTGCCCTGCCGACCTCAGACTTCGGGAATAAGGGGCCCTTTGTGTTACTCTGGTACACACACAGTGATAGGCCTGACAAAGCCCGAGCCAGGGCCTTCGCTCAGCAGTCGCCCTGTAGAGGAACAATTGAGGTCGTTTCTTTCGCTGCATGCGCGCTGTCAGTTCTATCTGGATTTGCTTTATCGTGAAATGCTTGGTTTCTGCCGCTGCCTTTCAGCCGTTAATATACAACGGAACTTCGAGAGCAACTGCCTTTGTGGTGTCGAGGTAGTCGATTTAGAAAAATAACCCGTCACCCCAATCATGTATTCATTCACTTTCAAAAGTTTATAGTCCAGTTAAAGGGTCACTGGGGGCCAGAGAATTTAGAACTTGAAATAGGTCCTTTCATGGGGCAGGGTACTAATTCTTCACAGGGCCCACCCACACTTGACTCACATGTCTCTGGGGAAACAGAAAAAAGTTGTCCAGTCAGACACAATAGAAGCTTACAAACTCAATACAGGCAGTGTGCAGGCTGGCTTGAAGATGTGAGCCAAAAGTGGCCATTATTAATCTATTTATGCCCTGCTTCCAATGTGGGAGGCTTGGTGGAACAGCAGTTGGTGCTGCTGCCTCGCTGTTCCAGAGTCACGTGTTCTACTACCATATCAGCCAGCAGCTGTACCACCTGCAGTTCACAACAAGTATTTCACCTAAAGCTAAGCATGTTAGCGCCTGGGCAGTACTTGGATGAGAGATCATCTAGGAAAACGTTTGGCTACTGCTGGTGAGACCATCAGGCGGTGCTTTCTCTGTGGTTTGTGTGTGGATCCCCAAGTTCCATTGAGCTATAAAACTGGCACCATCCTTTAGATGAGACTAATAACTCAGGTCCTGACTCTCTGTGGTCATAAAAGATTCCTGAGCATGTTTCAAAAAGAGTATGATGTTCCCCGATGTCTTCACTAATGGCCTGGTCATTCTAGCCCCATTAATCATCCGTTGTCTCTAACTGACTTTCTCTCTCACCCCTTCACCACCTAATAGCTAATGTTGTGAATGTACTGGCACAATAATGGCTGCTGTCACATCATCCAGGTGGATGTTACAAATTGACAGTGGTTGAAGTGGTTTCCCACTGTCTATGTAAAGCCGGTTGCAAAAGCGCTATATAAATGTAATTAATTGCTTTGCTCTAGGTAGCTCTAGTATTTGTGAGATATGTCTGAATGTATGAGATTCCCCAGTGACTGGCAAATGCAATGCTCCATGTTAGTTGTTGCTCTATTCTATGTATTCCAAAGTTTGGCTTTAACCCTTTAGCAGGATTACTTAAATTAAATTCAACGGGTCAAACATAAAGGGTTTGGGAAAGAAATGCACCAATGGTATCTACTCAAAGGGTCTTAATTATGGGTATACAGTATTACTGTGCTAACATTTCTGTGTTTCAGAACGAAAGTCCTGCACTAAGAAGCACAATAGATAATGGTAAAGAAGGAGCAGGGATGACTAGCACCACCAGCATCTTTAGTTGCCTAGAAAAGCCCTGTTTATTACAGCTGGGGCCCAGAGAACATGAGGCATTGTGCTCTGGAACTCATGGCACAACTGATTCCATAGGATGGCAACCTTATGGGTCTAAGATAGCAGGACACCACACTGTTAAAAATAAAGATGCCAGAGTGGGTTTTTCATAGCAATGCCATAGGGAAACTATTCTTGGTTCCTGAAACACCCATCCCCATGAAGATCCCAGGAAGAGCGTTTATTTATTTAGAACCATAGTAGGTGCCATACAATAAAAAACATGAAAAGATGTCAATGAATTTGTAAAATACCAATGGGTCATGATTTTAAAAGGTTTCTTAGTGCATACAATAACACAAGGAAAGTCCAGATTTTCTTTATCTATTAGTGTCCTGCTTGGTAGCCTACCATGCACTAAAGATTTTAGCTCTTTTCTTTAAGATGTTTTTTCTAAACACAAAGAACAAACTACATATGCAAAGAACCTTTTCCAGAATGAAATGGTGCCGGTCAAGCAACTGACCTATGAGGAACCACACTAACTAATGAAGAACCATAAAGTGTTATTAAAGAACCATTATTTTTAAGAGTACTCTTGCCGTGAGTCATTGTCCCCTGTAAGAGCCATCATGGGGCAGAAGCTACACATTGGTGGTGGTTGAAGTGTTTCCCCACTGTCTATGTAAAGCAATTTTCATAGATTAAAAATACACCATCCATCCATCCATTATCCAACCCGCTATATTCTAACTACAGGGTCACGGGGGTCTGCTGGAGCAAATCCCAGCCAACACAGGGCGCAAGGCAGGAAACAAACCCCAGGCAGGGCGCTAGCCCACCGCAGAAAATACACTATATAAATGTAATTAATTATTTATTATTATTATATCAGCTGCATGCTCCCCCATCACACACACACAAAAAAAAACCTAGGAAAGCCTATGAGGCAGCAAAGAAAGAAAATAACACACTAGGTAGCCTGACCACACAACCATTCCTGCCAAAGGCATGACTTATTTTTCCAAAGCATTGTGTCTTGATTGCTACCTGCAGGTATGAGGTGGGTAGAAAACAATGTGGCAGGACATTCCATGGCAGTGGGATACACTGTCTCTATCATTACTAATTTGAAACTTGCAATTTCTCTTATTTTCATTTGCCACCTGGATGAATTTAGACATAAGATGGTAATGTGTACGTGTGCATCCCTGTTTCCATTAACATCATAAAACTGTGTCCTCAGACAACTCTCTTAGTTGGAATCTCAAGTTTTAATTCTTTGGCAGGAGAGCAGTAAAATCGGGTATTGTAGCAAGTGAGTCAAATGCATCTCTTTTAGTTGTTGTTTTAATGGACACACATTCAGATTTTTGTTGTTAGCTGAAAGTGACTTGTGGGGCTTTTGTGCACAGATGAGAAATATTCCACTGTGTTTAAATGTCAGTTGCATATATTTCTAGACATTCCCAACAGGCAGTCTACTTCATATTTTGGAATTCCTACACCCTAGTAGTAGTAAGGGACTATAAACACACATAGATTCACACTTATGCACTCTGACTGAGCAAGATGTCTTACCACTCATCTTATTAACTGAAGCACCCCACGAGTGAATCACATCTCCTTGTGACCATCAGGGTAGGCTAAATGCAGAACCTTCATGGATTCAAACAATCAAGGCTTTTATCAGTCTGCAGCTGCACTAATCCTAAAAACGTCCATGAATTTGATCTTATGAATAAAATAGTAGAGAAGGACCAAAGGTAGACTGCGACACCCCCCTTCCCCCTACCATCTATCTTTCTATCAATCTCTCTCTCCTCAATGTCCAGCGTGATATCTGAGGCGTTCCTTTTGCAGATACATCACTTTCATTTCTCTGCCTCCTGCACTTCCCGTGATTAATTGTCATTTGTTTTTGCTGGTGTCCTGACAGCCTTCTGGACAAACCATTCAGACAGAAAAGTGGGTCGGCAAGAAGCTGATAGGGCCACATTAACAAAGGCTGATTGGTTCCATTTTAAATTATGAAGAAGAGTCAATGCTTTGCTCAGATTTGCTTTCTCATATCTTTTTTTTTGTCTGCTGTTTTGGAGTCTCAATAGTGAAATGTTGCACTTTACTTTATCTCATAAAAAATGGCTTTAATTGCCTATTAAATTTATTATTCTGGCTTATACAGAATCCTTTGAACGATTCTGCAAGCAGTCTAAAGTACTTTCTCCCTTTATTTTCATTCCTCACCTCTTTGAATTTAAGCATTCAGCCATCTTAACTTTAGGTATCCCAGAATAGGTTGTAATAAATAATTTTGATCATATATTAAACATTTTTCATTTTACACTATGCAACCTGAATATGTAGTATATGTGTGAAAAATGAAGCTGTAAAAGCATTCCATTAAACAATCATTCATATTTGTCTTTGTTCATTTAATAATACAACAGGTATTTAACAACTTTTTGAAAATCTGGGGAGCAGGTGCCTATACCAGCAGCAAAACATGAAATAAATGAAACTGTTTGGAACAAAAAGGGAAGTCAGCCCATCTCTGGGTTCACTTTCTCAAACACCAACATATGGTCAATTGAAAGCTATTCTAATACCATGTCTTCAGACACTGGGACAAAACATACATAAACACAGGATAAATATGTAAGCTATACAGTACATAGAGGAAACCAAGAATCAAACCAAGGTCCACTGTCCACACATACATTTGCAATGAGAGTATTAGTTTTATGTTATAATATTGACTGGTCCCTGTATACGCTGCACCCACATGTTTTCCTTGTGTATGTTTTTATTTTTCTGTACCTTCCAATTTTGCTCTCACATCCCAAAAACTTGCAGATTAAGTTAATTTTTGGCTCCAAACAGGCCTAGTGCAAGTGTCAATGCCCTCCAATGAACTGTAACCCTGCACATGCCTTGTGCCCAATGCTGTCAGGAAGGGTTTGCCCCCCAAAATGTAAATTCAATTAAGCAGGTTTGAAAATAGATTTTTAGAAAATAGAGTTCTAAATCTTTGGGAGAACTATGCATAAAATATGAGTATGTTTAAGTTCACTTACATTCTACTGATAGGCACAATGCCAAAGGGGCTGTCTGTGATGGTCCAAGTTGACTCCACACTCCCTGGTTGCCTCTTGAACCCAGAACTATTGATAATGAGGATGAACTGCCAAACTGACATACACAGTCAGTAAGGGGTTGGTTTTATTAAAACAGCAAACGGAGAAAGTATCCAGAAAGTGCTGTATGTCAATAAATAATCCATGAAGTCCCAAGTATCTTGTGAAAAATTAAAACAAAATCCAGACAAAACAGTTGTTCGGTTCCAGGTAAAGCCATATTTGCCGTAAGTTCCTTCTCAACCAGCCTAGTGGGTCTTCCACCACATGTCTATCTCTCCTACTACAGTCTAGTCTGTCTCGACTGGCATCTTCTGGGACACACACAGCCAGACCTCTGTCATCCCATATGCCAGCACAGCACTACCTGGATGCTTGGGAAGTTCGTTCGCCACCCCCACTCCTGCCATGGATCAACAGGGGCGCCCCAAGATGTGTTAATTGCTCTGCTTGCGGGGCCTGGTCGCTGTGTCTCCCCTGATGCACTGATGCTGCTGTTGCCATCTGATTTACTCCTGACAGTTCACCTCTCTAGTTATCCCCTGGGCTGTCATTTTTTCCTCCTTCTTTTCCAATGGTCTCCCATCTCTGTTGTGCAGGCTCCCTTTATAACCCTGATTGGGTGCAGATGCTCTCCTCCACCAGCTCTGGGGTGTGAATGAAGCACCTAACTGATCCGCTCACATTTGCACATGAATGCATGATCAGTCAAACACCCCAATCAACCTCAGAGCAGCGAGTGCACATTTACACGTGCACCCATTCAGAGCCTGCACACTCTGGGTTTCAAGACAATTTATTTAAAATTACTCTTCATCACAGACCTTTTATCGCAATGTCCTCCTACAACAGGTACATTTCAGCAACGAAAGCCATATCCTCTTGCAGACTAAAGAGTTAACTTCGATTGAATTCTGCACCCCCAATACTGCTAAAAGAAAATACACCTGCATTAACTAATGTATCAATATTGTGACTGCCAGGGAAAAACAAAACAAAAAACAGACAATGGAATGTAAAATTTTAATATTATTAGTGCCATTTTTTGTTTAAAACATATATCGTGATTAACATCGTGAGTGGCAAACACAGCAAAACAGTTGTGTAGCCTCCTAAAAGGACCATAAAGGCAGGGCCTTAACTTAAACAGCCTGCTCAAGGAGACACACCCAAAATCCAGCTATCCTCAAAACTGCTAACTGGAGGCTTCCATGCATAGCAGACTCCAAAAATGGGAAGTTGGCAAAATAATTAAAAATGTTCCAAAATATAGAAAAAGCCCCACCAGAAGAAGGATAACTGAAAGTCTTCAAATTGTATGAAAAGGGCAGCAAGGAATCTTCATAAATAAAGGGGAAAAAAATAGAAAAATAGAGCAAAAGTAGGCAAAAAGGAGCCGCTAAAAGGCAATCCTACAGCAAAAACAAAGAAATTGCAGTACTCACAAAACTCCTTCACCCCCAGAATGTTCTCCTGATTTCAGCTTCCTCATCTCTTGCCTTAAATAGTGGGCTCCACCCACATAACACAAGGAACACACTTAAATTGAAAGACATAGTGAATATTTAACCAAATAACAGAAAAAAAGTATACATAAGAGAAATGATCATTCAAAATTAACAAAAAAACAACAATAAAACACATATATACCCATAGAAATATAATAATATATACTGTGTAAAGGTAGAAACTGTCTTTGGGTTGTGTCCTGATGTTACAATGTCCAGTTACTTCAAGCCATAGGAAGAGTTTAGTCACTTTCCTGCCCAAGCAGAATTCTAGTTTAGGTTTTTGTCTCAGCTTATATACAGTATTAAGGAGCGGAAGGTGAACTCAGAAATCCTCCCGATTTGGTTGCTCAGACATTCCCAACAGATGCATCCACACTTTAACAAAAACATTCCATAAAATCTGAGAAAATTAAGTGTACAAACAGGGCCACAGAAAAATACACGATATTTGTAAACATTAAGGTAGATATTAAGGCATATTCAACATTCATTTGCATTCATAAAAATACAGTAGGAGATAAATGTACTTTACCACCTTTAGTTTGTGCATTATTGAAATTGTCTGAAAAAAAAGAGTGCTAGGAAGAGCTTGTGAGGTTGTGAACACAAAACAGCACTAGCCTCATCCTTAGTGAGAGGTTTATTAGTAGAAAATCAGATCAATCCATGCTTTGAAACAGAAAAAACTATACTTCAAGAACAAAACCATCACCACTTATAATATTTGTCAGCTTTTTCAGGGCAGTCCTGACTGCTGACAGCAGGCAAAGTGTGAGAAGATACTGTCCTTCTATATATGTACATAATGTCATGCCCTGCTTCATCCTGGTAGTTAAGACTGCACTAGTATACCACAGTATATTGTCATACATTGTTTCATATTGTTTTCTTTCCTATTCTATGTGATTTTTTGGCCGTGTACCTCTTCAGAAGGTAGAATATTTCGGTATGAGGGTTTGTGGCTCTAAACATGTATTGAATTAGGTTTTCATTGCAAAACCTTACACTATGGATGTGATAAGCTCTGCTTTGGGTTCATTGCCTCTACAGACAAACTTTTCCCAGTAACTTTAATTTATATGAATACAAGAAGATTGCAAATCAACAAATAGTAAAATCTAATTTATTTGTTTCTCAATAACATATGGAAACAACCAAATCATTTTCAATTGTGAGTTATTAATGGACACAAGGAACAACTACAGTGTATATGCACATAATATGGAACATCAACAAAACAAAGGTCACATTGCCTTTTGGTCCACTCACTGAACCATTGTCCAACAACCCAACACCTATCAAACTTGTTGTAGTTAAAGCCTTGCAATCATTACACCCCTACTCAGTCAGCATAAAAAGCAAAATTATACAAAACACTGCTGGCCTGGTACCACAACCCTCTCCAAAGACTGTCACATTGTTTCTGAAATGGAACCCCAACAGCGTCTAACTTCATTCTCCTTATGTACACTGCATCATTAAGAAGGTCTTGAGGTTTGATATATTATTCCTAAACCCTGAGAAGGACCCAAGGTGTTACCATATGGTGCTGGAAACAAGTATACAGACATGTGTAAGGTAGAAGAGGGAATGTCATGTAACCACTATGAGCCCGTCAGTATTACCCAGTAACTCCTGATCAATGTGCTATGTACTGTATAGAAAGAGAGAAACATTTAAGGTGAACAGGTGCATTTTTATGTACGGTAAATAATAAAATTTAGAGACTTAAGTGTTACACATATGGAATAGTGCAGTAGAACTTGAAATCTAGAAGGTCCTTAACATACCTGAGCTGAGTGAAGTCTGCAAAAACTAAATGACTATTTTTTAATAATATTTGAAAACCGCAATAAGATTGAATGCATTATAGTGCAGCTGTTTGACGTACCGTAAATCACAATTTGCACAGTAAAATAAACACATTTGCACTGACTGAAGTTAGCAATAACGGATAAGTGTCATTGAAGTGATAAATCTGCTCACTTGACCAGAGTGAGTGCTCCCAGTAGAGAAAAAGTTTGAAGAACAAGCAAAGTGTGAGGTAAAAGGAATGTTTTGTTCCCCAAATTGGTAGTCATTTTGCCAGTTTCCTTCTGTGTGCAAAAAAGACTTAAGAATTGCATTCTTCTTAGAGATTTTAGAGTGAAAAAGGGGGGATTGGGAGTATTAGTGAGTGTCCCAATACTGTCAAATTGAATACTTATAGCTGTATTGTGACAACTGCATTTGATATGATTCATACAAGTTTAAGACTGGTGGCAATCAATCCACACACAGTGCTGCAGTTGATCAGAAAGATGACAGGAGTGGACCCAAGTGTGTTTGTTATCATTTGTACACAATGAGGGGCTAGCTTTCTGATCAATTCCTTGTTTAAAAATACAAAGTAATATTACGTATGTACAAAATAAAACAGGGCAAAAAGAATGACTGAAATTGGTTGTAGATACTATAGGTAGTTTCAATACTAGGTCACAGTGTCCTCCACCAGTTTCTAAAAGACTATGTTCAAAATTTCTACAGATTTTATTACAGTGCTGCCATCTTAAAGAGGACACACAACCTTCAGGCTACTTTTTGGGTACTATTTAAGGAGCTATCCAGTGCAACGAAAAAAGGTAAAACATTTTTAAAGGACATGTCTCTCATCATCATTCACGATTTATTTTGAACTCCTCCGATACATTTTGTTGTCATGTGGGAATTGTCCGTAGTGTCTCTTCTGGTTATCACCCAGAGACTAATAGCCTAACTCAATGTGTTAATTGGACCTGCAGAGTTACCTTCAGTGCCTCCTGTCTTCTAATTCAAAGACAACTGGGGTAAATTACAGCCTTGGGTACAATTTTCAAAGGACTCTCTGAAAGAATTAATCTACAGTACTGGCGTTTCTCCAACTCAGTGTGTTTTTAATAGGAAGATACTGCTGTCAAATCGAATTCTTTCTGAGCTGACCAATGCAAATATTTTTGTTTTTTTGGCATTTGAGAATTATTTGGATAACAGTACATTTTAATCATATACAGTAAATGTTGTGACCTATTATAAGAACAAGACTGAATTGGAATATTTAAGTTCCTCTCATTATTGTATTGAGTTGTCTGCCAGAAATCTTCACTTTCAGATGCCTTTGGCCAAATGAACTCATTTCTAGCTTTTTTGCATATACCTTTGGTTTCTTGTTCTTTTTCATCTTGTGGACATGCACCATCATTTTTTCTTTTAAAGGATTAACCTTAGTACAAAGTTCAGAAAATATTTAATTTCCACCAGGCCAGTGGCTGTGTTCAATATATTGTTTACCAGAAAGGCTTTGGGTCTGAAGAACGATTATGGAGCACAATGTTTACCTTAGGGTAGCATAGCAGCTCAATGGTAGCACTGACTTCCCCATTTCCACATGGGTTTCCTCTCACATTTATTTGTTTCTCAATAACATATAGAAACAACCAAATCATATTCACTTTTGAGTTATTAATGGGCGCAAGGAACAACTGCAGGGTATATGTATATAATAAGGAACATCAACAAAACATGTAGGCTAGTTGAACTGATCATGCTAAATTGGTCCCCAATGTCTGTGTATGTTCACCCTACAATAGGCTGGCACTCTTTCCAGGGATTACTCCTGCCTTGCTTTTGATGTTTGCTGGGATAGGCTCCAGCTTTTTTTGCAGCCCTGCTTTGGATACATGGGTTTTAAAAATGGGGGAAATTGATAGCTGTTGACCTTCATACTCTTGGCGTCTTGTACATTTTTTTATTGTTTTTTTACCCTGATAATCCCAGTGGGTGAGATCGGGCCTTGTAAGTCATTGCTATAGTACTTTGGCAACTTTGTCATCTTCTTTACTGGACATAGGTCCCCTGTAACATGATTTCTAGTTCTGATAAAGCACTTTGCATAAGGAGATAACATTACTTTGAAGCTCTGTTTGATATCATAAACACCAGATCTTGGTATTTTCAACTTTGATGTTGGTATTTATCTTAATTCTAGTCAGTTAACTACAACTCATTCTTTATTTCAAGTTATATTTTTGATATCAATTTCAACACTCCTTACTGCTACAAGTAGTTAGTTGTACTGGTGCATGTACGATTAATGTAAGGAGAGGAGAAGTGCTCAATCTGAAGTGTGGATTGCTACAAGGAAGACACACACCAATATGTTATACAGATGAATATTTTTAAGATATAAATTCAAGTTATTGCTTTGATGCTAGTATTTATCAAAAACTGAGGTCAACCTGCCTATCTCAACTAAAGTGAGGAAAGTCATCGGCAATCTGGATGATTACAGGGAGGTGACATAAAGACTGAGAGAGAGAGTGTCTGTTACTGTGCAATGTGACATGCTTCCAGCTGCAGATTAGGAGTCATACCCCTTTTTGTTTAGTTGGGGGAAGTGATGTTTTCCCTTAGCTCAGGTATGGAGGCTCTACCTTCATGACTGGATAATCCAAGAGGAGAATAGAAATGGGTGGGGTGTATGAGATTCTGAGCAGTTTCTTTCTGGAAACAACTATGAATCTACATATAGACTTGAACATGACAAAAGATGGATAAGTTCCTCCTTTGCTTTTGTGTGGCATTACAACAATGGACTGCATTGAAATGGTGAAACCTCGTCAATGAGCTAACTATTTTGCCAATTTTCTCCTTATAGAAATTCCTTATCAAATACAAGAAAAACCCTAAAGCATTGCCCGACTCTACTTCCACCAATCCATCAATAAAAAGCCTCCAAAAGATGATGGTGCCTGAAGATCCATTAGGTAATATGACAGACTCATTGAGAGGGAGAAAGAAAGAAAACACAAGAAACAATCACATACTACAATGGGAATATTGATTGTGCTTTAGTAACTGCTAACATTGCACAATTATGCTCTCATATCTTCTTGCTTTGTATTCTTTAGTAAAAAGATGGAGATCCTTGGTTAGGTCCTCAATTTCTTATTTTCTGTTATAGCAGCTTTTTAACACACATATCATGTTGTTCACATCCATGTTGCTTATGCAGAAAGTTGGTGTACAGTATAACACTTGGTGTGCTTCAGCTAACCATTAGCAGTAACATAATGAAGGAAATATTTCAATGGATAAAAAGAGCTATAAAAACAATATTGTTTTAAAGGAAACAACTAAAAAATTCTGAATTTTTAGATAAGTAATGGTGTAAGGAACAGGAAGTATTGCAGGTAATAGGTAACACAGTATTGTCAGTATTATTTAAAGAAAGTTGTGGAAGTACACTAAGCAGTCTGAAATCAAGGCTGGATATCAGCTCTTCTGAATAATTTAGGAAAAACAAAAAAAGGATGGTGAGAAGACAGGAAATTCACTATACATATGAAAAAGGAAGTGAAATAAACATTTTAGTGTTATTTATTAGTGTTTCTGATATGTACTTTTCCACAGTTTACTTAAAAAAATGTCAGATAGATAGATAGATAGATAGATAGATAGATAGATAGATAGATAGATAGATAGATAGATAGATAGATAAGGAATGACTAATTATAGATAGATAGATAGATAGATAGATAGATAGATAGATAGATAGATAGATAGATAGATAGATAGATAGATAGAGTAACAGCAGACAGGGTTGGATGGGCTTCCTAAATGGTATGAATTGGCCTTTATATGTCTAGTACACTCATATAATGGAAGGACAGAGGAAGACTGCTTATCAGGTCTACTGACTCCCCCAGGCAATGGTGTCCCTTTGTTAGATCGCTCATGCACATATCTAAAGGGCAACCTGAAAATTGTAGTCCTGTTGGACAGCCCTGTGGAGTGCCATGAGTGTAATCTGAAGGATTTGCAGAGAAGAATTATCCCTACTTTGAGAAGCTTCCACTTGACCCAGAAGTGGTTCTTCCATGCCATGTTGTAGCATCAGAAGTAAGCCTGGTCCAAAATAAAAGCAGCTGTCTCTACTCACTCAGGGAATCAGTCGGGTGAAAGTTGACAAAGCTCACCTGGGAGAAATAGAGAAAGAAAAGAGACAACAAATTGTGTTTGTACATATTTTTGAATGGAAAGCCTGTAAGAAAGACTTTTTATTTAATAAAAATATTTATTTGATACTGGGACTTGTGTGGATGAAGGTGTGTCCAGAGTTTGAGGCTCTGTTGACTCCCCTACAGGCCAAATAGATAGTGTCACACACGTGCGATTAGGAGGCAGTCAAAGAGCCTAAAGGTGAGTGAACTATCGAGAGATATGGAGTGGTCACGTGGTACTTACCTGAATCTCTTCTCTCCACAGAAAGCCAGAAGGAATTTAATTACCTCTACTTCAGGGTATACAAAATGGCCGACGCAACATCACTTCCGTCCATCTCCAATGACATCACTTCCAGCCATCACCAATGGCATCTCTTCCGGCTCATCCTAATGACGTTAGTTCTGGTTCCTATCTGACGTCACTTCATGCCAACCATTTCCTGTTTCCCATAATCCTTACTGTATAAAACCTACATTTTAATCTGAGTAAATTATCAAATGTTCCTTTGCAAACAAAGACTTTTAATCTCCTTTTTCTTATATACTGTCCAAGGGCAATATACGGGGACGGTCCCCAAACCTTTATATTTGTCAAGACTTGTTTTTTCAAGGGAAAACCTCACAATGGATAGATAGATAGATAGATAGATAGATAGATAGATAGATAGATAGATAGATAGATAGACAGACTCTACATAGCAGTATATGCAGACAGCTTCAGGTTATTTCAACATGTCAATTAATCAAGGTGGAAATGGGATCTTTAAGCATGCAGGCTATGCTGAACTTAGCTAAGTGTTAAACATGTCACTGACCCCCTAAAAGAATAGTATCTCCTAGTCTACTGGGGCAAATTTCAAGGATACTCTGAGCACCAAAATGAATAATGGGAAGTCCAACTTCGTAGGGGTCCAAGGTATCAGGTGGAGCTGGAGGTGACTAGCAGGCAAGCAGGGAGCATACAGAGAGAATGCAGCTGGTGATGTTATTGTCATTGCTTCTGTTGGCAAGCTGTTTTCAGATGTCTGGCCTGCAGCTGGCAAACTGCTAAATTAGCTGCTCTTGAGTGAATAAGAGGTGGAGAGCAAGCTGTTGGTAATGGGATGTAATTGAGAGGTGTGTTCTTGGGAAGATGAGGGACTATGACAAACATCAAGGTGGATCTGATTGAGCTCAGTCATACTTTGAATCATGATTTTAGCTGTGACTGAAACTGATGGTTACCCATGATCCACCAAGTGTCTGACTCTCCGTCCATTCTCTGGAAGCACTGGAGTATTACTCTGGATAATACAAGTAACCCCTGATGTGAGTATATCAGAAATAAATTATATGAATATTCCATTCACAATGTTAAAAACAAAAATTTTTCATTGCTTCACTGAAAAGTCTTAGCCCAAAAACGATCACCTTCAGCAGTGTTTACCTTAAGATAAGGCATCTGTCAGTGCTTTTACCTGGATTCAGGCAGAATTAATGTGCTTCATTTTGTCATTATGTGCCTATCAGCAGTCAAATCCAATGACCTGCCTTTTTCTTTCTCCTTTCTGTAATTTCAAATGGCTCAATCTAGTATTTATTTATTTGAATTTCTCCATTACTACCTTCTAGTTTCAGAATATTCAGACCTCACTGCACATTTCTCACTATTTAGTAGGTCATGCACCAGGAAAATGCAAAAAGATTTGACAGGCTTTCTTTTGGTTAAATTGTGTATTAGCACCAGTTTGCATGATAAAACCTATATAACATGACAAAACTTTAATATTTTTTCTTTATCATATTCTGTGAAAATCTGTAAAAATACATATTTGAGTCAGATCATGACTATATTTGTGCATTCGTCACATGTCCTTCTAAATGTTTCAGAAGGGTAAAACCTTGTTAAGCATTCTTTTCATAGATAATTTTAGATAACTGCAACCAATTACCTATCCTCGTCACAAACTCTCATCTAATCATAAGTGAAAACAAGGCTTTATTTTTGTATCTTTATTAGAAGTTTAAGCCATATAGGTTTTCTTTTTCTTTGCTCTCTGGGTTTCCTTTTGAGCTGTTTCAACTCCATGCAGATTTCTATTCAGATGTTCAATTATCTGTATATATGAATATTTACCTAATGCTGATAAAGACTTAGTCTGGTGGAAATTCTTATTTCAATAACTTGTCAACCCTGGCAATTTACCAAATGGCCACCTCTCTTCTTGTTCACTCTACAAAAACAAGAAAAAATCATCTTGCATGTATACAACAATTCCGTTAATTGCAAACAAAAATACAAGTGCTGGAAAACTTACCTATGACAAATCAGTGGTATTATACAAAACCTTAACAGGATCATACTGTGCTACTGTATGAAGATTCAAAAGCACTAATCCAAACACAACACATTTCCAGTTTATGAAGCCCATTTATGTATAATTGCCTACTAGTTGGGAGCTTTCAGTGAGTACATCTGCTGGGTGGTCAGATAACACAACCAAAATAAACTAATAATATATGAACTAGCATTTGAATATGCATTACTCAAAATACATATGGAGACTAAACTTGTATATTGTCAATCTACTGTATAATGAAACTCTAAGGTCTGTATGACCAGTCCCCCAAAGCAATCTGACTGGTCAGTTTGGCTTTGGTGATTCAAAGAAAGAGACACATGAGGAGGAGTAAAAGGTGTAACAGCCATGCTGACAGAGTTGCAAGACAGGAAGTATAAAACTGGACGGGAAGCGAGGCAGGCACCTCAAAAACAAATGACAGGGTCTAAGAAGCAACATTTATGGGAACACGCTCAAGGAAGGGAGCACTATTGAAGAGAGTTTAAGGCACACACAAATAAATAGGAAAGACGCTGAAAGTAGATGTAGGGCAAGGGATAGCAAACATTATCATTCTATTACCTGTTTTGGACCGGTACTGTAGCTAGTAATTTTATAAAAAAAGCTGCACAACTGTAAAGTTTAATCAGAAAAAAAATAAAGTATAACTATACTAGCAGTATAGCAATTTGGCAGAGTGGTGGTTCTGAGGCTAGGGATTTGCACTGGCAATCGGAAGGTTGCCGGTTCGAATATCATAAATGCCAAAAGTGACTCTACTTTGTTGGGCCCTTGAGCAAGGCCCTTAACCTGCAATTGCTCCATCCTGGGTATGACGTTAATCAGCATCCAGCCCTGCATGTAGGCAATCCAACTTGCAGAATTGGCACTTCTGCCACCATAAAAAACCTCACACTGTTCCACTCCATCTGAACTAGTGTGGTGCTGAGGTGTCACCCATTGCATAGCTGCACTTGGGTCCTAATATGGGATCCTGAGTTGGTTTGTCTTCTGTTGGGTGTGACAATGTGCTGTATCAGCATGTGCTCCTAACCTCTCTCTCTCTATACAGGCAGGTGAGGTACACACAATCCAAGTCCCAAATAAAATATCTGAACACTTTAATGTTCCAAAAAAAAGTATATTCACATTGCAAAAAATCCAATTTAAACTCCTTATATGTCTAAAACACAAACATAAAATCATACATCTTTTCATAAAACAAACTTTAAACATAAATTGTCTAACAGAAAGAGTCCACATTTCACAAACAAGAAATAGAAGATACCTTCCAAACTCTAACTGCCACACTCTACGTAAGGGAAGACTGCAATAGAATCACAATGTACTTAACATTCTCAGAACAGATCACTTCAGTTTAGAGTGACATTAGGTCAGATTTTATCAAAGCAGCATCAGGTAAATGGCAGAAACCCACTCTAGATGGGATGGGGGGCTACTGCACGGCCAACTCTTGCTCACACCCACACTTACATTAGTCCAAATAAGAAAGACCAATTCAAACGTTGTTTTGAGCACCTGGTAAACAGACATTTAGACACAAGAGGAGCCTATAAAATAACATAGCAACTAGATTTAAAAAAATCACAATAACAATAAATACTTTGTATTTACCTTGTAAAAAATGTTCTGTTAAGTATATATCCTGAGATTTTGACATCAGAAATGCAACATGGGTTGCATGGGTTCTGGTCTATGTTGGTTGCCAATTTCTAGGTTATCTCAATTTTTTCCTATTGATTCAACATTCTAACTTCAGTAAGTATGAAGGAATAAGTCCAGGGCTTAAAGCTGCAAGCATTGTTGCTTAGGAGAACTTGTTAAAAGGCTTATATTGCCCTCTGTGATCTTGTCCAGATAAGCAAAAGAGTCTTAGAAAAGAAACTACCCTCCAGTTAATTCTAGAGTTAATTCTAAATTATTTCTTAATTTCAATTTAAATAAAATTCTATCCAGCTTTAAATTTTGGTTACATATTAAGAAAAGTGTACTCAAGTGCCATTCTGGTAATCAGAAATGGTTAAACATGCATGGTAGGTGAAAATCTGGCATGCAGTAATGCATCATGAATTGTTTTTTTCTACTGCACAAACAGCATTTGCCAGTGCAGACTTTTTAAAATATAAACAAAAGCCATCAAAACACTGTAAAACAAAATTGCTTTTTGGGAGGGTCTGTAGAATGTTGTTCAGCCCATAATCCATTGAAATATGAGGGATATATTATTCAGTTTGAGGGACATTACTTTAAACTGCTAAAGCCCATACCCAATTAAGAAATCAGTCTTGGGGCAAGTCTCTGGAGCCATTTTGACCTGCAGGTAGCCAATGTTTTAATCCAGGGAGTTGAAGCAATGTGAGCATTTAATGTATTCCAATGCCTTATCGATGAGTGCAACAGAATGAGAATCTTTTACGGGTCACCGCATTCAATTTCCTTTATTCTGCACAAAAGTGAGGCCACCATTCTTCTTCTGCATCAGCACAGCCAGGACAGTTCAAGGTCCATTAATGGGCCTCACCAGCCTGGCTACAGCAATCTGTTTAATGATGCTTTGGCAGACTAATGGTGCAATGACAGTAATAAGTAATAATCATTGCACACCACAAACATTGGTCCAAAGACATTTAGTAGTTATAGTTAACTGCATTTTTAAGGAGACTGAAATAGATCTTATATCATCATTACTATCAAGGAATACAGCAGAAGTGTAAGCATGGGAGGTATGGTGGGAAAGTGGCTGGTGCTACAGCCCACAGGTCCCGATAGACTGGGTTCAATGTCAGCTTGACAGCTGCTTGTGTGGGTTTTTTCTCACACATTACAACAATGTGTGTATATGTTAGGTGAACATCAGCTTAAAACTGACTGGGCTTTGGTGTGTTAGTGTCTACTTTTGATAATTTTAGGATAGGATCTGTGTCCAAAATCCTAAATATTTATTACAAAGGTTCAGGCAGTGAATGGATGGATCCCCAGTTACTTAGAAGTAACAAATTATAATTGTGCAGTGATATTGCTATGCAAGTTACCTAACATACAATACAATACAATTTATTTTTGTATAGCCCAAAATCACAAAAGAAATGCCATAATGGGCTTTAGCAGGCCCTGCCTCTTGACAGCCCCTGAGCCTTGACTCTCTAAGAAGACAAGGAAAAACTCCCAAAAAAACCCTTGTAGGGAAAAAATGGAAGAAACCTTGGAAAAGGCAGTTCAAAAAGAGACCCCTTTCCAGGTAGGTTGGGCATGCAGTGGGTGTCAAAAAGATACAATACAATACAAAGATCAGAACAAATCCTCGACACAGTATAAAAATAAAAATTTTTCAAGTACGGACCAGAATTTAGCAGTAGATGATATCACATAATATGATTTGGATTTGTTTAGAATCCTGGAGACCTCATCCATCAATCTGCCTCCCCCAATTGGCCATTCCACAGCTGAAACATTGCTTGCCAGCCAATCTGATGAAAATACCCCTCTACCCCATGATTCCTGCGATCCTCCATCAGGGATAACTTTACCTTAGGCAGGCAAAACAACTTGGCAGGTGGGACGTGGCACAGAGTGCCACATTTGAGTACAAAGAAAAGAAACAGAATAGGTGAGGGCTAGTAACAAATTATAACTATCATGTTACTTATGTTTTAGTGCTAATGACTAACAACAGAGATGCAGTCTGTACAGTTAATCAGCAGCTCTAGTCAGGATATGCTAAACTGAAGTAGTGAGTTTTCAGCTGGGATTTAAAAGCTGAGACTGAAGGGGCATCTCTTATAGTAGCAGGCGGACCATTCCACAGCTTAGGGGCCCTGTAACTAAAAGTTCGACCTCCCACTGTTATTTTATTAATCCTTGGAATCTTAAACAGACTGGAATCTTGAGATCTTAATGTGCTCTCTGGTTTGTAAGTCATGATAAGTTCAGACAAGTAAGTCAGACCTTGGCCATTTAATGCTGTATATGTTAAAAGGAGGATTTTGAAATCTGCCCTAAACTTAACTGGGAGCCAGTGTAAGGATTTAAGAACTGGAGTTATATGTTTATACTTTCTTGTTCTTGTAATAATTGTTGCAGCAGCATTTTGGATTAACTGGAGGCTGTAAAAAGAACAGTTGGAACATCCAGTTAACACCGCATTGCAGTAGTCAATCTTACTAGAAATAAATGCATGAATTAATTTTTCATAATTCTGTTTATTTAATTTCCCAACATTTTTAAGATGGAAGAAACATGATTTGGATAACTTTGTAATATGCGCTTTAAATTACATGCTAGAGTCAAAGATAACTCCTAGATTGCGGGCTGATTCAGCAAAATTAATGGTGATTCCAACTGAAAAATCCTGAAGCTCAGGAATAACAAAAATATAAAATTCTTATATACATACTCTCACTGGGGATGTGATACTCTCATAACCAATAATCCCATGTTCCTCATCTAGGGTGCTATTAGTTTGAAAGGCATGACAAGGGTACATATATTATTTGGTTTCACTTCTGTCAGTAGCACTGCCACACATTAAAGAATTGTGTAGTAATACGCATCTACAGTTTCATATCCTGTCAGGCAAACTGCAGTTTGAGAGACTCAAAGACTGTGTTTCTATGGATGTGAGCAACACTGGAACACCATGTGGAACAGTCAGGTCTCCTTTCCTCTTTACTCTGTACACCTCAGATGTAGATGTAGCACCAGATTATGTCACTTGCAGAAATTCTCAGATAATTCAGCACTAATGGGGTGTATGGACAAGAGGATAGGAGACAGATGGAGAAATTTGTTCAGTGGTGGAAAAAATTGTTAGCAACTTAACATCAACAAAACCAAGGAACTGGTCATTGACTTTTATTACAATAAAGAGCTTCTATGTCTAGTCAGTGGATACAGATGTGGTGCACTGCTACAAGTACTTGAGAGTTCACGTCAATGACAGGCTGGCCTACGCTAATAATAAAGAGAAACTACTGTATACACGAAGGGGCAGAGAAGTATGTTAATTAGGGGACTGTATTCCTTTAATGTCAGCAGTAACATCTTCTACATGTCTTAGAACTCTGTGATGGCTAGTGTGATTTTTTACACTGTGGTGTGCTGGGCTGCTAACATCACTTCAAAAGAGGCCCACTGAATTAACAAGCTAATTAAACTGGCAGGTCCAGTTATGGGGTACATGTTGAACCCCCTGAGGGTAGCAGCAAAGGAAAGAATTAAAACAAAACTGAGTGCCATTATGAACAATGTTGCACACTCTCTCTGACACGCTGACACTGAGAACTTTCAGTTCATGGATTTTTTAGCAGAAGAATGTGAAGAAACACTTTTGGGGCTCCTTTATACCTTTGGCCATATGCCTGCATAATATCTCACTGCGATTGTGTTAGCTCTTTTTTATCTTTAACCAAGTCAGGAGTTTTCCTTTCTTTTTAGTGTTTCTGGTATGTATTTAAGGGAGGTTGTTGTTTGTTATATTTATTTATTCATTCATTTATTATGAAATTGAGCCACTGGAAAAGCTAAATATCTCACTAGGGAAAAATAAAGTTCTGTCTATATCTCCTCATTTGAAAGAAATGTAAAAGAGAGTTTGAAGCTAAAAGCCTAAAGTAAGCTAAGTAGGCTTTCATTTTATTACTGACACAATTTGTGGCCCTCAAGAAGTCACTAATTATATATCTTGTTTGACCATAAAAGGTGGAAATACCAAAATGATGCAATCATAATAGGGCAATATGGCACTACTTATCACCAGACCTGCTAGTATGCAGCATGCATTTGGAATGCTGCAGGAGAGATGTGGCAGAATTCTTCCATGAGAAAGCTGGCCCACTCATACATTTTTGAGGGAGGCAGGAAACACTGCGTTGTCTCAAAACCTCCCAAAAATGCTTATCTAGGCTCAGGTCTAATAACTGAAGAGGCCATAGCTTCATGATAGTTGTACTGTCATGCTCATCTACCCATGGAGAATGTTCTTGCATCAGTCATTCCACAGCAACTAATAAAACTAAACCGGATCAGGAAAATACAACTACTGCCTTTACTGGATAGCCAGAACCATTCACTAATACACTCATGCTCTCTGGCTTCCTTTGGCATGTGCCAATCCACTCCTTGTTTTGCCCGTTTTTGTCTTAATAATACCCCCTCCCACCCCTGATTTCCACATCAGAACCACCTTTCGCAAAGTTCTTCATGAAATATCATCAGGTGAACCATTTTCCTCACTGAAATTCCTGCCAAGGGTTCTAATAACTATCCTTCTTTTAAAGTCACAACAGTCTTGTCATTGTCCAAGCAGCCCATTTAAGCTACTGTATTTCTATATAGCTTTGAGGCATTGTCTTATCTTGGGGACTGAAGTTACCGTGGAAGCATCCATTTTCATTAAACTCTGTCAACATCCATCCAAATGTTTCCACCGTTTTGGCCACTACATCTGTGCTGAGGGATACAAGGTACAATTTGATGAATGATCTTCACTATGGAATATTTACAGAGGGGAAAAAAGAGATTTGAGTGGGCTGGCTATAGAATCCCAGTGTTTTACCATCAATAAAAGCTTTGGTTTCACATTCCACTTCAGGCAAAGAAAGCCTGTCTGAAAGTTTAAATCTAAAAATGTTCCTGCTCATATTGAAAACAAAGGTGTGAATAAAAAAAAAATAGTTTCTTTAGACAAAGCAGGGCACCCTTAACTTCTGAATCTTTGATGAACCACCATAAATTGAACTGTACCAATATTAAATATTTTTGAACTTGTGTCCATGGTCTGCTCAACCTTCCTAGGATCATTCCTCACTATCCAGGATTACATCCCACTCCTTCACAATCTTTGAAGTTGCTACTATGGCCTTACATGCAGAGTATATGGAGATCTGTGATGGGTTTCCAACTTGTTTCCCAACATTCTATAGACAATTTTCGGTGCGTTTGGCTGATCAATGATATACCTGTGTAAAGAAAGATGAGCAAAAGACTGGGAGGTCAGCCAATGTCATCATAGCGTTTTCAAAGTCAGAAGTCCACTAAGATTAAATATACTCTTAAAAGTATTATGCAACACAAGTTTGCGTTCTGTACAGCTTGAATCCTCCTTGCTTAACAAACCTGCCTCAGCTTTATTCATCTAACTGAAGATATGAAACAAAGCACAAACTGCTCATCAGGTAAGTCTATATAAAGTAAAACTGACATTTGGAAACATACTCCACTTAACATTTACCAGTGGTACAATCACAATTTATAAGCAATATTTGGTGACAAAAGATTTGCAACTTTATTCATAACCAAGCCATTTACTCCAGACAATATTAAAGTCATTTTCCAACTCTATTACCTAAATCTGAAATTCAAAAATTCACAGGATATCCCTGCAGCAATAGAACAATGCAGGGACCCACTCAGTGTCCAACAGCAGTCTACTGCAAGGCACACACTAACACAGTCTGCCTGTGTACAGTCCAGTGCCTGAACAATTTACAGTTATTTATTGAGTTGTAAGAAGGTTTTTGTGGTTATGGGTGTAAACCAGAGTGCCCAGAATGAACACCCAGTGAAAACAAGAGGATTTAAAAGGTGCAATAACTAGGATTTAGTTTGCACTACACAGATAAATTTCAAAATTACTTTTTTCGTTTCAAGCATTGTGTTTTCAGACCATTACTGAAATAGTAAAAAAGCATTAATCTTTGGTATTGGGCATTAACAGTTTGTCGGCCAATATCAATATCTGCGTTTATGTAGCAAATGCAAAATAAATCAAGATGTCAAAAGTATGAGGAAAACAAAGGGCACCTGAAGAAAACACCAACCCAGACCTCTCTCTCTGGACAGACAAGGCATAACTGATTTTAAAGGATACAAACAAACATCACATAGCCAACAGAATGGAAAAAATCAGACTGGGAGTTCCGATAACATATACAGTATAAGGGGAAATATCTGAGTGTTTTAAAGCACAGTACATGGTGGCTGATGCAAAGACATTAGTAAATGACTACCCCCACAGTAAAGATGAGATCACAAACAGCATTATCACAAAAAAAAAAATGGAGTGAATGCATGGAGTAACTATACATTAAATTTTTCAAATAGCTGCATTTTCTTCATCCACACTGCTGCATAAGACCCGGTGTTTTACCCAATTTATACACTTTGCAGTTTATTTTCCAAAATTTTTCTTCTCAGGTTGTTGAGGTGGATAGAGGGATAAAGTGAATTTTCAAATTTAACCATGTTACTGTGGACTATGCTTTAGATTCAAACACTATGAAGATCTCAGCACCACCTGTTATCAATATTTAGCTGAGAAATTAAAATAATAATACCAGATTGGTTTGCAATAACATTACAATGCTTCAGTTTTATGTGGAAAGTGCTGCCAACTTTTAAACTCTCAGGGTCTCGTTTGTAAAACTTTGCATTGAGTCAAGTGTTAAAGTATGTGAACACCAAAAAAAACAGGACTGCATGCCAAAAAATGTTAATTTATAAAACCTTACTTGTGTAAATCTTGTAAAATAGCATACATGAATGAATCTGAAACCATGTCCGGTTGTTATCCTGATACATATGTGGATCATGGTAATCAATCTGTTTCATATGCAGTCATGATTCTGCTGGCATTCTTTGACTGGTTGAGCAGCCTCCTACCTGGTGCATCCAGCCATAATGTACAGCACCATCAGCAAGCAAATGTTACTTTGCCTCAAAATAAATAAATGGTGGGTCGACCCACTGAGCCACAATGTGTGTTAGTCTCATTTTAGCAGCACAGATGACTTGTATATCACTTGTATGTTAATTGAACGATACTGCTTATGGTTAACAACAGCAGCTTCATTCTTGGCAAGTGTCCTTATTTCAATACCAGTACCGCCAATTGCCAAGGTGACGTTAGGAAAAACAGACATTGCTGCAAATTGCCTGTTTATGTTGGCCTGTACAACCAAATCACACGGAAAATGAATGTAGCGCCTCGTCACTCAGATTATGGCTTCCGGCACAGCAGGCATGATGGAGATGAACCTTGGCTGAGATATTCCTGACCTGTCTGCCAGTTCCCTCTGTCATGTGTCTGTTGCCAGAAAGCCAACCGTTATTAAAACCTGAATATGAACAGGTGTAGCCCAATTTTGGGCAGTCTGCCTTTCTAATGTTGGGCCAACTAGACACAAAGTTCCCAGACAACGCCTCCTGGAAGCCTAAATCAGCACATAAGCCAGTCATCACCAGGGGCAAAAAAAAAATCTTGCCAGTTCCTCAGAAATGATTCCCATCACATATGACCACTTGGATAGTCTTGAAGCAGCACCAAACAGGCCATGTCGTGTCAAACCATTAGGCTATGAATAGGCTATAGGGCAGGAGTTTTACAGCTTTTGTACACAGGGAGTGAATCAGACTTGGGTTTTTACTTGATGCAATTATTGACAACAAACGATTGTACTGATTTATAATCCTGAGATTTGACAACATAAACTAAAAAAAAAAACAAAAACAGTTCTTCAGTGCAAAATTTGCAGCACTGGCATTCTTAACAGGGAACCAAAATAGAGTCTATACATTATATTCGTTACTTTAGAGGTTTAAGATGTTTGGTCACATTAATGCACATTATAAGAACTGCTTGGTGATATGAATTATTATATGCATGAGTCGTTAATTAGCTGGTTTGGCTGCATTTCCCTATTTGATCAAGGGTGTTTGCATTTCCCACTTTCTTCAGAATGTGCTGCACAGATGAATCAGAGTTGCCATAAATATACACAACTTTTCCCATCATGTTTTCTTTTAGAAATCTTGACTTTTGCAAGGAAAGTAGCGAATGCACGTTTTAGGTGTCATTTTGTGCATATGGAACTTCTGTAAATCTAATGCCTGGAACTTACCTAAATTTCCGGCCCCGTTTGTGAAATTTCCATTTGTGTTTCCTCACACAGTCCAACAAAATAATGTGTTGATAAACTGCTGACTGAATTAACAAACCAGTATGCGTATGGAATGTCATCCCTACCAGAGCAAACTTCCATCTTGTGTCAACATCTTCAGTAAGAAGTATTAATATAGTATTGTTAAAGCATGCTCAGAAAATGAGTCTGTTTACATGCACAAAAAAAAACAAACTTAAAAACCCTGAATTTTATGTGGCATTCTCCTTAGGCAAATTCCTCTGATGTCATAAATGAGGAGGAGGGTCACACCCACCACACAATAAACCACCCGGATAACTGTGCTAAAAAAAAACTGAACACCATCAATGGCCACAATGAACCTGAAAACAAGTATGTAAACTACAAAGATTGTCCCGCTGAGATCATCAACATAAATCCAACAATTTTCAAAATAATGACATACATGTGTCAACTAGAAGAAGAAATAATGTGATTGCCCAAGCATTTATTTCAGGAAATTTACCTTTGTGGACACTTCCACTGTTTACAGTATACATTTGTCTCCTTGAAGTGTGTGTGGAGAAAAGACCTGCACGGGCTAACAGAGTGCAACGGACATGCGCAGACTATGAAATCACTAACCACAACCCAGTTAAGGGTTTATAAGACCACATACCTGAGTTTCTCCTCCAAAAATCTGTGTGTTAACCCAGCTTATCAAAGACCAATATCCCAGTTTCTCCAACGGGAATAATGGCACAGATGGCATTTTTGAAATGGAATTTCTCTGAATAACCAGATTATTAAAAAACATTTAAACACACTCAATCGGGAAAAGAAGCAACTACAGGTAGAAGAGAAAGGCCAAATGGTTACAATGAAACCTACATTAGAAAAAGGTTTAATGTAATGAAATGCCAGACAAGAAAATCAAGTGTGACATACTAAACGATGATGAAACAGCAGCTATTAACATTTAGCATGCCCATCTAAAACTTCACTGTTTTCCCAGAGCAACAGCTCACAGGGTGTCGACTGTCCATCACATTTCTTTACATCCCTTGTCTGCTGCCTCCAGTGCGTCAGTGGTGCAGCGGTTGTGTGCTGTTAAACCAGACAAAAAACAGGTTATGGTAACAGTGCCAGATGAAGCCAAGAAAAGGCTTGCCGGATGAGAACACACAGCAAAAATGGGAACTAATTGCAGGTGGTAGAGACAGGGTGGGGCATTAAATCCTATGACCTGTTAGTGACCCCACCCAAAAAAAAAAAAAAACAGGCTCGATAACATCAGCTCGGCGATCCATGCAAACCCTCCCGTTGATGGTGGTTTCTTTGAAATGTTGGTTTTGACACGGGTGTGTTTATTCCATCCCCCAGCAATCCCTCCCCCCCCTTGGGCCGTCTCCAATCGAGTGTGCCCTTGGCTTTTATCCGCCCTGCAGTTTACACCAAACAGTGCGCCGTTTGAATGGCGATCACGGTAAACAAAGTGCTTTTTTTGTTTTAGACTGTAAAGGTTTGCTTTGGCCTCCGTCCAGACTTCCCTGGCCAGAGAAAAAAAAAAGTCTCGAGTTGGCTCGAACCATCCGCCCGACTGAGCGTGAACCGCGGGCAGGCAGCTTCGTCTGCCTTTCTGATCGCGTCACGGGGCGCCATTGAGCGACCGGCTGCCCAGCGCCCGGAGTCGGATCGGCCCGGGGTCTAGCCTTCCACCCCTCCCATTCAAGCGCACGCTCCACAACAAAGCGCGTCCTCCCGGAAAGCGCAGGCTTATTTGTTTAAACAAATAGAAGAAGGAAGCAGCGACTGTAGTGCGTCGCACCCAGTTTTGCATTGCGGATTTCAGTAAATTCTGTTGTTAAATAGAAAACCTAAAAGAATATTAACCCTTTAGCATTATTAGCGCCATGTCGTCACAGCTCATTTGCAGCTCACCAGCCGCTGCTCAAGTGCGTGCTTGCTTGATGAAAGGTTAAGCAACCACACTGTAAGGCCTATGCCTCATTACCCGAGGGGCCCTGGAAAGGCTCCAGCCACACAATCTGAGGGCTCGCGTGTGTGCGTAAATGAAACCCAAAGCCCGCTCGCTTCGCGGAAGAAGAACGAACAGAACGCATTTGTCTGATTCGCGCGGCACACTCGCTCTTTGGAAATGGCCTGCCCAACTTCTTTTGAGCGCTAGCCAGCTTCGTGATTAGATAAATGGAGCCGATCCGTCTCGCCTTTTTTTAATCTGTTGTACGGGCGCCTTTGGAGGAGAGGTGGGCGTGTCCCTTGTGACCCCCTAACGTCTCGTGATATGCCAATCCGCACAATTGAAGCTGAAAACTCATGCTAATTAATAAAAGGCCATCAGTGTTTGCAACCAGTAAGCAGGACGTTTTTTTTTATTATTATATTTAAAGATCCTAGAACAAACCAGGGAGCTGTGCTCTGTTTTAACTTGAGCCAAAAAAATTATTGAAACTTTATATTCATTTGCTGTTTTCAAAACTCTGTAAAGGTACCTGGGACTTAAATCAACAAAGAACAGATCTTCGTTGTGTTTTTATGGTCATTATAAGGTCTTTATTGTCACATGTGCATATGTTTCACGTGCTGATAAACTAGAAACACGTCGCCACTCTTTACCGTTTACACCATACGAGGAGAATGAGTAGTTTATGAAGCAGAACTTCTTAACATTTTAATCCTGGGCACAGACTTTTGCCAAATTTACTTCTTAGATGTTAATTCCATGGGACATTTGGATGTCAGTTCAGCGACACTATAACATTGCAACAACCCAGGGGCGTGAAAGACAGATAAATTGAATTAACCACTTTACTCCGATTGCTGGTCAGTGACACTTGAAAAGGACCGTTGGTTAGTTCACCGCGCATTCACCGAGCCTCCTTTATTTTATGCGGCGACACACACGCTGCCCAACGTCGCCTCACACACTCACTGACTGGGGGTCAGGGGCAGTCCGTATGCCACACTATTCCTAAATCTGAGCCGACCAAAACCCAGAGTCCAAATCCAAGTCTCGCCGGCCACTGGGCATTGAGGCCGATGGGCTTTAGCTGTCGGGAGATGCGATTGAAATGCTCTGCAAGTTATGTGGCTGCACACACCTTCTACTCGTGTGGCTGCTTTACAGCTGGCTTCTCCAGTTATTCCTGTCCTCCAGATGAGTTGGTCCCTGTAGAGTCGGGACGTTACGAACGCTGCAATATTTAGGAACTTGGCAAAAAAAAAAAAAAGGTTTTCCTAATTCATGATTATTTCAGATTATCATAAAATACCCCCTCTACTGTGCATATACTACATTTTCCTAACATAGCACATCTTAAGACAAACAAGCAAATAAAGTAATGCCCATCTGCACTCTTAAAGGTGTTACAGTGGTTCTTCAGGGCAATGCCATAAAGGAACCATTATTGGTTTCCTAAAGAACCGTCCACATGAAGATTCCAGAAATTACAGGTTCCAATAGCATTTTTTAATGAAAAAAGAGTAATGGAGAATCCATATTCCACCTGAGATGGCTATATAAATAGAAATACAATAAAAAAAAATCAACAGATAAACTGGCACACACACCCTATGCAAGAGCATGTGGCGAAGAATGGAAAAAAAGAATAAGGAAATGTGGACAGGAGGAACTGCCTCATAGAGTAACCCCAAGCACTTCTTTACCAACTGAACACCTTGAAGCCAGTTATGGATATTAGAGTTGGTAGAGTTGTTGGTCTGAGATCAAGAACAGTAAAACTGTAAAATGAAGACTTTCAGATTGCAGGTGATTTCCTTCAAGAGCCTAAAACCAACTTAGCTGCAGTGCTTGCAGTCATTTAAAGTCTCTGCTGGTAGAGAGAAAAGGAAAATGAGGAAAGGGAACAAATATCCTGGAGAAGAAGAACTGGAGGATGTAAGGCAATGGGGAGGGAAAGAATTATGGTGATGGATTCAGCTACATTGCACCAGAGAGCCGGAGCCAGATGACATTCCCAGAACATGTGGAGGAAAGTGCCAGGGACTTCAAGAGGGAAAAGATAACATAGGGGATCTAGTTCTAAGATAATGTCACCAGGGGTAGGGTACAGTCGGTGGGCAAATTTAAATTGTGAGTGCTAGTGAGCAATTTGTGATATTTAGAAAGATTGTTTGCCAAAACAACGCAGAGGGTGGGGAATGGTCTGATAGTCGATCACCATAACCATGATTCTGTGAGTTTTGAGATGCAGAGGATGTAGTAGGGACTATACTCTGGTTTGGACTTAGGAGAAAGGGTTGAAGCAAATGTGTGCAGGGGTAAATTGGAAGTGGAGAAGAGTGCATGTGTTCCACAAGTCCTCAGCTGCAAACTGAAAAAGTAGGAAGTGTCAAACATAGGATGCCTAGACTGATGAGAAAGAAACATTTCCAGTGTTGACTCATTAAATGTGTCTCCTAGCACAGATATAGCAGACTGACACCCAGGGGAGGAGTAAGATTGGACAGCCTCTGATATTTAGGGCAGAATTGTAGAATAAAGGAGTGTGGAGGTGTCATCTTGGCAGCAGACCCATAAATTTTTCAGCACTTCTCCACATCTAAAGGGACTAAGCTACAATGACATAAACAGTAGGAGAAAGGGATTGTATTTTATTAGAAATAAATGGAAATTAAGTTGAGTATTTGGGGAAAAATATATTTTGTTTTTATCGGAAACCAGGAAGGAGAATGGTAGAGAAGGCAGTTCCAGCTCCAGACTGGTCTTAGAATAAAGGCAAGGTGGTAAAAATCTGGGAGGAGGACACCTCCATTCTACCTGTCACAAATGAAGGAATGAAGACACCAGAGACTTAACATATTGCCAGAACTTACGCAGTGGAGAAAGAGGAAATAATGAGCTTACAAAGTTAATTCTAGGGAGGAAATTCGTTTTAATAATTGCCAGTCTGGACTGGAATGAAAGAAGAAGGTATGACTAAGAGAAAATGGAGTCTCTGAAACCCTTCATAATGAGGTGAAAGTTGTCATCTACAAGCTCCTGAACTATAGCATAGATCTACACATCCAGGTTTCTGCAAACACCATCCAAGGAATGAAGAAGAGCAATGCAGAGAACTGACAGAAATAATTCAAAGGGAAATGATCAGATTTACATCAGTTAATCTTATTACCATACAAGGCTTCAAAGATGTTTAACAGGTCAAGGACATGGAGATGATCAGTAGGGGCATTACCAAAGGAGAGTAAAACATCATCAATATACAATGAAAGTTTTTGGGTGTATTTTTAATCCATATGGAACTGATATTGTCTAAGTTGTGGAGAGTTACTTCCAGGGACTCTAATGAGAGAATAACAAAAAGCAAGGAAGGAGGACAGCCCTATCTGACTCCTTTAAAAACATTAAAAGAGGCTGGGGGAATGTTGGACATTGGTAAAAAGTATAAAAGTAAAGGAAGAATAAGGCGAAATGAATATATAAAGACAGATTTGTAAAATAACAGTGGGTTCCTGATTTTAAAAGGATTCTTGCTGCATACAATAACACAGGCTAAGACGAGGCTTTCTTAATCTGTTAGTATTTTGTTATTTAGCCTAGTATGCACCAAAGATTTTTTTGCCCACATATTAGGAATCTTATCAAAGCCCCCCAAAAAAAAATTTCATATTGTGGCAGATGGCCTGGACCCATGCCCGGTCGGGACACCCATTTGACACTGGATCCAGGGGAGCAGTCATGGGATGCACACTACGTCCCCCAGAACACTTGTTGGAAGCCCCCCGGGTTGCATCGGGGCCAATAGTTTGGAACACCAGAGCTCATTCCTGTTGGGCTCTGTGGCCACCGCCAGGGGGAGATGCATGGTCTAACAAACCTGTCTGGGCGGGAACGCAGCCACACTCGGGGGTGCAGCCGGAAATAGGTCAATGAGCACCTGCAATACTTCCAGGTGGGCTATAAAAGGGGCTGACAGTCACCACTCCGCGCGCCAGAGTCAGGATGAGGACGGCGGCGGCGCGGCGGCACGGCGGCGGCGATGATGATGACGACGAAAAAAAAAAAAGCTGCCTTGGAGGAGTGGATGAGCAAGAAGAGTGTTTTGTGGTGAGGTTTTTCTTTTCTTTGGGGACTATGTTGTGTCTGTGGGGCACATCTTCCCCGTGAAGAAAATAAATCTTTTTGTTAATTTTTAAATGTACCTCTGCTGTCAGTCTGTGTCGGGTCAACTCCTAGAAAGCGCCTTTGCCACAATATGCATAGACATTTCCCAGAATGCAATGGTTCTTTCTCAACAAATGTTTCAATGAGGAACCACTAAACCCAGTAGTACCATTTTAGAACCATTATTTTTAAGATTGTAGTTACTAGGACCTGGGACCTTAACAATAATTGTTCACATCATAGCAAAACACTATGACTTAAATGTAATGCATAAAAACATTGCTTAACATGCCTTTTTTCCATTTCTTACAACAAAAAAGGCATGCACCCTTAACGGGAGAAAAGGGGCAATTGGGCCAATGAAGGAAAAGGTCTCTGTTGTATTTGAAGCTGTATTCTGCTAATCTGTAGCCATAACCCATAGCTGTGTCAAATCTCATAACAAAGTAATAATATTTCCCATTTACAGTGGACTATTGAAATAATATATAGGCAAAGTTTAAACACATCTACAGTATATATATACTGTACATGGCAAGCTGACTTATTGTATGCTTGTATGTACTTTTATATATTTTTTCTACCATCATTTTAAACAAGTCTGTACATATTTTCATGAATTCTTGAAATTAACTCTGGTACAATCCAGTTTCCAATGTTGGGGGGTTAACTAATTTTCTCAGGTTTCTCTTGTCGAATATTAAGTCCCTACTTTACAATTTCACAGTTTATCTTGAAAGTTGACTGGCTGAAGGGGAACGCCATTTTGACTGAGGAAGTTGGAGGAGAAAAAGAGTCACCTCAATCTTAACCGGAAGGAAAATAGGAGACCACCTTTTTGGCACTGATGAGGTAAGCCATACCTCCTCAGGGTGCTGTCTCTAACAATGTCTTCTCTTTTACCCCAGTCTAGATCCAAAGTCCAAAGAGATTACCTAACACCTTTGCTTTGCATAGAGTGTCCATGCTCCTTTAGGCTAGATGGCATAAAGACAGACAAGACCCAAAGGATCTGGACCTTGCATCACCGTGGGCAAAGCTGTCAAAGAAACATTATTTTTGTGATTTCAGAGTTGGGCTTACAAGAGCCCTTTTCCTTTGTGCCCTCAGCACTGTTCTCATTATAATTTAAGAACTTATTAAAAGGGGTGACCCAGCTGGCATCTCAAGATTTGTTTTTGTCACCATGAGTCTCTATCTCTGTCTCAATATCTATTAAACGAAACCTGATTTTTCCAATATACAGTAGAATGTGGGTAAAAGCCTATACTGGCAGAATCAAAGAAAAGTCAGAAAATAGCTCTAGTCACCCCACTAGTCTGTCACAGGTTATGTTTATGCACATACAGACCAATGTCTAGTGACCAGTTAACAAATCTGCACATGTTATGTCTGTAGGAGAATAACTGATACAGACTAATGGGGAGAAAAAGCAAACTACAGATTTAAACTGAGATGTAAACCCACTCTCCTGGAGCTGTGAGCCAGCATTGATACTCTCTTAGACACCTCTCTGTTTGAACGTTGATTTTGTATTTCTTAAAAAAAAAATTTGCCTAACTTGTGTTTTTGTCAACTGATTTCATAAGCAAGACAGAATTTTTTTTTTTGTTTTTATCAATTGATTTTTGGAGCGAAACAGAAATGTCCTTTTTTCTGCTTATACTTGTATTCCCATGTTATACAGGTTTGCCAGAATTAAAATGGTTTTTCAGCCGAAAATAAAACAAATTGTTACCTAATATCGTCCAAATGTTCATCATCCTAGCGAAACACTAACAGATATTTTTAGTAGTGTTGTACAGTGGTATTTATCTAAATTGTTTCCCATCGGAAGTCTTGAAACATATTATAATGAAGCAGTTTAGCCTAGCCAGTTAAAACTATGCTTGAATATGAATGGTTCATGCATTGTGATATGTAAATGGCAACAGTATTTAAAATACTAAACCCAATTTCTTATCGATTTGCTGGCAAGATAACCTTTGCTTCATCATTGCAGCTTCTCTGAATAGGCAAACATTTTTTCTAAGAGCATTTTGCCTGGTGAAATGTCCAATACGTTCCAGCACATGCAAGATATTTCAAGGAAAAAGGCTGTTTTCTTGTAGACCGAGACCTGCTTAGTGAGGATTTGAACAGTATCACAGAGATAGAATATAAATGGACAACAGTGGTTAGACTAGTCAACTACCTTCCTATTACACTACAAAGAGTTAGAATATTAATATAAGTAAAGTCAAGTTGGGGAGCATGCACTGGTACAGTGCGTTGCCACACCCACTACACCACAAAACAACTCGTGATCCTGGTTGGCAACCCCCCAGGCAGACATGCGGTCCAGTCACACCCTCCAGAAATGACCTTCTATCTGCTGCAGCCAGGTGTCACATGGTTGACCCCTTGGCCTGGTCCAGCCACTCGGGTCCCCAACAATGAGGATCTTACGAGCTGGATCACCCTCAAGGAAACGTGCCACATGGCCGTAAGTGCCGTAACTGATGCTCCCTCACAATGACTCCATTACACAAAGTCAAACCAACGGTACCCAAGGATTTTCCGGAGAGACACAGTGCCAAAGCAGTCCAGTCTTTGTCTCAGGTCATATAGCAAGACAGGAAGCACCAGGACTCTAAAGACTTGGACCTTCGTCCTTTTGTATAGATATCAGGAGCGCCACACACCCCTTTCTAGCGACCTCATGACCCCCCATGCTCTCCCAATCTGTCTACTGACTTCAAAGGAAGAGTAACCAGAGACATGAATGTCACTGCCAAGGTAAGTAAACCTCTCAACAAGGTCTTCACTCTCTTCGCAGACAGACACATTACTGATAGCTGTGCCCAATAGGTCACTAAAGGCCTGGATCTTGGTTTTTATCCAGGACACTCGTAAGCCAAGACACTCGGACTCCTCGCTCAGTCTCTCTATCGCCCCAATCAGAGCCTCCATTGACTCCACAAAGATCACATCATCTTCAGCAAAGTCAAGATCCGTGAATCTTTCTTCATTAACAGATGCCCCACAGCTGATGGACCCCACGACCTTGCCCAACACCCAGTCCATACAAGTATTGAACAGAGTAGGAGCAAGAACACACCCCTGATGAACCCCAGAATCAACTGGGAAAAACACAGAGGTTCTGCCTCCACTCTGCACACCACTCACAGTACCAGTGTATAGGTCGGCCATGATATCCAGCAACCTTGAGGGGATCCCATGAACCCTCAGGATGTCCCACAAGGCAGTTCGATCAACTGAATCGAACACTTTATGAAAATTGACAAAGGCTGCAAAGAAACTCTGCCGATATTCACGTTTGCGCTCCATAAGAATCCTCAGTGCCAGGATGCGGTCAATGGTAGACCTCTTAGGCGTAAAACCAGACTGTTCTGGTCGCTGGTAGGTAAGCAAGTGATCACGGATCTTATTGAGAATGACCCTAGCAAGGACCTTACCCGGCACCGAGATCAGTGCTATTCCCATGTAGTTGCGGAAATCCAGGCGATCACCCTTCCCTTTCCAGATAGGGACAACAAGTCCTGTTTTCCAGTCAGTTGGGATGATGCCAGTCTCCCCAATGGAAGCAAAGATTGTTTGCAATGTCAGGAGGATAGCCTTACCACCAGCCTGGAGAAGTTCACCCTGGATCCCTGAAGCTTTTCCTTTCCTCAACTGGTTTACCACCTGTGCAATCTCAGTGAGATTGGATGGTTCACAGCTAATTGGAGGATCAGCTTCAAGAACCATGGACCCAGAGATATCCAACGTCCTAGCCGGAGGATCAGCTTTGAACAACCGCTGAAGGTAGTTGTTCATGAATATAAGGGAGAAAAAAAACTTGAAACAGTAAGCTGTGTTTGACAACCAGCAGCAATCTCTAACCACACATCAAAAAAAGAAAACATTTCAGTGAAATAGATGATAGATACTGTGTAACAGATTTAAAACTAAAATGTTACTCCTTTGCATTGGAAACAAGCACAGCAAGTAATATTCCACATGGGTGGGCAGCTTTGGTGGTATCAGTCTTTTAATCACTTTATTCAAGTTTTTATATAATGGTTGTTGTGGACAAGGTCAACACTGGAATTGTACAGAATTGTCAGGATCCTACACGATACCACCCAAGAAGAGAGATAGAGAGAGAAATCTGTAAATCTGGAGCTATGAGGGGTTGACAGAACTTAAAACAGTATTGACAGAGAGAGCCAGAAAGAGCAGCCCATCGTGAAGTGTCACATGTCATGTAGCTTGAGGATACCAATGTATCAGGTGCCCTGGCATCCATCTAGATGACCTGAGAAGGAGGAGATGAAGGAAGGGGATGGAGAGAATGTGGCCAAAAAGAGCAGTCAAAAGGCCACTAGACTTCCTGGCCGACAGTTGATAGTATGTGCCCTTTAGCTGGGGAAGATTAGTCATGTTGTCCATTCAAAGGTAAGCTCAGAAAAGGGTTAACAGGAGGCTATTACTGTTGTGTTTAATCATTTGGATATATCACACAGTCCTAACTTAAAGAAGAAGGACTGTGTTCCAGCTATTTAGGGTATAGATAGGGACATTACCTTGGAGACTAGCACCTTTAATTACAACTGAGTTATTCAGGATGCAGGGGCACTAGGGGTCACAATGTGCAGATCCAGCCTTGCATCCTTGCAGCATCGACAGGGAGGCCCTGAACCTGAAGATGACATTGGCAGAGAGTTAAAAGTCTCTTTAAGGCAGAACATCTTTAGAAAACCTGTTGAAACCAAGAGGAGAGCTTTCGGCAATGACATACTGGTGGGAGGAGGTGATGATTATAAGACTGAGAAGGAGAGAGAGATGGGGGATGAGAAAGAGAGTACTTTAAAGGTGGGAAGCAGATGAGTTGATCCACCAGGTAAAAGGTAAACACCTGTTTAGGAAGCTTTAGAATGACAGAATTATTTTCTCTTTTCTGTTAGTGTGTACTGTATTTTTTTTTAGTTTTTGTTTTCCCTTTTGTATAATTTCTTTTACATGCCTTGTGTCATTTATATTTGATTAATACACCATTTATGACAGATTTGGTTTCCTAAGTGGAGACCAAACAAGCGGAGGCTTGTTACATTAATGCATCTCCTATTATGACCTAAATAAATATGGGACTAAAGATGGTTGCATCTCAGCTAATATTTACAGTACATTTAAATGGGAAATACTATGGTGTTTTCTTGAAAATAGTGGCTTATTTGTTATTTTTTGGCATATTTGGTGGCAGAGTCATATTCCATTGTTCAGTGTATTTCAGTACTTAATTCAGTGTCTGAAGGTAAGGTACTGATGAAAATGTCAGTTTTGGCTGTTGGGTGATGGAAAAATGTACTATCATTTGCAATATGACTTCTTTTAACGTATTCATTCATTTATTCATTAATTCATTAATTCTTTAGGAAAAGCAATACAATTTTATTTTATAGAAAGCAGAAAAGAAAAAAACACGCTATCTTCTTCTTTTGAATGTAAAAATAAATAGACAAGAATCCTAGAGTTGACTTTGGGACTACAATGACCATTAAGAAAGTGATGTCAATTAATCTGTACAGCTATGGAAGTCTGCCAGACCTAAAGCTGTCCATTATACAGCATTTCTGTTGGTTTTGAAACTGGATTCTCTAATGGAAAGGTGAAGCAAGTATACAGCAAACACTTTGTAAATCCTTCACGACCGTACAGACTAGCTTGGGAGCGGAAGTCTGACTTCCTCATATTGTTGTAATGCCTGACCCAGTGTCCTTTCTGTGGGCCTTGCTTCACAGCTGAACGCTTATTGCTTTTGTTTTTGCATTTGATTTTGTTTTGATTTTTGTGATCTGCTTACAGAGGTCCCAGTAGGCTCCCTTTGATCTAGAACGGAATAAGTGTTTTTGAAGTTTTGTGGATAGATATCTGTGTGCTTTAGATGGAATTCCTTTTTCATCTGCTTACAGGGTACAGCTCAGCCTTCCAATGTCCCCAGTGTTCCTTAGTGACCAAAATGATTAGGCATCTGGTCCCACAACCATACACATGGCAATATTTCCAGTTTTCATTTTGCTGTTTGTATCAGCTTTTAAAACAGTGCTAGCACTTGTTAGGTCCTGAACATCAAAATCCAGCTTGCTCTGCTTTGTCACAATGCTGTCTTTCTCTGTGTTCATTTGAGCACCTCCAAAGGGGTACTTTGTAATAATGACTCCTTCGATGCTGTCCCCATCAGGATGCTGTTTAAAAGAGCCTTTTAAAATATCAGCTTTTTGTGGAAAGTGCACAAATACTTTCAGAAAGGTTCCAACGGTAGTTGTGTTTCCATGGTGACAGACTTCTTACTTCCGACTACCATAGTTCCTCAGAAAAACGTGTTTGTATGATTACTATCCTTATTTCTCCTTGTGCCCGTTTGTGGAAAGGGCACTTCTAAATTATGCATGAATTAGCAAGGGTGTACGTCCCAGATATTACAAAAAATAGTCATATTACGAAAATTCCAATTTTTGGTTCCAGTATATTATGTGTCAGTGACACATAACCTTTTTTTTAAACTTGATATCAGGATATGCATGAATTATTTAAAAAAGGCAAAGTGTATAATTTTATTTTTTTCTATTTTATCTTTAATTATTACTAACTAATTAAAACATGTTAAAAGTATTCAATCAAACAAAGCAGATGATAGCAGTTCCATGGTATATACAGTATTCTGTGAAAGATACATGTTGTGAAATCATGGAATTATTTGGATTTTTTGGGAGCCTTATACTGTATATGAAAAAATAAATATGAATTCTTGGCCAATTATCAATTATAAATAGGAATTACTTACCATCTATTTTTAAACTTGACCCTAGTGGACCATTATTTATATAGCAGTTGAAGTTAAAATTTTCATGATAAATACTATATAATTTGTAATGTGGAAACAAGTTTGGTTGTGTCTTTCTTAAGTTTGCATCCACCTATCCATCCATCCATCCATTCATCCATCTATTTTCTTAACCCACAGAATCACAGGGAAGCTGGAGCCTATCCTAGAAAACATAGGGCTCAAGGCCATTGGAGAGTGAACACACTCATACAAACACACACACACGCATACAAGCACGCACACTCACACGTAAATACACTCACACGTGATATCTTATCTGTATGTGAACTTAATTAGATAGATAGATAGATAGATAGATAGATAGATAGATAGATAGATAGATAGATAGATAGATAGATAGATAGATACTTTATTAGCACCATAATTTGAAAAACTGGAAATCGTTGTCTTATTTACCACAATATTGGACATTCTTGCAAATCAAGGGGACAAATTAAATGAGAAATCATTTATTATTTCAGTCATTTAGTGTTAAAACATTTCACCCTGAAGACTGGGGGAACAACCTTATTTAGATATCAACAGGTAAGGAAGACAAATGTTTCGAGGTACTATAGCTATTTATGGAAAGGGGTACATAAAATCTGAGTTAGTGGTGGAGAGTGGCAGCATGTTGAGCACATGCAATTGAGAACTTCATTGTACTCTATATATAATGTGAAAATAATGACTTTATAAACCTACAACTTTTCATGCCCTTACCAATGCACTGCGTAGCATAATTAAGCACCTCATCACTGGAACAGTTTAACTAATTCTGTGCACATTCCTCCTTTCAGAACCTCTTGCTGGATCTTAGCACCCTGAAGTATATAACAGCAAACATTGCTCTTAGCCCATAGAAAGCAGGTCAGTTACGTTCACACACAGCTTGAAAAATGTAGCATTGTGATGTGCTGATTTTATATTGATATTCAATGAGTTTGTCACATCTCCTAGATATTAATTATTTTCATATACTGACTGGCCACTTCTCACTATCAACCATCTTATCATTTAATCCCAGCCGCCATACCCCCACACCCCCGTCCCCAGCAACTCCCCTTTCTACTTTCTCACTTGTTTCTAAATCTGATGAATCTGACCTTCTCGTTTATTCCAGAGTGTCCACCTGCTCTCTGGATAATCTGCCCACATCTCTGCTCACGTCTTATAAATGTCACTCCATTCATCACACACATAATTAATCTGTCCCTTCAGCCTAGTTCCGCCTGTGCAACATATAGGCATGCAAATATCTTGTGTTCCAGCAGAGACAAGCTTAACTTATGTCCAGTATTTAATCTTTTCGTCACCTGTTTGACATCTACTGTACCTGTCTGAATTTTCCAGTCAGGATTTTAGCCTCACTATGTCCTTCAAACAGTTGTTGTACACATTTTGAATTACTGGCACTTTAGTACTGATGCTGAATCTCCCTGTACACTACCTTTTCTCTTCTCATTGCTTGATACTTTTGACCATACCAGTTTACTGAAACACCAGAAGAACTAATTCTGGAATTACCAAAACAGGACGTGTTGCCATCTTTCTACCTGTACATACATGCAATCTGTTGGTGTTTAGTGATGAATCGATTCTTTCTCCTGTGGTGTCACATCTTTTCAAACTTTTTATGGTGCCACTGGAAAATATTACTCTTTACTTATAAGAAGGAGGTGAAATTGTGGCAATTGATAATTCATAACAAAACATTTTTGTTCAGTACAGAGGACATAATTTATTGTATTGCTTCTTATTGATCATCTGACAGAAGTCATTTAATATAGCTGCAATGGTTGTGTTTATATAATGTTGGAGATTTCTTTATGGACACTGAGGTCAATCTCCAGTTATAGCTCAGTCTTCAAATAAGAGACTTGAACACTTGTTCTTCAGGCCACCAGTGACACAAGTCATTACTTGGAAGTAATCTAGTTTAGACTAGGGCAGCCAGATTGGTGGTAAGTGTCAAAGTGGATTTGTACATTTAGACAGCTTCCCCAGCAGTAGATGATAAGGAGAAGATTAGTGAACGACATGATATGAGGGTAGAATTACATGGAGCAAAGAATAGTCTCTTGAGGTGGCTGGTGATGCTTTTGCAAAAAAAAGGGAGAAAGAAAGTATAAAGGAAAAATCAGCTGAGATTAAAAAGCATAAATCACAAGGACAGCTGAAGAGATGATAGCATGAAAAGGCTCTCAAAAAATAAGGGGATGCAAAGTATGGACAGCGGCAGGAGTAACAGGGTGAGCTGTTTGAGTTCAGCTCACTGGAGCTGAGAAACAGGACAGGACAGAGAAATCATATTATTTCTTAATATATGTCCATTTATTCATTATTTCCTGGAGCCACTTATACAGTAAAGAGTGGCATATTATATAGGAATCTAATACAGCAGCAGCAAGCCCGGCATTCTTATACTGCAATCAATTATGAAAACACATTTTTAGATTTTTTTTTTGTCATTTGCCTAAAACTAATGCACATTTTGGTTGAGTCATCCCTACTGCCATTAAACTTATGCAGCCTGTGTTTAGATACTGTATTAGTGCTGTTATGAGATGCTTTAGATCAATCTTCTCCATGCCCAAATGATCACTGTGTACAAATAATGTAGTGTGGAGTATGGCCGGCCAGTCATCCTAGCCAATACCCCCAGGCTGCCAGATGGAGCCCTCCCTGCAGCATGGAGGTGCCCCGAATGCCAGCAGGGAATCATGGACATTGGAGTTTTCCTTCACAGCCCTGCTGGATACCCTGGGGGCCACCAGAGGACGCTGCAGGGAGGCCCTGGGACTGTAATTTGCCCTATAACCCGGAAGTAGTCACAGTGACAGGGGAAAAGACATACTTCCGGGATGAAGAAGAAAAGTTTTGACCCGGAAGTGCTAGGAAGTCACATAAACTGAGGGTTCAGAAGCACTTCCGGGTCATGGACTATAAAGGACTGTGAGAGATCCCAGATGGACAAGCTGAGTCGGGAGGAAGGGTGGCAATGCATCTGGGAGAGGAGGATTGTTTATTGATTAGTGTTTATTGGATGAGTATTGTAGAGTGTAGGGTGCTTTGTGCACTGTATAGTCGAAATAGAACAAATTATTGTACTTTTATCTCGTGTCTGGCGTATAGTCTGAGAGTTCAAGGGGATGACAGCGCCCCCCATCTGTCACATTAGATTACATTCTACAATGAAAACTCAGCATCATTGCCTTGCTTTTCATAGAATCATAACCTTGAATGTTAAACTGTCAAATGAAAACATCCCAAAGATCAAACTGCTCACAATACTTAGTACTGAAGAAAAAAAACTTGAGAGGCAGCCACCTCCTCATTCTTCAGCTGTGCATTACTTTATGCTAATATTGCAATACACTAGATGATCAAGGGACCCTTTCTCCTTAACACATTGTAAGCATAAAAGAACAACCTTTCTGAAACTTTGCTAATTTAAACTGTAACATGGTCATGCTTTAATGGTAACCATTTCACCTTAAACAATGACTTCAAACAAGAATTATGAAAAATTCCCAAAACCTACAACACCAAGGCAATTTTCGCTCCATAAAATTAAAAACTAAATCTGTTTTGGACATCAAAACTGAAAAACAACACCTATTAAAGTATGATCTTTTTAAATTAAAGTAATAATGTTGCTTTGTTCCTTATTTTGACAAGATACTATATTTTGGAATCATTCCCACCTTTTTTATTTGTTATAATAAAGAAATGATTCATAAAAGAATGTGATAAATGGTCTTTGTTGCTACATTATGAATGATAAAGGAGCCTGCACATTTGTGGAAGGTTTGTACCATAAACAGTACAGCATATGCATAAAACACAGAAACAGGGCCTTAGATCCAATACAAGGCAATGTTTCTGTAAATAAGCACAGAAACCTACCTAGAAATGTTGTGTCATACAAGGCAGCTCAAGTATTTAAATGATCATGAATGGGACATCACAATTAAAGAAAGGGCTCAGGGACTTTCATTGATAAATGCTAATATGAAAAATGTACTGGGATTCTTGAAATATACTTTACTGACACTTTTTACTGTATATAGATTACTCATTAAATAAATTTCCTTATAAATACAAATTGGTAAAATAATGAGACATGGAATAATAGTGAAAGGTCATCATGAAACCTTGAAATTATTTTGGCATAGCTGATGGCACTTATCCAGGAATGAGTAGTTTACTTATTGTTTACTTGATTTACCACCTGCTCACTTCACATCAGACAGCAGTTTTTAGGAGATAATTAGATGAGATAACATGTCAGATTAGCAATTTGCTAACCAAACAAGGGAGAAGGACTTCTTTTTTACTCTCTGAGCTAACATCTAATGGCAAAGGGTTCATTTTGACCTAAAAAGAGTAGTACCAGATAAACGATCAATAACGTTTCCTGGGATTTTGGTGGCTAATATATTCGTACATTTGAGACATTTGTTGCTTAATTTCATACGAAAAAAAATAATTCTCACTTCTGGCAAGCAATGGTATTATTTTTAGTGAATATTATCAATTTCAGGATGCTATTAATGTTGCATTCCATTCAGGCAGCCCTGTGAGTAAGGCAATGTTCAGTCAGCTCTCTCCACTCATATCCAAGTATGCATTGATGTCAAAATACAGTAATATAAAATCCCACAACATTAAAAAATATACATCTTCCTCACAAAAAAGTTGAAGTTAGACTAACAGCTTCCTGAAAACTGGCCTTCCACTGAACTGCTCTGTAACCTGTGTGATAGATTGCCGGCCATTCATCCCGGCCAATACCCCCACGACGCCAGGTGAAGCCCTCCCTGCAACATGGAGTGTCCCCGAATGCCAGCAGTGAATCATGGACGTTGGAGTTTTCCTTTACAGCCCTGCTGGATACCATGGGGGCCGATAGACGTTGCTACAGGGAGGAGCAGTGACTATTTTCCTTATGTCCCGGAAGTACGTCCGAGTCACATGGACAAGGGGAATGACGTGCTTCCGGGGTGAAGAAAAGGACTTTTTATCTGATCTGGAAGTGATAGGAGATCACATGGACTGGGGAGTGAAACACTTCCGGGTCAGGGAATATAAAAGGATTGTGGGAACTGCCAGACGGCGAGTTGAGCTGGGTAGAAGGGTGGCAAAGCGTCTGGGAGTGGAGGATTGTTTATTGTTATTGTTATTATTTAATGAGTATTGTGGAGAGGAGGGTGCTTTGTGCAGTGTGCTGTATGAATAAAGTCTACTTTTGGACTTTTATCTGGTGTCTGGCGTCTTGGACAAGGGTTCAAGGGAACGATAGCGCCCCCTATCTGTCACACCTGGTATGACACAGATTTAAAAATGCAATTGCACATAGAGTTACATGAGGTGTATATTTTACATTTAGGTTTTTCACATTATACAATGCCTTTATTTTTTAAAATGTTGCTTCATTAGAATTGGTGTAGCACTATAGAACAGTAGAAACTGTAGCGGTCTCAAAGCTTATGTGCTCTAGGTTCAAACCCAGAGCCTGCTCACTATTTCTGTATTATTTGCACAATTTTCCCACATCTACATTAATTTGTCTGTGAATACTCCAGTTATGTCAGGTTATTAGGTGACTTAAAATTTGCTCAATGTGAGTGTGTTTGTGTGTGAGTGTGCCCTGTAATACACTAGTGTCCAATTCAGGGCTAGTTTATACAACTCACCCAGTGCTTTTGTGATTGGCTCCTTCCTCCAAAACCCTGAACCAGATTAGGTAGATTTCATAACAAATGTTGTAATGCATAAAAATTAATGTTCACATTCTTTGAATCATACACATAATTTAATGCTGAATTACCATACTGAAAAAGAATCACTGAACTAATGGAGAGCTGAAACTCTGTGATGGTTAGTCTGAGAACAATGCCAGTGTTGACTAAAGGGTTAAAGAGCTGCAATTCACATACTAATGCTTTACATATTCAATGCCCTCTTTTTATGTTTTCTTGCAGTCATGGTGAAGAGTTTATCACAAAATTGCTCAACATTTCATTAAATATTTGTATGTGTAATGGCAAGTGTAGTGACACTATAAGAAAGTACAAAATAAAACTAGAACATCACAAGCATCTTTGAAAAGGGTCAAAGTGGCTTACAATAGCATGACTTAGTTAACTGAAGATGCAATGAACATAGTATTTTTAAAATATGTCCATTAACCTGAGAATCTCTTGTATGACAAAACATCCTATAGCGCAAAACTTCATGTGTGTACAGCAATAGTAAAAAGTTTTTCACCTCTTTTTCAAAGTGGATACTACAATGCATTTAACCAAAAGTTAATGTTAGCAAAATAGAACTCTTACTGAACAAATAACCAGAAATGTGATTATTAGCCCCCTTATTTCATAAAGAAACTTGGCAACACCCAATGTCCAGACTAATAAAGCAATTTTGCGCTTGGACTCAAGAACTGGTTATTTTAGCGGCAATAAATGTTACCAAACACAGTGATGACTGCATTAGGCAGGGGATGTACACCCCTTGAATTCCACGGGGAAAGGGAGTCCAGAACGTGCACCCCTTGAGTTACATAAATGGCACCCCTTGGGTGACGCCGCCCTAAGTGGCCACCTGTGTCACTTATCCTTAGATTGACTGGCTCTCACCAAACATTTCCTTTCCCTTCTGTTTACAACATTGCTTCAGCCAAGTGACTTTTGAGCCTGAAACTTTTAATTTCTGGTCCTCCTACAGCTTTGAAATTAAGTTTATGTTTTTTTTTTCTTTTTCAGAACATTGTTTTGCTTCATATAGTATGTATGTCCTTACATCATATGTATGTGCTTCAGCTCATGTATTAATGGATTAATGCAGTGACATTCTCCTGAAGCATCTTCTAATACAGAACACAAATTAAATTTCCTTATATTATGACAAGTCATCTAGGTCCTAATATAGTAAAACATCCTTAAGTCATGGTATTATCACCATCATATCTGACAAAAGATTTTTTTTCTTTTTTGGGAGGGGGATGATCAAATGTTTATTAATCTGAAGTGCAAAACAAAAACAGTATAAATATAAAACTCAGAAATAACACTCAGAATAAATTAACAACAAAAAACATCCCCTCGCACCCTATGCAATCAATTATGATGAGAGAAATTGTTCACAAGAATCATAGAGGTTGTCAGCAAAGTTAAGCTTTTGACTTGTCTGTCCATAACACATTACTCTAGAAACCTTGAGGAACATTAAGTTGCATTTTGGTAAACCAGAGAGGAGTTCTCATGACCTTATTTTTGAGCATTAATACCTTACCCTGAATGCCATTTTATGTACATTTGTCACATTGATCTTGTGCAGGATGGTCACACCTGGGAAAACTGACTTTTTTTCCAGACTTTAGACAGTTACTCAGTGTTGGATATCATGAGGTCCCTGACCTTTAGAAATGGCTTTATAACCCTTTCGAAACTGGAAGATAGCAATTTCTTCCAATGTTTTTCAGAAATTTCTTTTGATTATGGTGCATTGTGGCTTTTGAACCTGTGTATTGAAAACTTTACTGTGATGGCAAGGCCAAATATGAATTCGACAAAGGTAATCAGTATCAGGCCTAGTTGCTGTATGATTTCACAGGTAGTTACATTTGCCAAATCTATCTATCTATCTATCTATCTATCTATCTATCTATCTATCTATCTATCTATCTATCTATCTATCTATCTATCTATTGTGAAAGAAGTAATTTCAACACACGATAAAGGTTTGGGGTAGCCACCCGTATATTGACCCTGGCTGCAAAAGGGTGACGAAAACAAAGTTGCTATGTTTAGGTTCCAGGACTGAACTGATGAGGTTTTGAAAGATGGTGGTTTTATAAGCCATGAACCAGAAGTGATGTAATCTGTCTGGAACCGAAAGTGACGTCAGACTGTGCACCTGAACTGGAAGTGGCATCAGTCTGGCACGCCAGAAACGGAGGTGTTGTTAAATCGGATAGGTTTTCCTGCATTTGGCCTGCAGAGATAACAGAGGTAGGTTTAGTGGATCCCGCCATCCCCTGGTTTGGTATTACCTCCACTTGGTCCACTCACCTCCTTCCTAGTCACACGTGTGTGACACTATCTATCTATCTATCTATCTATCTATCTATCTATCTATCTATCTATCTATCTATCTATCTATCTATCTATCTATCTATCTATTTTTGATTTATCTGCTGACCCTTGTATTTGCTTAGCATCACTGTAGTAATTGTTGGTTTGTTTCAAGGCTTATTACAATATAGTATCTGAGATCATGTATACACAGATGAAACCATTATACTCTGTGTGTACCATTGCAGCAATGAATGTTTAAAAGAGTCAGATCTGTGGCAGAGGAGATATCATCTTTTCTCTGATCTTTCCAGAAACTCCTAGGCACCATGCAAGACTTTCCTTGCTGACTTTTCTTAAAGATTACTGCATTCTAACTTGTTCCTCCTGCTTGTCATTTACTCGCGTTACCTCACATTTTATCCTTTCCATTTTTGTCCTGATTTATTTATACATGATGTCTGTCTACTTCTTAGAGCAAGATAGTATGAGGTCCAATTCTGGCTTCATAAGTGCTGAGTAAGTGATGAAGACCCTTGTGAGCAAATCCATTACTGATCTTTTTGTGGCACTAAGCAGTATGACTGTTTAGGAGCCCTCCCATTACCCACACCCCCATAATACTCCTAACCCTGTTCTAAATTAGTTAGGATCCCAAGCAGTCACCTACACTTGGGAACAGCTATTCTTGTTGGTCACTTTGTACGACACCCATTAGCTTTCCCTGGCGAGGCATACAGGGAACATGTGCATAAGGCTAGAAATGCGGCTTGTAGGGCCACATATGTTGTCTTCCAGCAGCTACAACCAAATAGGGTGTAGTACCAGAACTATGCTTCCTTGAGCCAGAAGATTCCTTACATTTCCCATCTAAAGCATTAACGGAGCTGACCTTAATACTTCTTTTTATATTAGCGTGTTCATTGGGTAGATAGTACATATTCATAACTTTGCACACTGAAAAAAGTAAAAAAGCACCACATTGCATTTTGTTTCATTTTCTTTCACACTGTTCCCTTTGTGTTAATACACCCCAAGAAATATCTGGCAAATTCACTATGGAAAATATTTATTAATCCTGAAATCCAGAAAGGGGCAAAATATTTTAAACAGCACAGAATTTGTAGACACAATAAAAAAATGATATACCATCCGGCTGGTACAATAACAAATAACAGATCATTTGCAATTAAAATAAGAAATCAAGCAAAAGAAAAATACTGTTGTATCTGAAAAAAAATTAATATTTTTCCTAGGCATTTAATAATAGTAAGTCAGTAATCTAACCTGCTCAGTAACATTGTTGTCAATTAAGTAGTCTTCCTGCTGCTTTCTGTATCTCCTTTGTTTCTTAGCATCCGGTGATTTAGTTCACGTGGCATCTGCAAAAATATGCATATCAATACAACTGAGGGAGATAATTTGACAGTACACATACTGGTAAGTGTATGTGTGTGTGCTCAGTGTCCATTTTATTAGGTCCATCTCCACTTGCCACACATTATTGACTGTCTGGTCACGGACAACATATCTGCAGATAAGGCTGTTTAAAACAGGTAGCCACATACCAACAATAGTTTGGGTGTCTAACCGTAACCCTAATTCAAGGAGGAAGAAAGCAAAACTAAAGAATTAAGTGGAACTGTTACTGCCACATGCCATGGAATACGTCTATTAGGAACATCAACCCTCTTCGGACTTTCATGTTCTATAAAGTCTTGGGCTAACACTCAAACAAAATCAAATTATTGGAAGTTCTGCTGTCACAAAAAGAGCACTGAAGAAAAAACACACACACCTTGTACAGAGTAACAGATACTGTGGTCATCTACTAACCAAGTACAAAAGTAATGATAAATGAAATACATCAGATGACACAATTTGATCTTATCAGACATGTGTTATCGCACTGTTATGAGAAAAAAGATGCACTTACAAAAGACTAAGGAATAAAAGCACTGGACAGCTGGACACGTTCCTAATGATAGCCACAGACTTCTGTCTTTACTGAGCCCAGTTGCTTTTTTACCATTTCTGGCCTTGACTGTTCCATTTAACAGGGCACAGGCCTCAACTGTTCCAAATATGCACTCTGTGCTCTCAGTTATGGAGGAATTGTTGTGGTCTTCTGTCCATCTCCTAAATTCTTCCAGTTAGATTAGTACCCATTGTAATAGAATAAGATGCTTCTCGCACCCTTGTACCCTCAGACTATACGTCAGACACCAGGTAAAATCCATGATGATATTTATTATAATAATAAAGTGCACAAAGCACGCTCCTCTCCACAATTCTCAATGATAATCACAAATACAATAAACCAATCCTCCACTCCCAGACGCTTAGCCACCCTGCCTCCCAACTCAGCTCATCGTCTGGGAGCTCCCACAGTACTTTTATATTCCCTGACCCGGAGGTGTTCCTTCCCAACAGTCCACAAGTCCTTATTCCTTCCGGGTCAGGGTAAATAATGTTTTTTCTCACCCCAGAAGCCCGTCGCTCTTCCTATGACGAACTTCCGGGTCATAGGGCATGAAGAACTCTTCGGTCCTCCCTGCAGCTCCCTCTCGTGGCCCCCATGGCATCCAGCAGGGCGGTGCATAAAAACTACATGGTCCATAATGCCCTGCTGGTCTTCTGGGGACCTCCATGCTGTAAGGAGGGCTCCACCTGGCGGCTTGGGGGTATTGGCCGGGGTACATGGCCGGCCATATCCTACACCATAGAATAGTGACCTACAGGGTATACAGCTCTCTAAGGGCTACTTACCTACATCACTACTAATCTGGGTACATTTAATAAAGTACAGACAATTCCTCATCTGTCCAGTTTCCTTCTGTTTTCTGCCCCTATTTACAATGACACCACCTTGTCAGGCTGACACCCTGTAACAATACACCATATATAATTGGGTGTCACAGGATGAAGACAGGGCACTGTCATGCCCTATGAGATAGAAAAAAACTGTACTGTCATAAATGGTGGTCAAAAAACTTGTCAGTGTAGGAAGACAGGCACTGTTAAGAGGGTATAAGTGTAGTGGGTATCCTGGAAAGACAATGTAGTGAAATTTATACAAAAACAAAGTAGAATGAGGGAGCGAAAGGCAGAGAGGGAAAGAAAGAGGGGGAGAGAGAATTGCAACTCAAGGAGAAATTTGTAATGTTTATCGATTACTTTGAAGGGCAAGAGGGCCAGCATCTGTTGGGTACATTCAATCCACCTCTTCCAGAGAGAACGTGCAAGAGAAAGTGAAAGAAACTGAGGGTTTGCAGAGTGATTAGGAAACCAAAAACTGGTCACACATTCATAGATTTAAATGAGTGGGACTGTGTTGCATGTTTAGAGCAAGCATCTAAGGAGCTTCTTTATAGATCTGATCCTAAGGATTACAGTAGACCAGAGGAAGAAAGGAGTGTATGAACTGTAATGGAGAGTTCTAGCCAAGTTTCCTCACTTCCATCCCTAACTGTGGAAGTAATTTTAATGTTTCATTGGGAATGGCAATGGGAATAAGTTTGAAGCTACTGTTTCTTCTGCCAGAAGGTACATTGAGTCAGCAGGTGTGTTGGGGCAAAGCCTTACTAGAAGAACAAAAAGAGGGCAGTTTTGAGAGAGAAGGAAGTTGGACATGAGAAAAGGGAGAGATATTATAACTGAGCAACTCCAACAGTTGACTGGAGTGTTAACTCTTGTAGAGGTAGATTCAGACAGGTAGCAGTCTTTTCCATTTATACTCTCCATTCAGTCATCAGTATCTATGGTTTTCTATAATAAATGTGTTGTGAAATGGTTTTGCAGACATCCCTAAGCTTGTTAGCTCAGTTTTAAAAATATTCATGTTTTTATTGTTATGTGTTTCTATACTTTATGATTTTTCTGGTGACGCCATTTTGTATTTGCTTTTTGAATGGCCACCACTATTACCCACAGCCATGTTGTTTATGGCTATTGTGCGTGTTGTTGGTCACATGCTGCAGAGATCATGCAACACATTTGTGTTATGCTATTCCATGTATAAAAAATGGCAACACCCAGAAATGTGCATCTGAGTAAGGAATCTCTTTTTCAAATTTTCCAACTATGTTTCTTTAATGCTAATATATTTACAACAGTTATTTGACTACTCTTGGTTTTGTGTTTCAGTATGTGGTTCTGATAACTATTTTTGGGTTAGTTTAACTTTAACATGCCTCCTTACTACAATTTCAGCCTGCTCCTACAAGTGTGAATCCATTTCCTGGCTTTTCTGGGCTCTACTACAAGCATAGGCACCTGCTGTTTTCTAGATGTGCATTACAAAATACACCATTTTCATAGTTTTTGTGGCTTTTTTTTTTTGGTGGTGAGGGACAAATGCTTGCTACAAGTTTTCCCCACTGTCACAATCTAAAACATCAAAAGTGTGCCTGGCTTCCTGCTGACAGCAAGCATTTACAGTGGAAAGGCCATCTATACTGAAAATAAACCAAGCTTTCCATGATTGTCTGCATTGATTTCAAAGCAGTGTTAGTCATAAATGAATAAAACCTCTCCTGATTTTACAAGATAGTTGTCGCCGTATTGACAGGAGCTCATGCCAAACTACTTTGTTTGACAGCACTTGACACTACGTCCTAAAGCCTGAATTTCCATATGGATGACATAATAGTCTTTACTCAGAACTAGATTGACTTCTGGTGTATATGAGGAAGAACATTCCAGACCAATGGTCATACAGAATAAAGATTACAGGATATCTACATCTGTCTGTCATTAGTCATTTTTTTGTTCAATATGTCTTTTATAACACAAGCACGGCACAGAGGCTAGGCGGCCTCTTTTTTTTTTATTATTGACAACCAGCAATTAAGTCCCCATATTGACTAAGCAATCTCAAAAACAAGCAAAAATATGAGCCATCAGTTATTGAGAAAAACTGCAACTTTATTGGCCTTTCAGTGTCATCACAAATCCTTATTTTCTGATGCAAACCAAATGCATGAAATCATGCTTATTTTTATAGTGTATATCTGGCATATCTGGGAAAGCCATAGAAGAGTGAAAAAAAGTATATAGTGCATGGACACATACCCCTCAGCTGCCCCAGTGGGTCGGACTAAGCACCACATGGTTTCCTAATTATTCCGGGAACAACTAACCTACATTTAGAAACCATCAGCACCACCATGGAAGTCTGCTTTCTTTAATGAAAAAACACTCCAATTCTCTGGTGAGTTCTTCTTCTTTTCCAGTAAATCTCAACACCACAGAGGAAGCAGTGATGTTACTTTGGCGCTTGGAATCTTCTAATGTTCTGACCTTTTGCTTTTGTTTAAATAAAGAAAGTTCACAAAGGTTCCATCATCTGCATTTGGGCTATTTGTTGCATATGCGGTCTCTAGGTAGGATTGTGGCCTTGTTTGACATTGTCAGGTACAGTAGTTCTCTGACCTGATATTTCTGTAAACCACATCTGGCTCTCCGCATTTTGTTCCCCACAAGAGAGTCCCAGGACAGCTGCATTTTGAACAGCAACATGCTTTAAGATGAGTGACAAAACACATTTAAATATACTGAAACTTAGGGAATTTTTACAGGTAAGAGGCTCTTTAGTTCATCAAGATCATTTGGTAAGCTTATATACAAAGGGTCTCAATAACCCATGGACATTTGGCAATAGACAGTAAGGTTTTACTTCAATCTTCCACCATGTGACCCTATAGTTTGTTGCAGATTCCCATGACCCATTTATGTAAAGACATTCTTGTGTCTTGAACTTGTTTCCTTTTAATTCCCACTGGTGTTTTTGAGTTTGGATTTACTATTTAGCTGATTCCTCAAAGATATGAGATGGCCCAGAGTGAATGGGATTGTGTGGGCCCTGTGATTGTGGGTGCCTACCATTCTATCTTACAATGTTTTTTACCTATACTATAGGACAGGTGCAGAGCCCCCCACGCTATCTTATGTAAGCAGGTTAAGGCGATGCAGAAGGCAAATAAATTAATGGAAGAATTCATTCTGCTAGAGGAACTACATCAATGTCAGAATCTAGAATTTTCAAGACCAAAATAGGTCCCCAAGTAGTAATCTCTATACAAGATTAAAGTGATCACCTTCTAATGTCCGTTATATTGAAATCTATTGAAACTCTTCCCATATTCATTTGCATTTTTTACATCTCTTCTTCAGTCCTTCCACAGTCTTGATAGCAGCAGGATTTTGAATGATGCAGGGGCTGCAACAGACTTGTCCTCAAAGCAGACTCTTAACCTTTGTCAGTTTGGTCTCCCTAAAGTAAGGTTAATTGCTGTACCTGGTGCCACATGTTTCTTCTTGTTCTCATTCTGATGCCCTGGTGACAAGTAGCAATGCTACCAGACAGTCCTTGCTCTCATATCCCAAAAAGGAACTATACTGTAAACAGTGTGTACACCTCCTTCATATATTTCATCAGGTAACTGGGGTTTCTTCTTATGCTTTTGAGAAGCCTAATAGCTGCTGTTGAGTTTTCAGCCCCCAAGGATGGTAGCGCTAAAAGCGTTTTAAAAGCCTATTTAGCCATCTCACATATAAAGCATACTAAAACTGAGAAGTTGCTTATTGTCCAGTCATAGGATGAGGTTGGTAGAATTGTACTGTTATATAATGTCACTTGTGGGCCTTTAAATAATTCATTCTAAATATAATAATAATACATTACATAGCGCTTTTTTATCAGTTACTCAAAGCGCTCAGCAATTGCAGGTTAAGGGACTTGCTGAAGGGCCCAACAGAGCTGAGTCCCTTTATGGCATTTTATGAGATTCGAACCGGCAACCTTCCGATTGCCAGTGCAGATCTCTAGCCTCAGAGCCACCACTCCGCCTAATATAAATATCCATTCATTAAACCATTTCAAGAGTCAAGATGAGAGGGGAGAACATCCTAAATGCAATGTCAGTTAGGCAAGAACAAACCCAGGACAGGATGGCAGCTCATCACCAGGCACACTTAACACTTCATCACTTTTGAGTGTCTAGTTAACTTAACATGAATGTCTTTGGGATGTTGGAGGAAAGGAAATTCCCTGGAAAAACTTTCACACAGACATCTGGCAGAAAGAAAAAAACTTTTCTACTTGAGCTGTGAAGCAGTAAGGTTAACATCTGTGCCACTCCAGTTTTGAATAATAAACGGATTCTATTAGTTTTACAGTCTTTTATTAAGCTTTTCTGATAGTGGGTTAAATGGATGTATAGGTGTCTATGACAGTTTCACGTTTTTGCAAAGGATCTGTAATAAAAGTACAACTTCAAAATGGAAAAACTTGGCACAGTCTGGAAAATGTAAATAAAAACAAAAAGCAGTGATTAGTAAATGATATTTGACCTGAAAACAGCATAGCAGCCTGTCATTTATGTTACAACTAATTAATTGTATTTTTTTTCCAAATATAAACAAATATTCCAAAAAAATGTTTCAACAGTAAAGAATTTACTACTTTGTAACATTGCATATCCTTCTCACAACAACAACAACATTTATTTATATAGCACATTTTCATACAAAAAGTAGCTCAAAGTGCTTTACATAATGAAGAATAGAAAAATAAGAGACACAGTAAGAAAATAAAACAAGTCAACATTAATTAACATAGAATAAGAGTAAGGTCCAATGGCCAGGGGGGACAGAAAAAACCAAAAAAACTCCAGACGGCCGGAGAAAAAATAAAATCTGCAGGGATTCCAGGCCATGAGACCGCCCAGTCCCCTCTGGGCAATCTACCTAACATAAATGAAACAGTCCTCTTTGTATTTATGGTTTTCTCGGAAGGACTTGATGATGATGATGATGATCATGTGGACTTCTGGCTTTTAGTCCATCAATGCTGGGGCATCATGGTGCTTTGAGTAGGTTGGTGGTGGCGCAGGCCGCCACCACAGAGAAACCGGAAAAAAAAACAAGAGAGAGTAGGGGTCAGTTAGGCAACCCTTAATAAACATTCAAGTACTTAAGTCATGAATTTATTGAGTGTTTCATGTGTATTTTTGTCCAGCTCAAGTGTTAAGGTGTGTAACAGCACGGAGACTTCATTGCCCCCTTTTGCACTTCAAAATCTGCCACACCCTCTCATTCTGGGTCAGGTCAGGACTGCAGGCAGGTCAGTTGAGCACCCGCACCCTCTTCCTACACTGGCATTTTACTAAGCTGTGTAGTTTTTTGTAGAGCCATTTCTTAACAAAGAGCTATTTAAATCTGGGAACGGTTCTTTGCGTATAAAGTTAGTTCTTTGGGCTTCGAATAAGTTCCTAATATATAGACAAAACAAAAATCTTTAATGTGTAGTGGGTTATGTAGAAGAAAACTAACTGATTCAGAAACCTGATTCTTCAAATAATAACACAGGTTGTTAAAAATCAGCAGCTCATTGGTATTTGACAAATCTTGTTATCATCATTTTTTACCTGTTATGGATCTAAATAAATAAAGGTTCGTTCGTCCACCTTCATATGAATGGTTCTTTTGGGAACCAAAAATGGTTCTCCTATGCCATCGCTCTGAAGAAGCACTTTGGCACCTTTATTTATGCAGCCATGCCTTTGTAATTTGTGCAGAATGTGTTTTTCTGTTGTCTTTATTAAATATGCATGGGAATCCAAGGATGATATATCATCTTGGAGGCGACATATGTTGCTCCAAAATCTTTACATACTTTTTGGAATTAATGCTGTCTTCACATATGAGCAAGTTACCCATGTCCATGGCACGGACACAACCCCACACCATCACAAATGCTGGCTTTTGGACATGTAGCTGATAAAAGTCCAGAGTGGTACTTACAACCTTTGTGTTTAGGCGATATGACATGCCTTTCTTCCTGAAAAGACCTGAAATATTGATTTATCTGAATGAAATACACATTTCCCCTGTGTGATGGTCCATCCCAGAGAAGTCAATGGCACTTCTGGACCCTGTTAATATACAGCTTTCTTTTTGCACAGTAGAGTTGTAACTGGCATTTGTGAATGTAACTATGTATTATGTTACTTGATAAAGACCTGCTGAAGTACTCCTGAGCCCATGTGGTTATATCACTTATTGATGAATGGCAGTTCTTGATGTAGTGCTGAAAGAAGGATCAGAGATCATGGGCAGTCAGCTTAGAATTGTGCCCTTTGCCCTTTACTCTCTGACGTATCTCCAGATTCCTTGAATCTTTTAATTATAGCATCTGCTATTGAGGGTGGAAAACCCAAGTTTTATTTGCATTTTCCATACCGTCCAGCTTTTACTGATATGCTTTGTAATAATAGCAATAAGACATATTCACATAGCACCTTTCAATGTTCAAAGCACTATTTGGCACTGGAGTACAATCTCCCTGCAAACATGCCACAATTTGACTCCACATTGAATGTGTGGATATTTATACACACTATAAATATGCATTCATATCCCCCTATGTTCTAACTGTGTGCACATGTTTAATACTTTATGTGAAGTGAGTATCACTTGGTACAGAAACATTAGGCAAAATTAAGTGGAAAAATTACATTTTTAATTAGAGAAAGGGTGCCAAACTCGCATCCTGGAGGGTGGCAGTGGCTGCAGGTTTTCTGCTGAGCCACTTTCTTCATTAATAGCTAATTATGTCTTCTAATGTAACATACTTATTTCGCCTTGATTTGAATTGACTTGATTCTTAAGATTCAATGACCCTTAATTATTTAAATAAATAAAAAAAAAATTATATTTATTTATATAAATATATATATATATATATATATATATATATATATATATATATATATATATATATATATATATATATATATACCACATGGTATATTTTTATCCATTTTTCATTATTCTTCAAACCTTCACTTTTTTTTTTTTAATATTTTATAGAAACATATATTATGCACCCCTCCTTGAACCGTCACCTTATCGTGGTGGAGGGGTTTGCGTGTCCCAATGATCCTAGGAGCTATGTTGTCCGGGGCTTTATGCCCCTGGTAGGGCCACCCAAGGCAAACTGGTCCTAGGTGATGGATGAGACAAAGAGCGGTTCAATAAACCTCTGATGAAGAATAAAAACCTTGGACGACGTTTTCCCACCTCGACGCACAGCTTGGACTCTGGAACCAATCTCCTTGAGAGGGGCTGGACTCTCTACCACTCTGGAGTTGCCCCCGGTGAGAGGCGCCGAGCAGGTGTGGGCATACTTATTGCCCCCCGACTCGGAGCCTGTGCATTGGGGTTTACCCCGTGGGCGAGAGGGTGGCCTCCCTCCGCCGGGTGGGGAAGGGTCCTGACTGTTGTTTGTGCGTATGCCGAACAGCAGTTTGGAGTATCCACCCTTTTGGAGTCTCTGGAGGGGTTGCTAGAGGGCATACCTTCTGGGGATTCCCTCGTTTTCCTGGGAGACTTCAATGCTCACGTGGGCAATGACAGTGAGACCTGGAAGGGCGTGATTGGGAGGAATGGCCCCGATTTGAGCCAGAGCGGTGTTTTGTTATTGGACTTCTGTGCTCGTCACGGATTGTCCATAACGAACACCATGTTCAAGCATAAGGGTGTTCATATGTGCACTTGGCACCAGGACACCCTAGGCCTCAGGTCGATGATCGACTTTGTGGTCGTGTCGTGGACTTGCGGCCATATGTCTTGGACACTCGGGTGAAGAGAGGGGCGGAGCTGTCAACTGATCACCACCTGGTGGTGAGTTGGCTTCGATGGTGGGGGAAGATGCCGGTCAGACCTGGTAGGCCCAAGCGTGTTGTGAGGGTCTGCTGGGAACGGCTGGCAGAGTCCCCTGTCAGAAGTAGCTTCAACTCCCACCTCCGGCAGAACTTCAACCCGTCCGAGGGAGGTGGGGACATTGAGTCGAATGGGCCATGTTCCGTGCCTCTATTGTTGAGGCGGCTGACGGAGCTGTGGCCGCAAGGTGGTCGGTGCCTGTCGTGGCGGCAATCCCGAACCCGTTGGTGGACACCGCGTGAGGGATGCCGTCAAGCTGAAGAAGAGTCCTATAGGACTTTTTGTCCTGTGGGTCTCTGGAGGCAGCTGATAGGTACCGGCAGGCCAAGCGGAGCGGCTTCGTTGTTGCTGAGGCAAAACTTCGGGCATGGGAGGAGTTTGGAGAGCCATGGAGAGCGACTTTGGACGGCTTCGAGGAGATTCTGGTCCACCGTCCGGCGTCTCAGGAGGGAAGCAGTGCAGTGTCAACACCGTATATGGTGGGGATGGTGCGCTGCTGACCTCGACTTCGGGCGTTAGGGTCGGTGGGAGGAGTACTTCAAGACCTCCTCAATCCCACTAACATGCCTTCCAATGAGGAAGCAGAGCCTGGGGACTCTGAGGTGGGCTCTCCCATCTCTGGGACTGAAGTCACCGAGGTGGTCAAAAACTCCTTGGTGGCAGGGCCCGGGGTGGATGAGATCGCCGGAGTTCCTTAAGGCTCTGGATGTTGTAGGACTGTCTTGGTTGACACGTCTCTGCAACATCGCATGGACATCGGGACAGTGCCTCTGGATTGGCAGACGGGGTGGTGGTCCCCTCTTTAAAAGGGGACGGAGGGTGTGTTCCAACTATAGAGGGATCACACTCCTCAGCCTCCCTGGAAAAGTCTATTCGGGGTTCTGGAGAGGAGGGTCCGTCGGATAGTCAACCTCGGATTCAGGAGGAACAGTGTGGTTTTAGTCCTGGTCGCGGAACAGTGGACTAGCTCTTCACCCTTAGCAGAGTCCTGGAGGGTGCATGGGAGTTTGCCCGACCGTTCTACATGTGTTTTGTGGACTTGGAAAAGGCATTGACCGTGTCCCTCGGGAATCCTGTGGGGGTGCTCGGGAGTATGGGGTACGGACCCCTGATAAGAGCTGTTCGGTCTCTGTACAACGGTGTCAGAGCTTGGTCCGCATTGCCGGCAGTAAGTCGAGCCCGTTTCCAGTGAGAGTTGGACTCCGCCAGGGCTGCCCTTTGTCACCGATTCTGTTCATAACTTTTATGGACAGAATTTCTAAGGCGCAGCCAGGGTGTTGAAGGGGTCGGTTTGGTGGACTCAGGATTGGGTCACTGCTTTTGCAGATGATGTTGTCCTGTTTGCTTCATCAGGCCGTGATCTTCAGCTCTCTCTGGATCGGTTCGCAGCTGAGTGTGAAGCGGCTGGGATGAGAATCAGCACCTCCAAATCCAGAGCATGGTCCTCAGCGGAAAAGGGTGGAGTGCCCTCTCAGGGTTGGGGAGAGATCCTGCCCCAAGTGGAGGAGTTCAAGTATCTCGGGTCTTGTTCACGAGTGAGGGAAGAATGGGCGTGAGATCGACAGGCGGATGGTGCGGCATCCGCAGTGATGCGGCTCTGCATCGGTCTGTTGCGGTGAAAAGGAGCTGAGCCGTAAGGCAAAGCTTTCAATTTACCAGTCAATCTACGCTCCTACCCTCACCTATGGTCATGAGCTATGGGTAGTGACTGAAAGAACGAGATCGCGAATACAAGTGGCTGAAATGAGTTTCCTCCGCAGGGTGTCTGGGCTTTCCCTTAAAGATAGGGTGAGAAGCTCAGTCATCCGGGAGGGGCTCAGAGTAGAGCCGCTGCTCCTCCGCCTCGAGAGGAGTCAGATGAGGTGGCTCGGGCATCTGATCAGGATGCCTCCTGGACGCCTCCCTGGTGAGGTGTTCCGGCACGCCCAACCGGGAGGAGGCCCGGGGAAGACCCAGGACACGCTGGAGGGACTATGTCTCCGGCTGGCCTGGGAACGCCTTTGGGATTCTCCCGGAAGAGCTGGAAGAAGTGGCCGGGGAGAGGGAAGTCTGGGCCTCTCTGCTTAAGCTGCTGCCCCCGCGACCCGACCTCGGATAAGCGGAAGAGGATGGATGGATGGATATATTATGCAGTTAGGAGACCTGGGTTCGCTTCCTGGTTCCTCCCTGCGAGGAGTTTGCATGATCTCCCTGTGTCTGTGTGGGTTTCCTCTGGGCGCTCCGGTTTCCTCCCACAGTCCAAAGACATGCAAGTTAGGTGGATTGGCGATTCTAAATTGGCCCTAGTGTGTGCTTGGTGTGTGGGTGTGTTTGTGTGTGTCCTGCGGTGGGTTGGCACCTTCCCCGGGATTGGTTCCTGCCGTGCCCTGTGTTGGCTGGGATTGGCTCCAGCAGACCCCCGTGACCCTGTGTTCGGATTCAGTGGGTGGGAAAATGGATGGATGGATAAATTATATGATGGACATACAGGTGAAAAAAGATCAGCTCATCTATTGGCTCACTGTGCATCTCATTATTGTATGACTGCTGGTTAAAGAAAAAAGGTAATAAAGAGGAGTTCTGGGTTTTGAAAGCAATTTAACTAACATTAAGGACACTCTGTTGTGCTATATACCATTAACTGCTTACTAACGAGTAGCTGGAACGAAAACCTGCAGCAACTGCAGCCGTCCCCTGAATTCGAGTATCCCCGGTATGAAACAGCGACTGTATACAAATAAATAAATCAATCAAAGACTCGAGTGAATGGCCGAGTTGTCATCCCGAACCCTGGGGTGCAGGGGAGGTTGACTGCGAGTAATAAGACCGAGCAATCCGAAGGGTATCCAAGGGAGCCTTGATGTCGAGCGTAACGGCTCTTTAAAATGCCTCTTCACCGATTCCGACCTTTTTTCGGCGCGAGACAACGTGCTGCCAGCGCTCAATTGGAAGCGCCGTAGACGCGGGACCTGAAATGCGGATAATGAAGTAGCTGTCAACCCTGGCGTGCGTGTGAGTAAGCCGTGCAGCAGGAGAGAGCCACAATGAAATCAATCTGAATTTTCGTGCTCCTTTTATTCCCCTTACGCTGGCTAGAATTCCCCGACCTCTGCATTCAGCACTTTGCTCTGATTAGGCCTGCCTTTTCTGATTGTGTTTGTGTCAGACGCGCTGTCTCAGCCGTATCTCATGGTTGCTGTCTTTACCTCCCCAAGTATTCTCCGGGGCGATCATCTTTTGGTTGCTAATCCCCGCTGTTTGACGGATTGCTGCAGATTCTCGATCTTGAACCCAGACCCGTTTTGTCGGCGCTTCTGTGCATTCATTTGCAACGTACTGCTTTTTTCTGTGTGTCTCTCTCCCTCTCTGTCTCTCTAGAGATACACCTAACAAGCTAGATCGAAATTCCGCCTCATTTTTTTTCTCTCAAGGTAAACTAATCTCCGCGGCGAATCTGTATCCCATTAAGCCCAGATGCTGCGATGAGCATTATCCGGCTAAATATCAATCTCCTGAGCCGACTGTTCTCCAGTAGCAGGAGCGCAATGGGAAGTCACGTCTGGAGCGGGCGGAGGTGTTCTGCAAATCAAACCCTGGCGCATTTCCGACGTGCGAGAGCGGCGCTTCGCACTTGTTTACACAGATTTTCCTTCTTTGATTCTCGATTTTGGGGGAGAGCACTGCAGACTGTGATAATCCTGGCCTTTTCGATAAATTAACGTTTATTACACTACTCACGTTGCGTTTCACAAGGCAAGCAAACGCACCGTGATTTATAGATACCGACTCTTAACAATTGAGAAAACCACGAAACTTTTTGTGTCTAAACTAGGAAGGCCTCTGTACCCATCGTACATACAGAAGTAGATCTATAAATTAATGACCCAATAAAAGGAATTACCCTGAAAGGATGCAGTGGACATATGAAAATGGAGAATAAACAAAGATAAATAGGCAGCTCCTCATGTGCTTCCAGTGAAGAATCTTGAACGAAACGATCAGAGTAAAAGGCAAATGAACAAGGCTGCGAACTGAACAGAAATTACAAGGCTTCCAAGTAGCAGTGCAGGGTGAAATACATCTCAGTAAGGATCGCGCTCGAACAAATACGAGGTTCTAAATTTAGAACGCATAGTACAGAGCGAGGAATCTGCGCAATCATTCATCTGTTTCTTTTACTAACTTGTTTTGTCAATTACTTGGTGGCGTGGATGTCGGGTAAAATGCAAGAACGAGCCCTGGATGGGTTGACAACTGATTATTGGGTTCGCACACCCGGGCACTTTTATAAAGCAGAAGGTAAAAAGTCAGTACGAATGTGAAGACTCTACCCAGACAATTACCAGGCTGCAAATCGAGATCGGGTTCCTAGGTTGTCAGGTAGCAGCACTGAAAAACGAGCCACCCTGTTTAAAAGCTAACGAAGGCTTTTTAATTGCGTACTTTGGATTTGATGGCTAATAATCTGCTCCATTACTGTAGTGTGCGATTTAGTGTGGAAACACAGAAAGCGTTATATTCTGTCTTTGAGTATTGCAGTACTTTCTCTATTTCTTTATTTTCTTATTGATAGTTTTCTTATTACAATGCTAAAAGGTCGCAGAATACAGACATCGGTTAAAAATATCAAAGCATCCTAACAAGCAACGACCAAATCAGTGTCATTTGTACTGGTACGAGCTGAACAAGCATCTGCTGCTTTTCAAATATATAACTTTAGGGAGACCGTAATCTCGGTAATTGCAGGCAAGCAGTTGTAAAATTCCTTTTATATGCCCTGCAGATTGAAATGCAACAGTAACCTATGCGTCAAAAAATGAAAATATTGTTCGGAACAATAGCCCAGTGGCCACTACATACCATAATTAAGATATTTTACTTTATCACTGTAGCCGAGGATCAGACCGCCAAGGTCCCCGCCTTCGGCCACCACCCAACTCACACTGCACCCAACCTCCTTGACCCCTCCCATAGGTGGTGAGCCCATGGGGAGGAGGACCCACCTTACCTCTTCGGGCTGTGCCCGGCCGAGCCCCATGGGTGCAGGCCCGGCCACCAGGCGCTCGCCATCGAGCCCCACCTCCAGGCCTGGCTCCAGAGGGGGGCCCCGGTGACCCGCGTCCGGGCAAGGGAAAACGTTGTCCACAGTTTTTATTTTTCATTGGAGGTTTATTGAACCGCTCTTTGTCTCATCCCTCACCTAGGACCAGTTTGCCTTGGGTGGCCCTAATTGAAAAATACGCTATAATGAACGTTAAAAACCAACGTCTTTAAAGTGGCTACTTGTTTGTGTTCGGTTTTCATACTAATATTTTACCTTAAAGTTATACGCAATACCAGAGGTAATTTTACACTACTTCTAATTGGAGGGGATTTTCAGCTGCGGGGGTTTTGGGGACTTCAGAGGCTTAATCCCCTGACATATTGAGCAAAGACACTAGTCTGAACAATATATGAATATCAGAGAACCTGAAAACCCAAAGAGGACAAATCGCCAGACCCCCCTCCTTTCTCTCCAAAAGAGTGCATTTATTTTAACCACTGTCGAAGAACCAAGTCAAGTTGGGGGAGCATGCACTGCTACAATGCATTGCTGCACCCACTACACAATGAAACAACTTGGGATCCTGGTTGGCAATCCCCCAGGCAGACACGTGGTCCAGTCCCACCCTCAGGAAATGACCCTCTATCTGCCGCAGCCAGGTGTTACGTGGGTGACCCCTTGGCCTGGTCCAGCTACTCAGGTCCACAACAATGAGGATCTTACAAGCTGGATCACCCTCGGGGAAACACGCCACATGGCTGTAGTGCCGTAACTGATGCTCCCTCACAATGCAGGTAATGTGCCTCATTTGGGACTCCAGGAGCAACCGCTTATTCGACACAAAGTCAAACCAACAGTACCCAAGGATTTTCCGGAGAGACACAGTACCAAAGGAGTCCAGTCTTTGTCTCAGGTCACTGGATAGTGTCCATGTATCGTAGCCATATAGCAAGACAGGAAGCACCAGGACTCTAAAGACTTGGACCTTCGTCCTTTTGCATAGATATCAGGAGCACCACACACCCCTTTCCAACAACCTCATTACCCCCCATGCTCTCCCAATCTGTCTACTGTCTTCATAGGAAGAGTAACCAGAGACATGAATATCACTGCCAAGGTAAGTAAACCTCTTGACAAGGTCAACACTCTCTGTAAACAGACACACTGCTGATGGCTGTGTCCAAGAGATCATTAAAGGCCTGGATCTTGGTTTTTATCCAGGACACTCGCAAGCCCAGACACTCAGACTCCTCACTCAGTGTCTCGAGTGTCCCAATCAGAGCCTCCCTTGACTGCACGAAGATCACAGCGTCATCAGCAAAGTCCAAATCCATGAATTTTTCTTCACCAACACAGATGCCCCACACCCGCTGGACCCCACGACCTTGCCCAACACCCAGTCCATACAAGCATTGCACAGAGAGCAAGAACAAAACCCTGACGAACCCCAGAATCAACTGGGAAAAACGCAGAAGTCCTGCCTCTAATTTCCACAGCACTCACAGTACCAGTGTACAGGTCGGCCATGATATCCAGCAACTTCGAGGGGATCCTGTGAACTCTCAGGATGTCCCACAGGGCAGTTTGATCAACTGTGTCGAACGCTTTGCGAAAATCAACAAAGGCTGCAAAGAAACTCTGCCGATATTCACGTTTGCACTCCATTATAACCCTCAGTGCCAGGATGCGGTTGATGGTAAACTTCTTAGGCAAAAAACCAGACTGTTCTGGTCGCTGGTAAATGAGCAAGTGATCACGGATCCTATTGAAGACGACCCTAGCAAGGACCTTACCCAGCACAGAGAGCAGTGTTATCCCCCTGTAGTTGCTGCAATCTAGGCGATCAACCTTCCCTTTCCAGATAGGGACAACAAGTCCTGTTTCCCAGTCAGTTGGGATGATGCCAGTCTCCCAAATGGAAGCAAAGATTGCTTGCAATGCCAGGAGGATAGCCTTACCACCAGCCTGGAGAAATTCACCCCCAGATTCCCCAGATCCCTGCAGTCCACCCCCACCCCTCCCCCCAGCTGACTCACCACCCTAATTGGAGGATCAGCCTCAAGAACCGTGAACCCAGAGATATCCAACATCCTAGCTGGAGGATCAGCTTTGAACAACTGCTCAAAGTAGCCAGCCCAGCGGGTCACAACTGCAGTGTCATCCGTAAGGACCATTCCATCAGCCGTCCTGACTGCGACTCTTAGAGGAACAGATTCAGATGTGCAATATGCTTCGATTCCTCTGTAAGGAGGACGTGGGTTGCTAGACCACAGATGGTGTGTCACTTGCTCACAGATTCCTCTAACAAACGCCTCTTTATCTGTCCTCAGAGCCCTCACAGCCATCCCTCTCAGTTCCCGGTACAGACCAGAGTTGCCATTGAGCCGTGCGCTGCAACTCCTCTCAATGATATCCAGGGTGCCCTGCAAGATGAAACACCTCCTTCTGAGAACACCATTAACACCAACACAACCCTCAGTAACCTTCAGGGTCTTGTCATGGAAGGTCTCCCACATCACATTAGGATTGGTATTCATACCCAAATCGAGCCACAGGGAAAAAATCATCCTTCCCTCCACTCCACTTTTTCATCACAAAATATGTTGAGCAGCAAACTCTAAAACCATAATAGGGCCAAAACCAGGCCCACACCATGTTAAATTCGTATATCAACATGCTCAAATATAAAGGGGCCACGTGCTCGAATACAAAGTTTAAAGAAGTTTATATGTTACTTGAAAATGCTTTGGGATGAGGTAGAAGGTGTCAAAAATTGTCCCAGAAGTAATCTGGTTCCAGTTCAACTAGTGATTAAGATATGCTTTAAAGTTAAATGAGAGTGCAGGAGCTCAAAGAAGTATGCCCCTAGATACCCATAAAAGGGGTCTAAGACCCTGATACCATCAAATACTAGAAATGTCCCTGGATGTCTAACTTAACAACTCCTGCTTCTTGGTCTCCTTGTCTTGAGGATGTCAGATTACATGACCAGTAAAACATATGGAATGACAAATTACATCACTCCATAACAACTTTTCAGTAGTTGCACATTTCCAAAATACTGCAATTCTGCCACCACCTTTGAATGCTCCTATATACGCATAAAAGGGGGCTAAGGCGATACCATCCAATCCCAGAAATGCCTCTGGATGTCTAATTTAACGACTCCTATTGCTTGGTCTCCTTGTCTTAAGGATGTCAGATTACACAACTAGTTAACATATGGGATGACAAATTATATAGCTCCATAACTTTTCAGCAGTTTCACATTTCCAAAATATTGTAAGTTTGCCTTATTTTGACAGCCAATAGTCTCCTGCCTGGCCGTGCCTGTGTTTGTAGGAGGACTTTACAGGTATAGAATGTCCGCATACAGTCTATACCCTATTACTTTCCTTTGTCAATTTTTTCTTGATTCAAAAGACATACCACAGACAAGTGTCTCTTCTGTTTGAGAGATCCAAAACGCAGGTCTTCCTTCTTTCTCTGGAATGGCATTCAATACATTGTACCTCAGTGCTCCTTGGTTGTCAGCAGATGCACACACACAAGCTGGCTCAGCTGTATCCTATACTGTTTTTTGACTGGTGTATCGTCTGCAGAGTGGACGTGTTGCTTTGCTGGACTGGTGAATCCAGGGAGTCATGCACATGCTCAAAGTTGTGACTGTGCGCCTCGACAATGCAATACGTGCAAGAAAACGTTGCCCACACTGACTGTGCGAAGCGAAAACTTTAATTCATGAAGATCCGAATTCATCATTTAGATTTTGCATCTGAAATGTCTGCTGGTACATTATGGCCGAAGGTTTACGTCAGTCCTACCAACGATTTACCAATCAAAAAACACAGCAGTCATTAGAACCTGCTCTCTCAGCTTTGGCGAGTGAAAGGACAGTTTTAATTTCAGGGCTAACTTCATGTTGCATGCGGTGTCACTGAAATAAATAATTGCATAAATAATTCAAATGAAAATATTCAGGAAAATATTCAGTTATTTGTGCTCATGTTTCGTGTTGCATTTATTTATTGTCACATTTCACAATGATTTTATTTGTGTATATATTTTATTTATTTTGTTTCATTCATTCAGTACTATTGTAATTCATGAACCAGCACTACACAATGTCAGACATCACGCGAGTCGCGACCCATAGTTTAAGAAACACAGCTGCAGTCTTTGCAATGTAGAAATATTATATCGAGTAATGGATAAAGATATAACGGTAATTTTCATCAGCAGGAATAGTGGAAGTCTGCACTCGGTTTAGGATGTTAAAACTTGAAATGATCAACGTTCCCGAGTGATCTCACGTTCACCAATTTATTAATGGATACATCGAGTTGTCATTCATTTTAAAGACATGCTTATGCCATATCAGGGTGTCGAGAAGTCGGAGACTAACCCTGTATCATAGAACAGAACACTTAGCTAACTCTGGACAGTGCGTTGCATTGCACACTCGCGCTTCCATGTGTGATCTGCTTAAATGCAGCCCCTTCTTACGTAGCCGAGCGTGCGGAGAATTCCCGAAGATCAATCAGTCTAATAAGAGCCGTTAGTTATTAATTGGCTGCGCTTTAAATAGGCAAAACACGTGCTCCTCATTAGCAGCATACGACAGCGCGGTCTAGCATAGGAGCTAATATTGTAAAGCTCAGAATCAATTATGGGAAAGAGCAGATGGACAATAAGAATTTAAAATGCCAATATCAAGCTGTGTACGATTGCGCTATATACTCATACGTGGGATGGTCTGTCTTTTAAAAATGATCTTACTCTTGGAGATTTAATAGCTGTGAGAAAGACGAAAGCGCTGCCGCCCGTCTAAGAAAAGAAAACGCAAAATTAAACGATGGCTGATTTTATATGTGTTATAAAGGTAATTGATAGTGTTAAGAAAAAATGCCTAGAACAAACCATAAAGCGCCACTGTACTGGTTTGGGGACTAATCGGCTCTGAAAGAGCCCCGAGGGAGGAGGGAGCACTGTCTTTTCAGAGAGAAAAACAAGGTTAATTTTCGGACACTGTAATCCCAGTCTTTCTGCGTGTTCGTCAGCGCGCTGAACCAAATCTGGCAGCTGTCGTGTCCAGTCAGTCCCTTCGGCAGGCTCGACGTGCCGAGGACAGCGTGCAGCCTCTTATCCTCCGATCGCGAGGGCCCATTTGCAGACGCTACAATATTATGAATCGTATCGCAAACAGCATGGACTCGTTTAAAGTGTGCCTGGGAGGTGCTTCAAGAGAATAAAGAAACCCTATGCCCCCAGAGGGTCTTGAACTTCAGAGCCACCGGCGGCTTTCGAATAATTTAATTGATCGTGTGTTTGTCCGCATTTAATCATTTTTGTGGACTTTTAACGGATGATCATTTGGCACCACGTTTGATGAAATGAACCGTGCAGAGCCATGCGCGAAGTACTTTGCGTAAACGCTAAACGCATGTAATTAATCAGATCATTAGGTTAATTAAAACAGTGGGCTTTACTTAAATGACAAAGAAGAAACACATAGTTTTACTTGAGTCCGACACCCTTAACCTTTGTATTGAACCTCATATGAGTCAAAATTTGAGGTCAATGCAGCTAAGTACTTTACCTGTATTCTCTTCCCGTTCACACCCTACAGCAATGTGTGTCTTTTTGTAGTCTGTATAAAAATAATTCTTTCTTTAAATCTAATTTAACATGTATGTGGTTGGCTTTTGGAAGGAGAGTTCCTGGTTAGCTCAAATGTGACCAGTGCCCATTTAACCCTAGAAAGCCGCATTGGACTGGACTGCCAATACTGATGCTCTATGTAAGAAAGGTCAAAGCAGACTATACTTTCTGAGAAGGTTGGCATCCTTCAACATCTGCAGTAAGATGCTGCAGATGTTCTACCAGACGGTTGTGGCGAGTGCCCTCTTCTACACGGTGGTGTGCTGGGGTGGCAGCATAAAGATGAAAGACGCCTCACGCCTGGACAAACTTGTTAAGAAGGCAGGCTCCATTGTAGGATTAAAGTTGGACAGTTTAACATCTGTGGCAGAGCGACGGGCATTAAGCAAACTCCTGTCAATCATGAATAATCCACTGCATCCACTTAACAGTCATCTCCAGGCAGAGGAGTAGCTTCAGTGACAGACTTTTGTCACTGTCCTGCTCCACTGACAGACTGAGGAGATCGTTCCTCCCCAACACTATGCGACTCTTCAATTCCACCCGGGGGAGTAAATGCGAACATTAATTTTATTTTAATTTTTTTTCATTTTTATTACTATTTAATTTAATATTGTTTCTTTGTATCAGTATACTGCTGCTGGATTATGTGAATTTCCCCTTGGGATTAATAAAGTATCTATCTATCTATCTATCTATCTATCTATCTATCTATCTATCTATCTATCTATCTATCTATCAGTCCTGAGCAAGATGGCAAGATGTCCACATAAGCACGCTGTGCCAAACGCTCAAACTTAATACAGAAGAAAGAAGGCATGTTACCAGAATAGAATAGTGAAGGGGAGAACATGCAGACTTCACATAGGCAGGGATCTGAAACCATATCTTCTTGAACTCCCTAAACATTCTCCACTCCTTCTTCTGTAATAAATATATAAAGAATATATACATTAAAGTCACAACGATGATAGAGAATCTTCAGTTTCTTAGATTTTTATTGTTGACTGAAAACAGGAGCAGTAAAGCAAGAGGCCTAACTGAACAAGGTGTTACGTTATAACCAGTAATTTATCCTCAATTAGGAATGTGAAAGCTGGTAGTCATGTGTCCTCATCCATTGTTCACAGTACTATGTGTGATGTTTGGTATTTATACAATCAAGTGAAGTGTTTCCAAGTGTTTTTTTTTTTGTCTTCATGTTCTTCCTCTGATTACTTTTACTTTACATCTGATTGTAAGGACTGCAGTTAATTCTCTGATTCGCCTTTTGAAACCGTGGGAGGAAAAAATAATATGCTGAGAATTTTGCTTTCCCTCTGTGCTACAAAGTCACAGAATCACGCTTTGGAGATTAATTTTTACTCTCCCCTAATAGCTTGCTCAGCTTTGCATTTAACTGTTGAGTGCTATGAAAAGTGCAATGCAATGGTGTCCTCTGTAACAGTATCTAAACTCTTAAATATAAAAATGCTAACACGGTTCTTCAGAACTATGCCATTTTTGGTTCAAAAAAGAATCATCCACATGCAGGTCCCAGGAAGAACCTTTATTTATTTAGATCCATCCCAGCCACCATAAATAGCAAAGAAGTGATTATAACAGGTTTGTGAAATCCCAGTGAATTCATCATTTAAAAGGACTGCTACATACAATAACACAGGCTACTTTCAGGTTTTCTTGATCTGTTGTATCCTGCTTGGTAGTCTACTATACTTTAAAGACTTCTGATTTGTCCACATACTGTATTAGAGATCTTTTCAAAGTCCAACGAAACCTTTTTTATGCAAAACAATTCTTCACAGAAACACTTCTTTGCCAAGAAATGGTTGTACAAGGAACCATACAATCCAGTAAAGTGCTATTAAAGAACCGTTATTTTTAAGAGTTTACTATTTTATAAAATAGACTACCAAACAATCCCATCATTCAGGTTCAAGTTTGAGTTATTGGCATGATAAGCCTTACAGCCAGCATATTACAAAAATTAACCAATTGATGTAATCCGGCAAAGCATTGTTCCATCACTTTCATCCAGTCCAATTTAACTGGAGGAGGTGGATGTGGATGATGCTTTTTCGATCAGTACTGGGCACAATGCAAGAAATAGCCCTGAACTGGGTGGCATCCTTTGCAGGGCCCACTCACCCTCAGAGCCGATGTATAATTTGTAAACTCCACATAAACAGTGGTCAGGCTCCAGATTTAAACTGAGTAATCTATTCTCTATATAAAATCCTAAGCCTAAAAGTGCAATGATTTTATGTGATGTTTTTATGTCACATTTTTTGTCACACTTTAAATTGCGCTTATTTAAAAACTTACATATATATGTTTAGTATCATTCTTTTGAGAATTTATCGAATTTTAATGTGGTGTTGTTAGATTTTCAGATTCTTATTCTGTTTTTAAATTATAAACTAAAATATCAAGAACTCACATCTCACGAGACAAGACATTGTGCCAAAAGATTTAACCACTCCCGGGGTCAGAAATAAAAGACAAAGAGTAGATGACAAAGACAGCTGCTGTACAGGCTGTTAAATGTTCAAAGCGCTGCAAGAGATGCAGATCACGTGGCACGGCAGCAGCAAGCCAGCAGCTAATCGAGCAAAAAGGAGATAAAAAGAAAAACTGTATTTGTTTCCCATTGTATCACCGTTTAAGAGGGGGTTTTGGAGGAGCGACCACATCTCCTTGGCGTGCGTTCAGCCCCCCTCTTCACAATGCAGAGATGTGAAGTGGCTGGTGCATAGCTCAGACCTTGGGGGTTTGTTGGCGAGCAAAGCGAGCAGGGGGTAAGCCCCCTAGTATAATAATAATAATAACTGAATAAACAATGTAGTCACTTTTATAGCAGTGTTCTAACCTACTCAAAGTGCTTTACATAAACTTTGGGGAACAACTTCAACTGCCACAAATACATAACATCCACGTGGCTGTATCAACAGCAGTCATTTATGCATCATTACACTCAAAACATATTAGCTATTAGGTAGAGAAAAGGTGAGTTGGGTAGTTAGCCAGTGATGGACAATGAATGTCTAAGGGGTGGAGAATTTAGTTAGGACATTGGAAATCACTCTGTGCTTTTCAGTAGATTCCCAGTGATCTTTTATGACCACAGAGAGTTAGGAACTCAGTTTCAGGTTTCATCCAAAAGATGATGTGATCTTTTACAGCACAATGCACCATCACTGTTCTGGGGCTTTGAAATCTACACACAGACCATGAGATAAGTGTCTCCTGATGGCCACAAAAACACCTCTTCCAGATATCTTATCACAAAAAATAACCAAATTGGAAAAATCTACTGCAATAATCTTGGTATTTAAATATGGGTAAAATATAATGAGGAATATACAACATATTAGATTATACAACAAAGCAGTGTTTTTATATGTCCTGTTTATCCTTTTCGTTTCTGTTACATTGACTGTACTGTACTTATACTATCCCATATTTTGCAAAGTGCTTGGTCACACTGGGTAGTCCTGCTGTTTTCTTTCATTTCCCCAATACAGATGGAAATCCAACTGAGCTTGTGAGAGAAGAACATCGCATCCAAACTGCCCTCCCAATATTTTTTTTGAATATATTTCTCCTGCATTCACTTAAATTTTGGGTTGTATTACTAGACATTTGTAACATACCAGAAGTTTCCATGAATGTCTCTGGACCTTCAGTGCAGCACATCTGTTAATGAACATTGCCATAAAGCACCTTGTCTAGCTCTACCTGTTTACACATGTACAGATTTGGTACATATGTACAGAACTTTACCAAAAATATTCATGAACTAATGGGATTATAGTTTGGGAAAAATTCCACCTGTTTGTTTAATTATTTCAAATTTTAACAATTTCTTAATAAGCTTTTAAAAAGCATATAATATTTAATGTACAGGTAAATTAAGTCATAAAGCTATGTTATACAGCTTTTTGAAGGAGATGAAGCACTTTATCAACCATTTAAATACAGAACTAAGAAGTCTAATGAGGCAAAAAGTTATTTAAGGTGAAAAATGGCCTCATTTTAATAACGTGGCTGGATGCTGAGCTTGTGGTCATCTAGGAGAAGACCTACAGACCCTTGCTTCAGACTATTCATGCACTGAACAAGACAATTTAAATAATATGTGATGTACATAATAACTGACCTAGACATTGAAAGTCGTTGGGACAAGGCTTCAAAGACATTAACTCAGTTGATTTATTGCTCCACACTCTCACCTAGTTGTGAATATCCTGACTTTCCTCTGAAATGTGTGGTTTCTTCTCCTCCTAGTCCTAAGAACTGAGGCATGTGAGAGACAACACTATTCTGTGCAAATTCCTCAACTACTTCTGTCAACACAGCATGGCAGGGTTGCAAGGATCTTCACTGAATGGGCACATAAGTAATGCTGTGAGGGTGGTCTGGGCCTCTTGAATCATTTCTGTCTTTTTATAGATTTCCACTTCCTCCTCCCCTTCCTCAAGTACATGTGATAATTGTAAAGACATTATGTATGCAATCTTAAAATTGAACATGTAATGCAGACGATTATTGTTTTGAAGTATTTGCTTTGTAAAGAAAAGATGTGAAGATACTTGATCAGAAAGATGCAATAAAAATGGATGGCTAGCACAGGATTGAATCTTTTCACATATTCTTTTAAAGAGAAGTCAGTTCTTCTTAATGGTGTAATATATTTATTATTGTTTTACAGGGATGTAACCTAGTTAGTGTTTGTTATCTTGCATACTTTCTAAACAGAACTAGGAAAAAAAGAAAAGTTATGAAGCCATATTCAATTGTGTCACAGTAGCAATCATTCTCAAATTTCCCCTGCACCCCTCCTGCAAAGGTGTCTTAGCTCCAATTACCATGGCTAGAAAACATGAAACTCTAAATTTGAACCACTTAGGTCTTCCAGAGTTTCATCAGTGGTATTAACATACTCAGCATAATGCAAAAGCAACTCCTGTGAAACATAATCAAGAGACAACAAAAAGCCACCTATACGTTTCTCAACATCCTTCAACAAATTTAAATGTATTTTATTAAATGTTGCACACATACAGTAACTTTATACAGTTTGCCCCAGGGTTGTGAGAAGATGGAAGCTATCATAAAAACATAATGTGGAAGGCAGGAACCAAGTCCGACTAGAACACCACTCCACTGTATCTCCTTGAATTCCTAAGCATCCCAATTTATAAATGTATTTTCTTAAAACCTACCTTTATCCAAGCTGTTGTGCATGAATGCCATGTAACATTGGTAATTCAATTAGACTGAAAAAAAAACTCATATAGAACTACTGTTTGCAAAATATAAAAGCAATCCAAGACAAAACTCAAATGGAGAGCTTATTAAGAATCCTCAGTGTGAATTGTTACACAAGATGCCAGATTTAACAGTTCAGGAAGACACTGGCAGCAATGAAAACCTTTCCCTAATATTGCACTCTATGGACCAAGTTGAACAGGCAAGAACTAGACAATATGCATCACGCTGAAATTACTCTTTAAGTGCTAGTTAATAAGCTATAACACCACAGAAACAAATTATCTGTGATATCCACAGCTAAGATTTTTGTGCCACTTGTTCCATTTTACCAGCAGGAAGGCAACAGGGTTGTTACTGTCAGTAGATTGTTTGCAGGCAGGCCTGCAAGTGACTCCCAAACTGGGACTTGGATTCAAGGGGTGTTCATCCAAATAAGCCCAGGAAAATGTTATGTTCTAAAAAAAACTTCTGTTCTATTCAAGTCCTAATGTGTATAAGGTTGACTGTAACTCAGGTTCATTCTATTCCCTGTCATACCTACACAATGACAATACTACTATTAGTCACTGAGGCCAATGTTCTAAAACATTTAGCAGACTTCCAGTGACAAAACATTTGTTTTCCAGGAAAGCCCAAGTTCCAAGAACCAAATTAATAAGTTTCCTAATCTAATGATGTCCAATCATCCATCTATCCTTTATCTTATCTGCTGTATTGAGTTTAGTGTGGTAGTGACATGGAGCACATGATAGGAACCAGTCGTAGATTAGGAACAGGGTCATTGCATACCACACACACACACACACACACTCACACACAAACTCATTCTTATCTGCACACAACCAAATTCGAGACAACAGTTTAATTCATGTCTATTTTTGGGATTGGGATGAAAAACTAGAAAGTCTATAGGAAAAACAGCATTGATACCAAGAGAACATGCAAAGTCCATTCTGGAAATGCTTGTGCCAATATTCAAGATATCGTGAGATGTGGGTCAGCGGTACCAATACACCAACCCATACTAAAAACATTACTATCTTAAAATACACTGTCAAGCAATTTAATTTGTTACCAGAATTTATTAATCCCCTCAAGTTCATTGGCTTTAGAATAAAAATATATTAGTTCCTTTGATTCTTGATAGATTTGGGGTGGGCGTTTTGGGGGGGAGGCTAGGGGAGTTGGCGGGGTTTGCATATGATATAACAGGATAAGTGCAGGTTCCAAAACTACCATTGTTTTAAGGAAGAATTGAGACTATGTTAATATATCCATCTAATTTATTCAACTTTTTTAAACATTGAAAACAATGTCCTGTACAATGTTTTCAAAACACTTTAGGGTGGGCTGATCACCACCATATTATACTAAGATTGTTTCTTCTTGGGTTTGCCTACCAGGAATGTGGGTAATGCTGATGGACCTGAATGGGAACATGCTAAACTAGTTTTAAGTAAATGAAGGATTGCCTCTGTCTTTCACCTGAAATAATTTTTACCTCTGCATCAAAAAGTGCCCTGCATATTCAGTTAACATTGGAAAAAAAAACAGCACAACACCAACCCTCAAAAGGTAAAGAAAAATGGATGCATCATTTCCTTACAGATGTGCATCTGCTATGAATAATCTGGAGCCTATAAATCACACAGGCTTTACGTAGAGAAGACAGGAGTTTCTACCAAGGCATCCTCCTGCTAAAGCTAATGATAAAATATCAAACCGAATTACTGCCATCCAGATAATGGATATAATAATGTTGTTGAGCTCCTCGTCTTTTTTTATCTTGTGTAGGCTCTTTCAACTCTAGTTACCTGCAGCCTTCAACACACGTGCAAATCTCTCATCTTCACTATTTCATTCTGTTATTGCAACCACCAGGAAAATCCATCCACCAAAAACTGTGAAGGAACAAATGGATGCTTCCTCAGCAGTAGACTGCCAATGCAATTACCTGTGGCTTGCTCTTTGACCCAGGCTGGCGTGAGTAATGGTTTCACAGGGACAGGCTATACCCCTCCCCCATCCACTTTTAATTTAAGAAACATGCTCTCGTTTCTTTTTTGCCCTCTCATTTAAACCAATTCTTCATTTAAATTGTTTCAACAAGATGTCATTTTTGACAGGATTAACATCTTGTTTTCCGTTTTTTCAATATATGCTGAAGCAACTTATTATGTAGACAGGCAATAGTGGTAGATGGGCTGGAATGGGACGATTTCCATTTGGCAGACATGAGATTCACATAAATCTGTATGGTTAACATTATGCTTTGGCAAAATATTTCTCCAATAGGTGTGAAATAATGCCTTTTTCGGTCCTTTTGATTCTACCTTGATCCCCTGATTCTGCTATAAGTTCAGTGTCTGCAGTGAAGATGGCAATGAATGTAAAAAAATTAATGAAAGCACAGGTCCCTGTACATGGACACACTGTCCAGAACCAATGCACTAGTTTGCCATGATACACATTGTCTCTTGCCAGGCATTTTCTTTGTTTCTTAATCATTATAATGCAATACACTGTCCTCTTGGGCTGAGGTCAGAGCAGTGCAAAATATTTCTAACCGGACAAAATGCTAGAACATGCATGCAAAAAATAAAAATAAATAACAATAAAGCACCCTTAAAAATAGTAACCTTTATTGTATATAACTCCATTCTAAACAGACTGTACAGTGGCGCAGTGGTTAATGCTTGACTTGTCTTCCATTCACCAGCTACTTTGATGCCCCTCTCACATCATAAAAACTTTAAAGTTTAGATTTATTGGTGAATCTAAATTGGTATAATATTTAAGCATTATTTTCTACCTTTCACTTGTTTGCTTTTGGTTTAGACTGTTGTTCTCCACAACTCTAAACTGGATAAGCTGGTTCAGTAAACAGTTGAATGGATAGTCTGTATAAAGTGAGCATCATTCAAATAGGCTATCCCATCTGAGCTATTTCCATAGGAGCCTAAACACATCCTTTACAGTTTTATTGACTAGACAGATGGCCTCAGGCACAATCAAGGACCTGTGCCTATTAGTTATTCAGGTGACATCCAACTGGGAGCAGCTGAAACCTGGGGTAAAGCGCATTAGTTTTTCCTCCTTGTGCTTATAAATGTCTAGTCTCATTCAGTTTCCCTGTGCTTGGTATTCGTATTTCCTTTTTTTCCTGCCTTCATTTTAAGTAATGTCAGGTTAAAAATATGACTGGCTTTTGGAACAATAATTGAACGAAACTGAACATGAAGAGTAAGATCAAACCAGGTATATGGAGATGTAATGGAATGTTGGATCCTGTACCAGGGTGCCATCAAAAGGTTCACAGCACTATCTAGCTTACTTTGCCCACAATAATTATGAGACTGTGCAGATATGCAACAATCTATCTGTATTTTACATGCTGTCTTATGTTGATCAAACATTTGTCCATTTTTGAAGTTGCTTAAGGGTGCAAGTCCATCATCACTGGGAGCACTCATTCATATAATGCCAAATTGAAGTTGCTATTTAATTAACATACACATTTTTGGGAAGAAATTAGGAACAGAACTGAATGCTTCACCACCATGACACCCCAAAACAAATGGGTAGTCAAATAAAATTAGCACCAGTAGAAGAACACAGATGGGATGAGAGGATTCTGAATAATCCATTAGCATCTAGTTTCGACTCAATAGGCACCAGGCCATGGTCATTACAAGGATTGCTTGTATAGCTGTGCTGATCAACTGTGCCAGCACTGGACTATGAATGCTGCATATTACTGACTGAGCGTGGGTGGAGGAGATTCATGAAAATGTCACAAGGTTCCACTCTTTATGGAAAGCCTTTTCTCTTGAGTCTTTTGAATGCTGCAACTGAAGTATGTTTCAGACTCTTCAAGAGTGGCGTTGATAATTGGGCACAGCTGCTTTTATGCATTGCCAAGTAAGTGGATGGAAGAGAACAGGTTGCAGAAATGATCAGTTCTCATGGGTATAATGCCTTGTAAAGGGTTCACCCTATTGAACAGTGTCATGAGGTGTCTAAGTCTGCTGACTTGTAGTTTAAGTTTGTGTATTGTTTTTGAGAAAATCACTTATCCAAGCTGGATTGCCGCAGAGAATCTCTGGATTCTGTGATAATCTTCTTTTTTAAGAAGAATTCTTAAGTGCACTGCAGTTACAAATAACAAATGTTTGTAATTTCAGCTTGTCAAACATTTTGGCCAACATCTTAGGCAATTGGGAGGCAACCTATAACTGTTACTTAATGAGAAAAGAGATATGAAATCAATGCACTTTATATTAAAAACAAAAAATGTTATTGGCTGTGGACCATTAAACAAACCTCTCACAAAATAGAGAATGAGAAGGCAGCATAATTTAAAAAAGCTTTTCCAAATGAAAACTAGCCCAATGGCGCCCCAGCTTAATAATTTTCCCTTATATCATTTTCGCACTCTGTGTGCACATTGCATGTTCTCCTTTGTATTTCACGGACTTTCTTTCATGCACTCCAGTTCGCTCCCTCATTCCAAAGATGTATGTGTTTGGTTATTTAGCATCTTCAAGCTATGCCTGTATTGACTGGTGTTCCAGCAACAAGTGCTGCTTTATACCTTGCCTTTCTTCTAAAACGCAAAGGTTGCATTCTATATTCCCTCTAAACTGCGCAGTCGCATGGATTTTCTCTGGGTGCCAATTTTGAACTGCTGCACAGCTGCTCACCGCCCCACCCAAGCAGCAGTTTGAAAGCAGCCACCACTCCTGAAATTCCATGGGGGACCCAAAGGGTCATCATTCTTGTGCTGGTGATTCATGAGGCTCAGTATTCCATGGGGTTCATAGCTTGTTGTTCATGTGTTAGTGATTTGCAACACTCAGTGTTCCATGAAGGAATCCCCAAGGATGCTTTGCTCTGCTGTACAGTCAGTACCAGTTTGTATATTATTCACATCCAGTCCTCAGCAAATAAAATTAGAGGAAACACTAGTTACATTACTTTATAATTTTTTGTTATAAACATGATATTTTACGTGAATATAAAATGTGTGTATGGTCACCAATGCACACATAAATCACAAATTCATCTAATGGTCCATTCAATCAATTAACGAGTTCCACCACTTGCCCTATAGCATCCTACCGCCACCTCTTCTAGATATCCCTTGATCATAGTGCAATTTCTTATTAAATGTTTTGATATCTAGGCCTATTTTTCCTCACAGCACCATAACATGTATTGTAGCTTTTGGAGATCTGTCTACTGAATGATTTTTTTGCAATGGGCATCTAGGTTTACTACAAGTTATACATATTTGTTCCGTTTATGAATAATTTAATGCAGATGTGGATGGAGCAGTGACTATTCGAGTAGCAAGGCAGTGACCAACCTTTGCACTCACAGTTGGTCAAGGTTAGACCTGTTGTTTGAGGAGTTTAAAATATTTAATAGGGTATATGACATGGATTCACATGAGAATATGCAGACTCCACACTGGCAATGAAATAGGCTTGGATCTGAACTTAGTTACCAAGGATTGTGAAGCAACATCTACAATGAATGTGCTTGCTATACAACACATACATTTCTCTTTAAAAAAAAACAATTTAAATGAATATCCATCCATTATCCAACCCGCTACATCCCAACTACAGGGCCCCAGGGGTCCGCTGGAGCCAATCCCAGCCAGCACAGGGCACAAGGCAGGAATAAATCCCGGGAAGGGCGCCAGCCCAGTGCAGGGGGCGCGCACACACACCCACCCAAACACCAAGCACACACTAAGGACAATTTAGAATCGCCAAATCCACCTAACCTGCATGTCTTTGGACTGTGGGAGGAAACAGAGCTGCGAGGCAGAAGCGCTACCCACTGCGCCACTGTACCGCCCTTAAATTAATAGATATAGTCAAAATAACATGGAGAAAAGCTAAGGACTTCTTATTCACATCGAAAGACACCATGTGTACTGGGGATTTTTAGTCACTTGCTAAACAGTCTTAATCCCAGGACAAACTTCATAAAAGCAACTCCTACAAGAAAGTTGTACAGAGAAATGGGAATTTTATCAGTTGATTCTAGTTTGGAAGCCATTAATATGTAATGCCTGTTCATGCACCAATCAAAGCAACATGAAATAGTAAGGAAAACATCCTTTACCACTTTGTGCTCTTTCATTTCATTTGCTGTAATTTCCACAATGAACTCGCTGCCATGGGCAACTCTTCCAGAGACCTGATGTCAGCACTTGTGCTGTCAATGAAATATTCAGTCTACACCATGAACATTAAGCACATGGAGAAAATATAAAATTCAACCTATCAAACACCAAAACAGAACATTTGTATTACAATAATCAAGATTACAAATGTAGCAGGAAATAAAATTAGGGAGCACAAAGAAATAAAAAGTCCATAATAGAGTAAGCTTTCCTAAGTTGGGGGTGTTCATAAAAATGTAATGATTTACTTAATGAGACCGAATTACATAATAAGCAAGAAAAGTTGTGTCACTAGGTTGTAAGTGGTCCATAGAGGCCTGGATCCCAAGTAAAACATCAGAAATCAAAAATACCATCATACTGGCAATCATTGACCTTGAAATAATCTAAAACAATACCCCACATGTTTATGTTTAAAATTTGTCTTTTTTAACTTCTGGGAGTAGTTCTTAGAAGGCTAGGACTACTGGTAAAGAATCAAATATCAAAAATATAAATACATAAAATAAGTAATTCTTATGAATACAATTGACATATTTAAGAAATCCTTATATTTCTCACTTTGTAAAGAAGATTTTTCTCAAATTAAGGATTTTTTTTAATAAAATACAAATATGGTTAAATTCTCTTTCTGCAGAAGAGTTTGCAGGTGTGGATTGCTCTCTTGTAGATGTTTATAAAATGTTTTCAACTCAGATAGTACCATTATTGTTAGCAAAGTTTATAGAAGCAAATAGTAAGGAAGCCATCTTTCGTCCCGCGGTCTATATAAAATTTCTGTCCATCTGGCAGCTACAATTACAGGATGCTCACTTGCAGGTGAATGCACTTCATTGTTTTTCAGAAATTAAAGGAAAAGACCTTTCACATTAATACTCTTAATGCGTTGTTGAGTATATTTAAACAGTCAGTGATGTACAATAAGAACAAAAAGATATGTAAAAGTACTGCTGAGAGAGTTAGCAAAGCTGAAAAACATGAATCGCCAAAAAGGAGTGAAAAGCAAGTTTAAAAAGAAAAGCTGCAGCAAACCATACAAAGAGAACAAATGTAACTGATGAAGAAGCACGGAGCAAAGTGAAAGTGAAACAGCAGCCTAAATTATGATCCAAATGAAAATGATGATTGCAGTATGTCTTAATAACCAGAATTGACTTGTCACCTTCTGATATAGATCTACCTTCCAGATTAAGATGCAGACTGTTTCCTGTGAAACCTATATTTTCCACGACTATGAAGAAGACACAAGGACATACCTTATAAAAGCTGGCTTTTTTTGCCAGCTTCCATGCTTGGACATGTTAAACTGCATGTAGGCTTCTCATGAGTCAGATGGGCATATGATATGGAAAATATTGTACCACAGGTGCCTTAAAAAAATAAATGTCAAAATCCAGCACTTTGGCATATTACATTGCACACTTTCTCACAAACCCACAGTCATTCTCAATGGGTTAGAGTTGCCAAATCACCTAATAGCACTTTTTTAGCATATGAGTTGAAAATCTATACATACGCAAAAAGATTGTCTCCAAGAATAAAATGAACAGTCTGTTAGTATAAACATTAAGCATTGCACCAACAAGATACCCTTTAATAACAATTAACAATTAAACGGTTTAAACAAGAAATCTGGGGGAAAGAATGCAATGATGAATCTTACCCAAGCATTCTAGATTTTACTGTGATTCAAATTTGCTAAAAATGCTCAGTTATATTAAATGAACACTTTGAATGCTAGGGGAAAACAACCAGTCCTATGAATCTGACAGCCTGCATTCTTTCAATAAGCAAAGTAATAAGATTTAAGATTGCACAGATCAAAGATCCCTTGCTTGTTGGCTACCTCGAACAGTTAGCAATGTTCCCCCTTCCATTAAGGAATGTTTCTAAAGATGCAAAGGTAAATCAATTAAGAAAAAAGACCCCCTTAGATTAAAAAGCCAAAAGCAATCATGCTTTCAGATATCTGGACAAGCACTTGGTAAATCCGCCCTCCTGATAGCTAACATGTTGTTATCTGGGACATGTTTAGTCTGACCTTTCAGAGGTCAAGTGGAGGTCATAGTGCTGCTGGTCCAATTAGCTTCCTCATTAACACAACTTCTTAAAAGTGTGAAAGAGCTTACATCAGGCACTAATTATACAGAATAGATGGAGTTATTTAACTAATTCAACTTTGAAAATGTTTTTTAACAAATTTTAAGAGAATGGGCTCTGCAAAGGTCAAGTCACCAAAATGCAAATCATCTCACTACTGAACAGTTAAAAAATGCAGTGTGCTGGCTCCCTACCTATAGCTTCCCAAAAACCACTCATAGCAATTATCCCATATATAATTATATTTCAAGTGGCCATTACTTGTTTAGTATGCAGGTCTGCCATCTAAGGTTTTCTGGGTGACATATCAAATAGAGCAGCGGTTTCTATCATGACTCAAGTTCTTCCATAATTCTACAGGAATAGACATCTAGAAACAAAACATTCACTATTGCTAACCTTAAAAAGTTTAGACTATTCATGGTTAGATGGCAAGGTCTTTCAGTTATCCAATCAATATGACTGATAACCTCTCAGCTGGGGTAGTAGATTTCCTTGTGCCAAGTGGCTAACCTGCAATAGGGTGTCCCTCAATTCATCACCAAGGGGAGGAAGCTATAATGAGCAAAAGAACAGATGGAAACTGGGTTGAGTGCTGGAGTAGGTCCCTAATTTTCAAGACTGGAATAGTGATGAAGGATGTCTAAAAATGAATCCATTGACCAAATGTGTATTAATAGAGGGAAGCCAAACTTTGAAGGATGCATCTGCATACAGGACTTCATGGCCAATCAAATCCACTACAGCTACAATACACTACGGAAAAGTGTAGCACAGAAGATTTTTAGTCTCCTCTCCTGAGCAAAATGTATAATGATCCTTGCTCCAAAAGGATAATAAGATGTGTTTTAATGCCTGAGGCCTTTTCAGCTGTACTTAGCCCATCTTAACCACGAAGCTGCATTTCCCACAATAGTTTTTTTTTTTTGATCAGAGACTAAGATAAATGCATTGGAGAAACAAGAAGAACACAAGATGAGCAGGAGGTTACAGTCATAACAAAAAGAGACTGCCCAGCTGCTAGTGAAGTCAAATGACCCAGTGCAAAGAGGATTGCAGATATGTTGGCTAATTATGCTGAAGTGCCACAGTGATCCATAATCCTTAGTAAGTCCTGTGGTGAGGTGCCGTTTTTTGTCTCTTATGACCTAAACAACTATGATAAAGACAAATGCAGTCCAATAACAATTATGATGGAACATGTATAAATGTAAATTTATAGCATCTTTCAAAATGAACTCCATCCCATGGTTCTTTACAGTATGCACCAGCTAACATTAACACAGCTACTTATGTTTAAAAAATCTTCTGGGAGTGGCTCTTAGAAGGCTAAGCCTACTGGTAAAAAACTGAAGTATCAAAAATATAAACACCTGTTTATAAAATAAGTAACTCTTGTGAACACAAATGACAAAACTTCTAAACTGCTACACTTAGGTAAGTGAAATGACTTGCCAGGGTCACACAGTAGTTGAGTCATGGAGACTGAACCTGTGACAGTCTGGTTTGCAGTTACTCTGCTGGTAAGATCTTCTTTGGTATCCTTGACCTTTGAAGACCAATTAACACAGCACGCATGCACACAATGGGAATACCAAGTTCCAGATCTCTGCCATATCCTCCAGGTGTGGCTTGGCAGGTTTACTCTGCCAACAGCTATTAACACATTTTTATATACCAGGTGTTAATCTGACATTGCTACTAAAAGGTCACAGTAAAATTATGGGTTTGAGATAAAGCACCTGGAATTTTACCTGGAATTTTACCTGGAAGTCTACCTGTCCAGTCCGGTAACATGTTCCTTACTTCGGTGCATCAACTTCAAACATGCTTGCCGCCACCACTCCTGCACACTCTGTTCATCTCAATCAATTCTGAGAAGCACACAAAAGCAACTTACTATTCTGTTTAGAAAAGTGGACAACTCTTCAGTTTATGAAACTCTTGGTAATGTTTCTTCCATCCATTTGCATACCTGGAAATGGCAAAACCAGGTTTTCCTTTTCACTTCACGAGGATCTTAGAACCACACCTGAAATTTGACTGAGCATTTGCACCCTTTCACAAGTCCCGTTCAAATCCCAGTTACTGGTTAGCGTTTACTCCTGTCATGTGAAGACAGGATTGACAAAGTTATCTAGATGGTTCACAAGTTGGGAATGATAGGATTCAGCTAGATTTCAAGATTCAGATCCATGAGTATGTAATGCAAAAAAAAAAAAAAATATACATATTTTTCTCAATATAGCCCATTTGACAAATGAAACTTGGCAAATCGTCTTGGGAAATGAGGCAACCTTCATGCCATGTGATACCTAAACAGCAGAAAAATGGGAAATAACTGTTACTCGATTTCTTTCACACTAAACATTGAAATTTTCTGCTCAAATGGAATCCTTAGGCAATGCCTCTCACTACCGGTATTCACAGATACTGTTAATGTCGTACACATAAAACGGTGACTTTGCTCCTAATGAGAGTTACTTGATAAGGCTAATGAATATTTGTGGAATCTATGACATCATGGTACAAGCCTATATACAATGAGCTACTACCTCAACTGTTAGTAAATCGCTAATCTTATGAATTTACTAGAGTCACTTTGGCCACTATTGCTGGGTCTGTGTTTTTTTTTTTCCACTCACACAGGATATTTTTGATTGGTTTCCTCAGGAAAAAATGGATTTTTGTGAGCTGCAATTTTGCTTTCAAAAAGAAACAGTTTTTTTTTTGTCTATTTTTAAAAGAAAACATAACATCTGTACAATTGTGTTAAACTAAGTTTTTACATAGTTTAAGACCAGTAAGTGCAAAAGAACACATCTGCTACAAAGGCACATACAGTTCCAGAACGAGGTGATAAATATTTGCGTATTTATCCCCAGCCACATCCATCTCTCTTGAAACAAGAGTTAAACGCAACTGCTCCTTTTCTTCGAGGTTATGTCCATGTATTGGACTAGATTCTATAGGGAATTTTTGGAGACCTGGCTACCCTGCCTTTGGTCCACCAATTGTGCTATCACAAGAAATGGTTGATAAATGTACAACACCCCGACTTATATCTTCCACAGAAAGTAAAAGCAGCAACAGTATGCATTTTTTTTTGTAATTTATATGTGATGCTGTAAATATGACATTTTCTGTATAAGTAGAATGGAAAAGGTCTGTTATCCGACCAACCATTTCATTTTGGAAACTCATCCACTTCATCACTTGTGCACAACCGCAGAAGAAATTCCACTTCTACAAAAAAACACACACAACAAGGCACTCCTGAAACATTCCTGTTAGCAATTCTTAGAATGTCTAATTAAAAAAAAAACAAATGTTTAAGAAATTGCTCAACCTATGTGGTTGGTAAGTCATCCACAAACACTGCCAACAGTCAGGGCCTAGCCTGACCCTGAAGGCGCTGTTCAATCATTACTGCAGCTCGTCTTCCATCCCACCCATTACGGAGGGGCCAGAGGATATATGGCAGAGTAGGTAGTGCAAGCACTAATTTAGTAAAAGCTTCCAGTGCCAGGTAGGTCTTGACTTAAGCAAGGCCACTAGGGAATAGGCTGTGAAATGGCGTCATTGTATGATTTGGCTAATAAGGCCCGTGTGGTCCCACTGTCAGCAATGCAGCTCAGGGGACACCGTGGAGTAGAGTTGTTTCCGCCGTTTTGGCGGCATGCAGGCTCGGGGGTTTCTTTTGGAATGTTCAGGGAAAACAGAATTTAGCGGCTGATCATATCTTGTATGGTCCAAATAAGGATAACATGCGTCAAGTACGCCTCAGACAAAACTGCAGCGTTTTCAAGTCGCTCGCAGCCTGTGTGTCAGAGCTTGGAAACTGCTACCAGCAATCCGAAAATGTCCAAGCTTCCTTTTTTTTCTTTCGCCAGATTACTTGAGGTCAGTATGGCAGACGGAAGCATAAAATCCTCCCAGCTGTGCCCCGGCATAACCATCTGGGCGAGACAGAACTTGAGATCGCACACGAAAAGGAGGAGGGGAAAAAAAAACCAGAACGAGTTGCATATGGGAATAAGAGCATCGGTGCGGGCTGGTAGAATACGGGCTAGCAATTTGGAGGTTCCGATTTCAAGGCCACTTAGACAGCGTTCTCACATTTTCACCCTCGGCGGGTGGGGGAGGGAGGGATTAGGTGACAGAAATACGAAGAGACTTGCCAGCCGGAACGCCTGCATTGATTTATCGTTTGCTACATGTGAAGGACACCAGAAGCCCGTTTCTCTTTACCAAACCAGCAAGATCACGAGACGGTCGGTTCCAGCGAGTACGCGCCTCTTTAAGGTGATACCTGTAACACGTGTGTCTGAACGCCTTAGCCACACTTGACTGAATGTCGCACGTGTAAGCTGATTAGCGCTCGCCGGCAGATGATCCTCGTTCTGCACGTGTGTGCTGTTTAGTTCGCGCGTCTGCGCCGACTGGGACTTCTCACGTGTGTGCTCTTAAGACGCTTTTATTTGCTTTAGTCCCTGGGACTTGAGACTGTGCTGAGCTTAGGGGGTTGGGGTTGTTAAAGAATGTGTGTTTCCAGACAGATGTGTCTGCCTCCTGGTTTGGATCCCATATAGCGAGGCATCTTACAAAATACACTTTAGTCATCCTGTAATTGTGAATGACGACACCTAGTCACGAGCCCTTGGCGCAAAAGTGTCTTGTGAATGAGCTTCTTCAAACAGGTACTTTTCCTCAATTTACTTCCTTTTACTTAGAATTGGTAAACGACTGGAGCCTTTAGAGTTGGTTCCTGCCATGCACCAGACCTTTCCTGAACTGTATTATACAGATCTGTGAATGTTACATTTGAATCATCTTGTGTTCTGAAGTAGTTCAGTGGGCTGGCATCTTGTTCGGGAAAAGCGGTCAGGACATTCTACCTAAGGAGGGAAGACAGAAATGAACTGGGTATGCACAAGGACAAAAAAGGACTTTAGTCAAGACTGACCCCAGTGCTGGTACTTTTATACCCTAGACCAAGCTTATTAGTGTGCCAGCTGACTCCTTGGTAGCTAATCCATGTGGCTGGTCAAGCCCCCCAACTTATGATCTGTGCCCAAAGTGAATTCCTAATTCTCCTTAATGGAGGTACTGACCCTGACTGGCCCACCAAAATTGTCTGGCATCTAATCATCCTTGCATATTACCATATGTTCATTATCCTGATCGACGTAAAGCTCAGGGTGTGAAGATTCCAGGAGAAGAATGGAAGGTTTACGCAACAGACAACATGGTTTCAGATGGGGAGGTCATGTTTTACAAACCTGCTGGGATTCTTTCAAGAGGATAGAATAGCAGTGGTGCTTATGATATGAAATACTTTCTGGAAATTAAGATAAATTATAAGATCCTAAAGAGGGTAGGCATTAAACTAAAAGAATTGGGACTTCAGTGTATAGAATGCAGGTGGATGTGAAATTGGCTAAAACACAGGAAGCAAAGGGTGATGGTGCACTTATCAGAATTGGGTGATGTAAGGAGTGTTGACCCTCAGGGACTGGTGCTAGGGTTTGATGTTAGTTTTAAATTCGTAAATAATTTGGATAGGCATATAAATAACAAGCTGGTTGAGTTTGCATATAATATTAAGCTAGGTGGACTGGCAGATATGCTAACCTCCATTGATTCATTACAGTGGTAGTTGGACAGCATACAAGTTTGTGGCAGATGAAATTTAATCTAAGTAAATGTAAGATATTACATGTAGGAAATAAAAATGTTAGATTTAACTACACAGTGAGAAGGTCTGAAAATTGAAAAGCATACCTTTATGAGAAGGTTTTAGGAGTCATAGTGGACTCCTTGCTATCAACTTCCAGATGGTGTTCAGAGAATGTTAGGTTATACAATGTGTTGAGCACAACTCTTTGGATGTACTTAAGGTTCGTAATGCACTAGTTTGGATGCATCTGGAGTACTGTGTTTAGTTTTGGTCTAAAAGCTACAAAAAAAGACATAGCAGTGCTAGAAGAATTCCAGGGAAGAGCAAGTAGGCTGATTCCAGGGCTACAGGGGATGAGTTATGAGGAAAGATGAAAAGCGCTGGGGCCTCATGTATAACGCCGTGCGTACAATTCGCACTATAACATGATGTAAGCACAAAAGCCGAAATGTGCTTACGCACAGAAAATTCCAGATGCAGGCATCTGTGCAAACTCCAACTTCCGCATTCTTCCACTCCATAAATCCCGATCAGCGTGAAAACTAGTGCACGTGCCTTCTGTCCCACCCCGTCTCCTCCCAGAATTACACCTTTTTGAATATGCAAATCAATATAAATAGACCTTAATCTCAGTGTTCTGTGAAAAGGCAATGGCAAAAGCAAGAGAGAAAATATAAGACTTTCAGCAAATACCAAGTGGAGGCAAAGAAAAACATACTATTTGTTGTTTTATACAGTGGTATAATTAACAAAAGGAAGTTGATCGAGTGACATAGCGTGTTGGAGAAACAAGCTCAAGTTCACAAAGTCACACAGTGCCCGACATAAAAAGGAAGTTGTCATATATCAAAGTCGCTGTGAAAAGGCGAGACATAGCCCACCGTCTGAGTGTCATATGGAAGCTTATTAGGGTACAGCTAGAAAAAAAGGCACAGAGTAGGAAAAAAGCATGAAATGTTAACTTCAATCTCGAAATATTCACTTTAATCACGTAGTTTATTTTGTCATTAAAGTAGAACATAAACTTCATCTTAAAATCATTTAATTTACTAGTTTCTCAAATCCCACCGTAACTAAAGTAGCACATTAAATGCTTTTTGTATTTGATTTTCAATGTGCTGTATGTGTGTGATTCACTACGTGCTTCCGTTCTTTCTCTTTCTCTGACAGGACACCGAATCCATTACATTCGTGATATTACAGCTCTCTGAATAATTAAAATACTGAGATGTATACATGATATAATTTTCATGATGATTGGAATGAAAGCATGTTATTAAGAACATGATGGTGCGATGCTGCTGTGCCATGCACGACCTTCGATGAAATAATTTATTGTAGCAGTACTGTCTCTTTCAAAAGTACTAACCTTCAATTCTTGTCCTTACTTTTCTTTCCCCAAATACCCAATCACCACACAATTAGCTCTGTAATAGACGTTAAGGCATCTGTAAGCTTACACCGACAATTCTTCAAAACTTTTAAGGAACATTGAAATATCTTCATAGTAAGTGTTTAATTATTCTATCCATCTATCCTTCCAGTGTCGCGCCAGTCTCAGCAAACATACAGCGCGAGGCAGGAACAATACGTGAACATGCATGCGCTGCGGCACCGTGTCCTCACATGTTTAATTATTAACAATACAGATTATTTAAATTAAGTTAAAGTTTTATCTGTATATTATAATCAACATATTTTGCTGCATTTCATCTTACAAATGATACCGTCATCATATGTACAGTAAATACAATATGTGCTTTATAAAGTGACTCAGGTTGTGCAATATTATAACTGTAGTGCAAGTTTACAGTGGGGTAATTGTACTTAAGTACAAACAGTTGTACAAGGAGCAATTGATTGAGTGAGTTTATAGTTCTTGGGATGAAACTGTTTCAGAACCGTGAGGTCCATTCAGGAAAGGTTTTGAAACGTTTTGCCGTGGTTAAGGCAGCGTGGGCTTGATGCTGTATACCGATAATTCTCTTTCCGATCAGCTGCTGCTGTGATTCCCACTCGGATACAGTGATATAAATACTCTGAGTGGTGTAGTGAGAGTAATATGGAAAAAGATGATCTGCTGTGGCAATCCTTAAAGGGAGGAGCAGCTGAAAGAAGAAGGAGCATTGAGAGTAACAACGCTAAAGCAGTTATGGTATTTGGAATACTATGGCTATTCCCTGGACCATTATATTGTTACAAGTTAATTACAATCAGATGCATTACAGTAATCTATACTAATTAAAGGCAAAACCCTCACTGACTCACTGATTGACTGACTCACTCATCACTAATTCTCCAACTTCCCGTGTAGGTAGAAGGCTGAAATTTGGCAGACTCATTCCTTACAGGTTACTTACAAAAGTTAAGCAGGTTTCATTTCGAAATTCTACGCGTAACGGTCGACAACGTCCACTGAAATTTCACGAAATTTGGTAGGCGGCTTCCCTGCGCTAACCGAAACTGATGTACGTACTTTTTTCGGTGGTATGACACCACTGTTGGCCTCCATATTGAACTTTCCAACAGTCTTTGTTACCTATGGGCCCATCTTCAAGAAATTTGGTACGCGGGTTCCCAATACTAACTGAATACTACTTACGAACATATGTATGTCCATAGTCTGCAGCTCAGTCGCTGTGTGAGGCGCCGTTGGGTCCCCCATCCCCACGCCTCCCACGTTGTTGGCTGCTTGCCTATATAAGGACATCTGTCGCTATGGTCTCTTCATTCCCTTCCTTGCTTCGCCTCGGTATTCACGTCTCCCTGCTGATAACTGCAGCCTTTTTATTTAATCCACAGCTTCTCCACTGTTGTTTGTTTATTACGATTATAGTTATTGTTTAGGTATTTTAGACTTAGTTTACTGTTCAGGAACCCATTTCCTTTATCGTTCCAACCATACCCCCATTAACATGTCTATCAAGGTGATCACCATCGATCAAAGAACTGTCATTACCGAGTGGTTTTTATGCCCGGAGATGGCGCCTGTCTTTTACATTCTTTGTGTTACATATTGCATGGCCATATCAGGCTCACTCTTGATATCCGGAGGAACATTGTGTCTTATGTATTGAACGACTGGGACAGGTTCAAGGTGTGGACTGATAACAGTACAGGAGATAATTATACTACACAGGAGCACTAGAAGAGTGAAATGCTTAAGCCCATCACCTATGGTTCTGCATGTGAGTTGATGGCTGCCACTGAATTGTTCAGTTGTCGCTTTCCAGTGTACAGAAATGGCCAAATATTTTACACCTTTGGACAACCGCTAATGCCTCTGAAATATCTTAGTTTAAAAAGGTTTACTTTTCTTCTTAATAAAAATATTAAGGCAGTACTTCGCTGCTGCGAAGCGCAGGTATTTTGATAGTAAATTATATGCGGTTAATTTCAGTGTATTTATAAAGCCACGTCAGGAAAATAAAGAGTAACCACATAGAAACAGTAGCACTGCTTTGACGCTGGGTGCCGCCAGTCTGCAAAACCGAGCGGAGAACTTGAGTACGACAGGGTATGAGGTACCGTGGAAATGTGTGTAGCTTTACGCCAAATGTAGGTTTTATACATGCAACATTTCTGTGCGTACACACCATTCATACACGAGGCCCCTGAGCTGTTTCTGTTTAATTCAAAGATTAAGAGGTGACATTACTGAAATGATTATAAAAGAAGTTAGTCCAGTAGATCAAGTCTGTTACTTTAAAATGAGTTCAACAAGAACAGGAATGACACAGTTTGAAACGTTTGCAGGGTAAATTTCACACAAACATTAGGACGTTTTTCTTCACACAGAAAACCATAGACACAAGGAATAAATTTACTACATAGTGTGGTAGACGGTAGGACTTCAGACCTTCAAAGCTCGACTTGATGTTATTTTGGAGGAATTAGGTGGATAGGATTGGCAAGTTTTCTTAGGCTGATGGCCTATTTTTGTCAATTTCTCTAATATTTATAATGTTGCACTTTGTCATGTATTGAGATTAAGTTATGTGTATTTTGTTTTTGCTCATTTTGTGTTATTTTTCATGTCTATATTTGTATTGGCTTCATATGTGATTATGTATTGGTATAATGTTTCTTTAAATGTGAATATGTTCCATGATCTACGTTTGTGGAACCCCAAGAGGTGGGGCCATCTGCCCTTTAAATGCTACAGAGACAGGCAGGTCAATGGGAATCAATCATTGGACTTTTATTACTGTTTGTTGGTGGATTTTCTTCAGTTCTGATTACTTTTGCTTTGTGTAAGTATTGTGATTGCTGGATTGTATTTTTTGGGTCTTGTTCATGGTGGGTTTGTATGTGACTCCTTTTATGCCTCTCTTTGCTCTGTGGAAATTTTTTGATGCATTTTTAGGGTATTTTGAAAATAAATCCTTTTTTTTTAAGATTCTTTATTTGGCCCATCTGTGCACAAGCCAAATTGTTTTTTTACCCTACTCTTGTATCTAGTGAGGGTGAGGGTGAGGGTGAGGTCTATTTCAGGCAGGCAATAAAGGCCTGGCCTGGTCAGGTCAGTGAAGCCTTTATGTAGCATTGTTGGGACCTCACACCATTTTGCTTCAGAGGCTCCAAATCATAATACAAATTTCTCATGACTCTCTAAACCTCCTGCATCTCTGTTGTCATCATGCCTCTCACAAGCTGTGTGCTGCTGATCCTCCACAGAAGTGAACTTTGACACAAAATTAAGAATATGCAAGGGCCTACAACAGTTGCAAACTTAGGTTTTAACCATAAGTAAACCTCTATTTGTGGATGGTTAATTTTTACCCAAATTCATATGTATTTAAAAATTGACATATTGTAAAATATCGATCCATCCATTTTCCAACCCACTGAATCCAAACACAGGGTCACAGGGGTCTGCTGGAGCCAATCCCAGCCAACACAGGGCACATGGCAGAAACCAATTCAGAGTAGGGCGCCAACCCACTTCAGGACACACACACCAAGCACACACACTAGGGACAATTTAGAATCGCCAATCCACCTAACCTGCATGTCTTTGGACTGTGGGAGGAAGCCGAAGCACCCAGAGGAAAGCCACGCAGACACGGGGAGAACATGGAAACTCCACGCAGGGAAGCGATCCTGGGTCTCCTTACTGTGAGGCAGCAGCACTACCACTGAACAAAACTGAGAATATTGCCTATTTTCAATTAAAATCACAGAGAAGTTTGTAAACCTATGAAATTGTCTTATTAAACTGTGGATGTTAACACCATGTTCCTAAAGTTTTTCCTCACTCTACACCAGTGCATTTGCTGCTGCTGAATAAATTATTTAAAACTTTTGTGTTTCATGTTCTGATTCACTTTCTTTTCTTCCGCTCCATTGTAACCAGTCACAGTAAAGGTGCTGCCTGATTTACCCATATCTGTTACTGTACCTACACCATGAATTGCCTTTATACCTAGGATAGCTTTGACCTCATGGTTCTGTAATGGATGACACTACTTTAAAACAAAACAAAAAAAAAAATGAGAAGAAAAATAGTAATATAAAAAAATAATTATATAGTTAGTTGGCGCTCAATTTTGTCCAATATTTTTATACTCCCTTTACATTCAATTATGTCCTGGCATTTGATGTTGTTGGCTAGGTAAGGTTAAGCAGCTTTGAAGATGGATAGATATGTTTTGTGTTTTAAAAAAAATAGCAGAAAACACTGGCTTAAAAATATGTGCATTGGCAGTTCTTGAATTGCAATGGTGTTATTCATTTTTTAGGATTGTTTTTGTTTTGGTGTGTTTTGTTTACTGTAAAACCATATTATTCCCAGCTTCCTTACTAGTTCTCTGTTCATGGTTTTTTGCATTTGTAATTTCCCCCAATACTCTCATCATATTCATTTATAATTATGCATATTTACTGTATTCCACGTGACTGTCTCCAGTCTTTGCTAAGGAAATAGTTTTTCTTTGCTCTTTTTGTTTGATTATACTTTTGTGCTTCCCTCCTTTTCCCATTGATTTTGGAAGTTTTGTTGGCCCATTTTGTGTAAAAGGTTTGGTGGTTCCTCTCTTTCTTTCTGGGATTTTGTAGTTTTTTGCAAAGATGAGGGCTTCTGGAACAACGTACTCTGAACAGTCAAGGCCTAGATAGACTTGTTTGGCTGTAATACCAAAAGATGTGTTTGGGGAAAACCAAAGAGAGCATTTGATCAGAAGATACTGATACCCACTGTAAACCATGGTGGTGAAAATGTTATGATTTGGGGCTGCTTTGCTCCATCAGGGCCTTGGCAGCTCACCATCATAGAATCCACTATGAATTCTACATCGAACAAGAAAGCTTTCTGAGACAAATCTAACTTTTTTTTACACTCTAAAGCAGACTACTTCAAATTACAGGAATTTTTAATCCAATTTGCAGAGTCATCCTCAAGCAAATTTCTTAATTTGGATGGAATAACTTATTCCTAACTAATGGTATTACAACAAAAACTAGCAGAGGCTTGCAGGGATGCTTGTATGCTTTAGAAGATTTTTTCCATCTTGTACTGTCACATATACTGTATTGTCGCTCTGGAAAATGAGACTGAAAATAATGACTAGGATAAATTGGGTTTAAGGTCTTTCTTTAGCAAGTAAATACCATTTAACCAACTGCTGACCCTTATGTGACAAAGAATATTTGAAAACCTCCTCCGCTTAGGCAATGAATTTGTATTTGTATTAGGACTCCTGCCACATTTTTGTAAATGACCAGTTAAGCAGTTTTATAATTTATTATAAAAAGTGCACTACACAACAGTATGGGAAAAGAAGTGAGTATGCCAGCAGGTAATTGGCAATAGCCTTTATTCCATGCAGTTATCGGGTCAGTTCCCACCACTAACTAGTGGTGTGTGCCTGATCAATTGCATCACAGACATATGCTTTGGTTTAAAATTGAAATACTATACTCCTAGGCAATGTTAGGGTTGTTTTGACCCATGAAAAGACACTATTTAACAGTTTGAGTATTTAATTCAGGATAAACTGATGGGTTCATACTCCAATAAAATAGAATACACAGGCTTGTACAGTAGACCCGTCTACATTTCTTTTATGATTGTTTGTGGTTAAAGGATGGGAATGAAATGTGCTTTATAAAGACAACATTCAAAACCGCCCTTTAATAAAATATACTTTGTGTAGTCTTTGAATCAATACTCTGATAAAATGGTAATCTCATTTCTCGTTATGTTGTGCCACCATTGCTGGGATATACTGGAAGAACAACTTACAGAGATACACTGGCGCCAAGAAAATAAACCTTCTGTTCAAGTCCGCAAAAGCAAGGAGATGGTCATATTAATTAAGAAATAGCACTTAGACCACCCTACCATCTTCAGAAGAGGATAATGTGTTGAGTGGGTCAGGAGCTTTAACTTTCTTGGAGTGTCCATCACTGATGACCTAAATGAACAAATCTCCTCTTAGCTGAAGTCAAGAACGCTCACCAATACCATTCTTTCTTTAAATGCTGGAGTGAAGCCTGGATATCTCCATTTATGCTCAAAGAAGTATATAGTTTCTTCTTTGTGTGTATATATTTTACATATGATGTTGTTGTCTTTTGTGCATTGATGGTATTATTCTATCGCCACTAGTAATTTTAGAGATATGAATTTAAGAATTTTTACTGTACTAAGTGCACATGACAAACTTTAATGTGCCCCAAAAATTGAAGAGACAAACAGTGATGTGCAGCTAAAGAATGTCGTTCATATTACACTATTAACTAAATCTCCACGTGCTAATCCATTAGTTTTCTGTTTCATTAGAGAAAGAAATTGCATTGACAAGCATTAACTGATGATAGCTAATGGCCAAGAAAGTTGTTCAAACCAGCACCAGAACAGGCATGGTAACAGAAGTAGGCATCATAATGGAGTTCCATGTTTAGAAGTCATCAGCGCATGTCTCAGGGATTTCCTGGCATTCTATAGAGGGTAACGCATCAGTGTCATAGATGGAACGTATTTGCATTGGGCCTGCCACAGCCTTTTGCATAATTCATTAGTCATCCTATCAAAATGTTCTTTGGCATGTTCCAGAACCGCTCTAGCAAGCCTGACAAACTTCCTGTAGCCATTATTGCTAGCATCATATCATTGCTGTATCTATACAAGCAGTATAATCTGTGATACAGCAGACAGCCTTGTAAAGATCAACCATTTATTCTATATGATATTTAGTGGTTCACATGGAAGACAAAAACCTTATTATGGCAATTTTGATGTGCTATCAGAGCAGTATAATCCTTCCAAGGTCACCACAGTCCAGTACTGTGTGGATATCATTATTAGACAGTTGACCAGATATGCCAATGGCTGATATTAAAGAGATGCATAGATGACCACTGCAATCTCCTATGCTAGTTTTCATGCAAATGGCAGCACAATTTTTGTATCACATATAAAAGCAGTATTACTGCACATTCATCAGAGGGAATGTCTAAAAGAGAGTAGGCCTTCTTTTAATAGGTTAAAGGCATACAGTATATCTTATTCATCTGGACATATCATGAGTGATATAACGTGGGGTCACTGGATGTTTTGAGCCTTTTAGCATCAGACAATGTGTCCTAGATCTTGTGTTCAAGTTCACAGTTGATTCATTGACTTATCTTCTGTGCCTCCTATAATAGCAAGAAAATCATGTACATGCAGAGACAGTGGCCTGAAAAACTGCTGTAGCCAACCTGATTGGTACACACCATGCATGTCATTCCTGTCTATAGTACACATTGACCACTTTGTTATCCCTTTTTTTTCTCATGTGGCCTTCTCCATTGATTCTCCTCAGGTAAAAGTCAACTTGAGCATGATCAACTGCATTGATGTCTCAGGTTCCACAAGAGGGAGGGCTCAACAGCAGTATCTGGAAACATGAAGATTGACAAAAGGATTTAGCTCAGCTGCCAGTCTGTTGCTGCCCCAAGAACTCCTCCTAACTGGGGTATGGGCTGGAACTTCTTCCCCATTCTGATGAAAACAACTTTTTGTCTTCCTCCATGGATGTGCCTGCTAACATTTTCAGCACCTGTTTAAGGTGCCAGTAGTAGCATTCCTCCATTGAGGCATAATGAGTCTGTCTCATTTTAACAAAAAACAGTTTGTGGATTTTGGTGAATGTTATATACTTAACCATATCATGAAATTATGAGGTCTGGCCTACCAGAGATCAGGCCATGACATTTAAATGAACATAGCCTATACTCATCCCATCCATGCACCCAGTTGTTACTTTTTGTAACATCTAACTGATGCACTCCTCCACTTCTCTCCCTGATCATACCCCATCTCTCATAGTATATTGTTCTGAAACTGCCAAGATGTGCCTATCCTGGTACCACAGTTATTCCTTAGCTTGCACTCACTCCTATTTTTTTTCTTTCAGTATCAGACTGTGAAAAATTTGGATGTTTGGAATCTCTTTTCATCAAGAAGGATGAATCCATATAATGCTGAACTCATTTATGTAATTAGTATGGAGCTTTGGCCTGTTGCTCACCCAATGAAAAAATAATGTACAAGGGGGAGTCAAGCTGAAGTTGGAAAATGGGATTTATTAGAAAATGGAACAAACCTTAATAAAACTGATAATGTAATTTCTCAAAGTTGTCTCCTCCCTTCTCAATGCACTTGTGCCACCTGTCTGGAAGTACCTGGATTCCAGCAGAATAAAAGGTTCCATTTTCTAACTTTCAGGTTGACTCCCCCTCATAGTTTAAACTTTGTGGTAAGCCCTGCCCTGTGTGTAAATGACAAATCTTTTTCACCAAGGTCTCCGCAGTGGACCAAGAGGCTTCACAGACCAATATGGGACATAGATTTGGGGCAGAATGCCATGCTGGTTAATCCAGGTTTGGGATTTTAATGGCAGCCCAGACTTTATACACTAATTCAAGCCAAACCCATAACTTCTAAAATAATGGATGCTGCATCTTTTAGGGTATTAATCAAAGGGTACAGAGGCTTTTGTCGGTTGCTGTGTGAAGCCAAGAATCAGTGTCCCTACAACGGAGAAACTTCTTTTTCAACACATGGGACTTGGATTGAGATGGCCTGAAGCAAATCCTCTTTCGGGTCATAAAGAGTCTTAATGCTGAAATATCACCATATAGCCAAAGATGGAAGCTCTAATGGAGTGATTGGATGCAAGACTTGGTGAGAGGACAAAGTTGCCTCTGCAGGTTTGATCAATGTATTCAAAGTAAACAACTTACTACTGAAATGGTATTTGTGGTGATGATACAAAGATGAGGTTGTCCTAGAGGGAAGTCTCAGACTGAAAAGATGGCAATAGTTCAATCTGAGGTCCCAGGATCTTGTGTGTGACATGGCACAGATCCCAAGCCATCTCCACCAACTTGGGGATTTGATGGGAATTAAATGAAAATTTGCACCAGCTGATTTAGATTTTAGACATAATACAGATTTAACCAAGTATGGCATTACTGAAGTCTGGACCCAGAGCCTGACTAGCAACTCTCTATCCTCTTGCACTGACCTATAGATAGTTGCAAGTCCAATTCAGTCTTGAATTTTTTTTTTATTATTACTACTACTTCTTGTTAGACACCAAAACACAAACTAGTGCATGCACAGCTTCCATGGCTGAACAATTAATGCTTACCCTACAGAAAACTTTAGTATGTGGCCACTAAAATTCAACACAATGTTACATTGTTAAATATCTAAAGGAATATATACTCTGGAAAAAGCTATTGCTCAGTGTTTTTATACAAAATAATTTTTCTGTGCCAATCTACTTTATTAAAAAAAAAAAAATCTGCCTGAACTCTTGTTAAAATGCTTTCAACAGTATTTGAGCAAATGTAATAGAAAATGTTTTTTTCCTTAGAGCTAACTTAAGTTTAAAAAGTTTTTACAAGTCACTATACAATGCATCATAAAACACCAATTCACATTTGAAGATAATAAAAACGTGATTTCAATTAATGAGGTTTAACAAAGTGAAATACAAGTCCTCCAATACCGTTTGAAATTCTCTTTACATGTTTTATTGCCATTTTAATTTTTAAAGGAAATTTTTTGTAAAATATAAATACAAATGAAGGGGGATCTTTTTTTTTTAATTACAAAGTCTGATCACATTTTCAAAAACAAGACACACACTAGTCAGAAACATTTAATGTAATTACCTTCCTGTGTTTTGTTTTTCTATTTACAAACTGAAGCAAGTTTTTTTCAGTATAACTGCTTTCATTAGTAATCCTTTTTTTAAAACTTTTAATATCTTACAAAAAAAACACATGAAAAAATATTTAAAATTTTCATCTTTAAATAAGAGTTAAAGTAAAAACAAATTCTAAAACACAGGTATAAAAGAATTATTTTGAAGGCAGAGTTTTGAGAGACAAACAAAAATAAAACAGCAAAACAAAAAAGGGAGGGTAATCTGGTTAGTATGGAAAATAACTCCATTCATATTAAAAATATTCTGATTTCAAGCTGCCTAAAAGGCAGGTAAGTCTGTAAACAAACACAGTAAAGCACACACCACAGAACAGTGAACTAAGATCACACAACCTTTGTGGGCACCACCTTTGAAAATTAGTGCCTATTTTGTGTTTTTCCTTTTTAAATAAAATTTTAAAAGTTCATAAAACTCTCCCCAGATAGTGTAGATTTTTAAAGGAAAAAAGATTATGAAATACCCAGTAGAAAAGAAATAAATCTATAAACAGATTAAAAAAAATAACACCAAAAATAAAATGAAATGTCATTTCTAATATCATCTCAATTGTCCAAATAGCAGGATTTTATCTAAGTCATTTTTCTCCAATATGTAACATTTATATACACTATGTGCAATCTTTATAACAATAAAAGCTCCATTTTCTTTGAAGAGTTCATGTCAATAAGTCTCTTGAAGGTCACGACCGTTTCACCCGCATACACTCCCATTTATTGTCCAAACACTCCAGTGTTGATCCAAGCAGTCCACTGAGCTCAGATGAAAATTCCACCAAATCTAAAAGTTCTTTGCTGTCAGGCACAAATGGCTCCAGATCCTCCGTACAAGAGAAAAGCTGACTGAGAGAAGCTTGTTTGTAGAATTCTGCTTCAGAAATTGTTGCCACTTCAATATGTGAGAAACTTGAGCGGAATGCACGTGGAGTCATCTTAAGCCGCTTCAAAACATCCGACAGCAGCAACCAGTTCCGGGGCCTGTAAAAGGGAAACAAAAATACATATAAGAATGATAACTTCTGGAATTCTGTACATCAGAACATCTTCCCTTCCTATCACTGAGGATTTTCTTTTTTCCATTTGTTTATTCTCCAGCTACAGCCATTCTGACATGTCCCCATTATTACAAAAATATGATCCTAATTCTTTTGAGAAACTTCAACCTATTGCTAAAATCATAATATAGAAGTATACATCACATATTGTAAATATGCCATTTTGCATTTGAATAACTTATTCATATATCTATAATGTGACGTAGCTAACACTTTGTGCGCAAAAGTGCTATCACCTCCCACTGTACCAAATTTCTTTATATGGAAATTTTATTGTTTTGCATTTATGGTTATGCTTATCTTGGCAAAAGACAGATTTACATCTATGAAAGGATTCGAGAAAGCAATGTGCACATTCAGTATGCAAAACTAAAACAATGAAACTTAGAAACTAGAAAGGAATGTCTAGTTCATTACTGTCCAAAACAAGGTAGTTAGAAGCAAGCATAATCCTGCACAGCCCACAACAGGTTGAGAATTAAACTTTTCAAATACACTTCAGTAATAACAAGTGTCTTCCTCTTGTCTTAAGTTACTTCACTTATGTCGACAATAGTACCTGCCATCAATGTCTAAATGAGCACTGCCACTAAGCAATGACAGTTAGCCAAGCAATATGACACTTCAACTCTGCATAGTAGGCAGCGCTATGCCTTAGCAGCATGGTGAAAATGATGGAAATGGAAGCATGGCATTTTGGTGATAAATGGCTCAAGTCTTGCTGGTCAAAAAAGCAATACCTTTGAGAGCATGGCAAAAGCTGAGCTGGATTGCTATTCACTATGGTTTGTGTTACCAGACACATATTGACCAATACAAACACATGTGCAATACAAATGAATAATTACATATATTTGAAGATATGTTAGGCAAAAAACAAAAAGAGCAAAGTTCATGAATTTTTATACAGAATAGATTTATGAGGTATATGCCCAAAAACAACACTTTCCTTGTATTTTGAAGTCCTCATTGCTTGTCTCACATTGTTCTAAAAAGCAAAACTTCTAGCTTCTATTCCCACTATGAACTGCATATACCGTCAGCTCCCTTGGGATGTCAACTCTGTAAAGTTAAGGAGCAGAAACAGAGTTGGCATCCTTCTATCTCCACCCTCCAATAAAAATTAAGTAAAGCAAAACATATACTTTATATTCATTAAAAAAGGGCCTAGTCAGCAAATGTAACTTTAGAAAACAGATCCATAACGAGGGTGAAATGTTAACTTTTGTCGTCGTCTTTGATGGGATTATCTGATTATTACTCAAAGGGGTAATTTGTCAAACCAACAATCAAATTCAATGTATATTGTGAACTAGTTGCATTCTTCAGTGCCTTTCATTGCTTCTTGCATATCCTACACCTTAAAACTCTCAACACAAACTTTATGATGCAAAAAAAAAAAAAAAGTGTATTTCTTACAGAAGATTCAATCAAAAGTCAAATTCTACAAAAAAAGACTGCAGCTATTACCTAAATAATTTACATTTTATATACTCTGTCTAGATGGTAGTATACACATTTTAGAGTAATGGGTTGATTTCCTTCTTAAACCTATAATATTTACAAATGGCTGCACCATCTGGGGCGACAGCAAGGACTGGTATTATGAGGCAGTTGTCATTTTTGTACAGTTAGATGAAATATAAAAAAGAGCATCTTACCCTTGTGAAAGGGACACCTGGATGTTGTAGCATGGCAAAAGTGGCCGATCTGAAAACTCAAATTCAAAGACATCTTTTAAGTTGTCTTCATCATCACTGGGGCCTGGTGGGTCAGCCAAAATATCAAAAGCAGAAGCATCATCAGATGGCTCTGTAAAAAGAAAAAAAAACTCTTATTCTAGATCCTAAAATGAACTATCGTGTCAAACACAGCTAGTTATTTATGCAGTTTGCTCTTGAGATAAGCTCCATCTTCCAGTGATACTCTACTGGAAAAACACAACTAATTTATGAAAACATTTATTTCCATTAGAAAACATGGCAGTGCAACCCCTTTCTCATAATATGATAAAATAACTTATTCTTAATTATACTAATATCTTCATTTATTGTTTATGCCTGCAGCAGAAACTGTATGTGCCTATCCCTAAAAACATTTATTCTAACAAAGCTCAGAGTAGAAATGAAAACGGTTTATTACATGTCCACAGAATGAGATCTAGGTATTCCCATATCTATTGTTACACTAGTTACTACAGATTTTATGCAACTAGTGCACATTTCAAAAACATTCCTCCTCTATTCAGCACACACAGTAGCTTACTATGAATTAATAAAGGGAATGCAACCATATAGACATTGAGTGCCAAAACTATAAAACTGCCTTTCAAATATATCCAAGAATATTAAGTTATGTATACATCATCCACTAAAGAAATAGCCTTTTCTTCTTTAACATTTTAAAATTTTCTCCTCAAGGAAAGAATCCTTTTTTGCTTTGTCAGAGGCTATCAAATTAAAGAAACATGGTCTCTCATAAATCTGAATCATTAGAGAGAACTTTTTTTTTTTACTTATTTAACCCTATCCCTCTCCTGCACTGGACAGCTTTCAATGTTTTGATATAGTGAATTTTATCTTATGGACAGGGGCTTGATTCGGTCCTGTGCGTTATGCTTTTTGGTATAGTCTCCAGCCCCCACAACCTTGCTCAGGATGAAGTGGGCTTAGAAAATGGCATGGTACAATTCTTAAGCATGAGACATCTTTAACAGATATTTTATAGAAAAATTTGAAAAAAGAAAAAAAACAAACACACACATTGGTTGAGCACAGTTGTTTAGAATTGTTTACTAAAAGTTTACAAGCCTTACTCACCACAAACACAGCTGCCATAGAAATCCCAGTATAGACCTGGATCATCGTCAGAACGGCCCTGCAAGTCAGCAAAGTACTCTGCAAAAAATGAACAAGAAAAGCAGGAGGTAAAGTCTGTTTGTAAGCCTTCACATCAAGGTTTGGTTCTCAAATCAATCATTTTACACTGAAAGATTAAAGGATACTCTTTGTAATTCATGATATATACTCAGCAAAAATTGTGAAAATAAATTCTGAGCACCTTATTAAAAATGTGCAACAATCTGGTTTCAAAAGGCCAAACATGATATAAATGCAGATTGTAGGATTACACAATAGTTAAATCAAAATGCTAGAAATCTTCACAAAGCTTATTGAGGCAATGGTCCTGGAGGAGAATAGTATTTATTTAATCTTAACAGAACGTAGAGGCCATATAAAGATACAAAACTGGGTCCACAGAGCTACAAATGTTACAGACAAATAACTTGTATTCTTCTTCAAAATATCTTTCCATATATGCTAACATGTACACAAACTATTATATATATATATATATATATATATATATATATATATATATATATATATATATTTTATTACATATATACACACACACACACATAAAAAGATCTAGACATCGTTCAACTTTCAATGTACTGTTAACAGCTGCTTTGTAGAGGGTCTGGAACCAATATCCACTATGGAAGATAACAACATTCTGAAGCCTACTAATTCCAGTTCAGGACCATGGGGCCTAGTAATGAGTAAAAATGCCAAGATTGGTTTTGTGCACAGTTTCGCAAAATTGTCCCTAAAATGTGCAAATCACTAGAACATTTTTTGCAATAGAAAGCAAGGAATATTGTTTCTGGAAGGATATTCTGCTGACAGAATCACTATCTATTTAGCTGCCCTCTAATGCTGCTGCTACGACCACTGCCACCTCCGTCTGCCAGGGCTCCTTCCCGGTGACTAATCGGTTACATGGACTGCCAGCCTGCCTGCATATTCAGTTCCACCTCACACAGCTTACTTTGTGTCTGTGGTAACAACATTGATACTCAAGTTCCCCCAACTTCTGCAAGCCAATGCAAGTGTGGACTCTTCCTTTGACTTGGTGGAGATGGCCAATGACCCATGCTAAATGGATTTTAACAGTGAAGAAAAATGTTCAAAGTGCTTGAAGGTTAAGTAAGTAAGGGCTGTCTAGCTGTGCTACTCTTTCCACACTCTGTAATAGAATAAAATGGTTTTCCCATGCCTTTGGAAGGTTGCAGATGACATAAAATGTGCAGAAATTTCATCTGTCGCAAACCACAATTAGTTTTGCTGCATTTTCAATGCTGTGCAAATTGTTTTGCTCATCGCTAGCCAGTGCATATCTAACCAGCCTTGAACTCAAGCACACAAACATACACTCAGTCACAAGATGTTCTATCAAATATATGGTTGGTAAATAAGTCGCAAATAGGGTAAACATGTATGATTGCAAAAAATATTCTATTTGTATTTAAGCAAAATGACTGTTTTGTTTAAATTGGAGATCACTACAGTGCTTCTATACAACATACACAGGTCCACATACATGTATAAACAAGATACACCATGTTTGAAAACCACATGCAAATTCATAAAGTACAGGGTCTAGATATATAACCAGTGAACAGAACAGGAAACAGCAGGACCATAGAGGATAGATATAAACACAAAGAGAATATTGATAAAGCAGTTCAGATGAAAAGAGGAGAAGAAGAATGCAATGTACGCAGGAAAAAAGTGTATACACAAAAGAGAAGGAACAAAAGACGAGCAATCAACCTTTGCAGTGGGATGGAAGCTGGCCAAGTAAAGGTGCAAAGGTAGGACATACTGTGAGCTTAGGCAAAAGCATGCAGAGAGGACACCAGGAGAAAGCTTCCAATATGGAAACAATGCTTTTAAAAAAGCAGATGCAAAAGCGTTCATAACCACTCTCAAGAAAGATATAAATGAGGAACACCACAGAGTTCAAGCTCACAGTGGGGAGCTGACTAATTAACACAGAAGCAGAAGGCAGCGTAATGGCTGTTATTAGGGTGCTTCAGAAAAGGTAGTTGAGAGCTATATAATATTGTGAACTTTTCTTCTCATGTATTAAATACGTTCACAGAAAGAGCAAAGTTGAAGAATACATATTATGCATAGCATAAAGCAAGGGAAGTGTAAAACAATGATTCTCTGTGGTGCAATAAGGAATTTCCCCTATCTTTTAGTTTTCATGTAGATTATGCAGAAATGGGCTACACTCATCTAATCAGACAACAAAAAAACAGTCTTTGTTTTTATGTTTCCCTATGACTCGGTTTTGGAATATGAAGGTTTGAAAAAAGAATGAATTCATTTTTCCTCCAGTACTGTGACATTGGGCCTTATCTATAGCACCGCATAATCACAGTTGCTGGACAGGAGTTTCGAACAGCATCAAAGAAACTGACAATTAATTTAGGAATGCCTCAATGTGGATTCTATGTACTCCTAAGAACTAATTAATGTTGCACATATAGATCAAATTATATATCACTTAATATAAATGTAGAACAAACATCACTTGCATGCCTCAAATAAAGGTGAAAAAACTGAAAACTGAGGACTAGGTCAGTATAGTGAATGAACATCTAAAATGCACATCTTTAAAGCCATTTGTGTTTGTATATAGGCAGCGTTACAGATTATAACATTAACAGTACCCTGAAGAGTCCTGAATTGGAGTCCCATATGAAAGGCCATCATTAAAAACAATGGGCATTATATGAAGTTTAAAAACTAGCTCTGGAATATGAAAGTTAACACGAATAGCAAAACACTAAAATTCCTATACCAAAACGAATACACTCAGTTTCAAAAACAAAAAACCTAACTATTGAATGTATTTAAAATGCATGAAAAACTATACAGATAAAGGATACAGATAAAGGATTCATTTTTTCAACTTTGCATAACTGTTTATTCACACATTCTCCAGATGCTGCTTATTCTTTTCTCAATTTACAAAGTATATTAATTTTTTTAACGTATGTTGCCTGATTCAAACTATGAGAAATAATGATGTTCCCTGGCAGTAGTGTAGTAAAGAAAAAAAGAAAGCGAGGGGGGGGAAAAGCGCCACACGCGTATCCTGTTGTTCTCTGTTACTAAGGCAACCAGAGAGCAGGAAGCTAGCATTTTAAATGCTAAATAGCAAATAATGATTAAGGAATGAATGGCACGAGGGGCCTAATTGTAGACGCAGGGAATGGGCTCTCATGGTGCCAAACGTTAGCACTTTGCTGCCTGCTCTCTTGCTGCCTGAACATGATTGCTTGCTTTCTCATTATCTAATGTAGGTCACGCAAGCAACCCAGCGATCTTTTCGGCAGGCACACACAAATGTCATTTTAGCAGCACGATGTTAGCCTTGGAGCACCAGAGACCGTGATCCTGTCAGGCGCTTTTGTGTCACAAGGTCTGTCTTGCTCTCTGTTTAGGTCACTTATTAGATGGAAGGAAGAAACAGGAAGCTGTTCTGAAGAGCTAAATTTTTGTTTCACACTCTACCAGCAGCAGAAAAGGGGATATAGTTCTGAATACTTTTATACTTCCAAATTTTAGTAAGCAAAAGCAATAGAGATGAACAGTTAAGTGATGTTCTAAGAGGACAGAATGATCATTTTTAACAGCCTGAATTTAGCACGCAACTATCAAAATAATGATTATACTCTAATCAGTGTTTTTGGGAAAGCAGTTAACATAATGAAGAACGCAGTTCAAGAGAAACTAAAAAGTTATTTCCAGATAGTCCATAACTTTAAAAAAAAAAAAAAAAAAAGACTACAGTGTAACTCGTGAGAGGCTGCATAATTCAAACACTACTGCATACTGAAATGCAAGTTGCTCGTAGGACTAATCACATTCAAAGCTGTGAAAGAGACAGCAGTGTAAGTATCTGCTTGTGAAATAAGTACACAGCTGACACTACTTGTGACTAAACCAGTTGTAGATTCTGTCCAAGGATCAAGACATGTAGGCTAATGGCCTGCCTATTTTTATAGAAATAACAGAGAGCTACTTGTTGAGACAGGAGGAGATGGAAGCTACTGACAGCATTAGCTCAATGAAGCGTATCCTGATTAAGACACAAAAGAGCTGGTTGAGGGGAAAAGCACAGCGAGGTCAACTCCGGTCTCTAGAAGCATACATACTAAGTCACATCCAGTCTTATGCCTTGCCAACCATGGCTGCCAATCCTGCTCACATTTTTTATACTTTATTAGATTGGAGCAGGACTACAGTTTAAAACAGACAATAACTAGCGAACTAGTCAAACAGCTTTAACTCCTGAATGGGCAAATTCAAAGTGAACTGTAGTGAAATTTTGAAAAGATTTTCAAAAATCATGTCTCTCCTGTTTTACTAAGTAACAACGCAATAGGCCAAACATTGGATTTCTAAGATTAAAAAAAATGCAATAATCTGTCAAAAAGGAAAACGTTACTCTTCCAAATATCATGAAAGTTGGCTAAGCTACAGAAAAAGCCTAAAGCACATTAAATGCTCATCTAAAGAGACAATCTTAAGAAAAGACCGCTTCTATAACCATTCAATGTGGAACAATGCTAAACTGATATTAAGAAGAATTGAAAATACAAAAGAAAATTCCAGTGAGATTCTTACCTGTAAGAAACTTTTCCATCAGCTCACTGTGAGTCATCTTTAAGATACTACGTCCAGAGTAGGTTGCAAGTGTGGGATCAGCCCCGTAGGATAGCAGTAGACGAACAATGTCTAAATGATCATTTTCCACAGCATCATGCAGAGGTCTGAATACAAAGAGGAAGGGGAAAATAAGGTGGATGCTGATTCTTGACAAAGCAGAGCTTTCAGGTGATACATGGGAAATCATAACATCTTTAGGCTCTTAAAATTACAGACATGACTTTCTAACTGAATCAAAAGCTCTCCTATAGATTTAGGCCAGCTTTGATAGCCTACTATGGCTGGGCCCTTGGATCCATTTTAGCTTCCTTATATTGCACAAGGACTGATATTAACTAAATGTCAGCTTGATCAGACAGATCTATAAGAAATTCTGTAAATCAGAATTATCGAGGCACTTTGAGATATTCCACTCAAAAATCCATCTGCCTTGCGTTTCTACATTTAACTTATATTTTCAAATGTGTAAATACATTGCACACTAAAGGTGTTTGTCTTATTGCCAGATGCAAGTAATCAACAAATTTTCCGTTTTTTCTTTCACTTCTTGAAACATGTCTGCGCAATGCTCTTTTTGAGAAATTGCCATAAAGTGAGTGCCCATAGGTTGTTGAATTACAGGACTTAGCTGGAGTGAAAAATGAACTAATAGAGGATGCATTTCCTTTCTTCCTCACAGAGAGATTCTGATTCCTGATTGCTATGCCCGAGGCCTTATTTTTCTCCGTGTGCTTTATAGAAGATTTAACCCTTTATTATTTATTTATTTAATCTTCCAAAGCCTTTGTTCAGGCTCTGTAGTTTTGTGTCACTGGGTGTACAAGATGCATTTTTTAATATCAACATTCAGCTAAAGACTGCAAAGTGTCAAAAACAAAAATTACAAAACCCTTTACTCCTGATGTGATGCTTTCAGCAGATGTTGGGAACAAATTTACATTTTCCAAGGAGTACATTATTAAGCAGCTATTAATATACAGTAATACCACACTAGCATAATCATTTCAATTAAATTATACAAATGTTCTATAGATCATAATTATAATTAATTGCGAATTTAACCTCATTATGTTTGTAACCTTATTCAAATTTTGTTCTTAAAAGTTCATCTGAGTATACAAAACTTGAGAGGAAGGACTCCTTAATCTTTATGTATCAATATTAAAAGCCACAGCTTAAATCAGCAAAGGATCCTTTTTACATAGATCATTTCAGTTTACAATTTAATCTGACATTTTGTCTTATTGTTTTGTACGACGATAGTGTATTGTATGAATAAGTTTATTATTCAACACCATGTCACACACTTTGAGAATTTGTGCAACTATGGAAACATGATGTTATTACTGGATAACAAAGCAGTACAAAATAATTTTACCTGGTCCCATCCTGTGCGCTGCAGTTCACATCAGCCCCGTACTCCAGTAGGTGCTGTGCAATTGTCAGCCAGCCCCTGGCACAAGCCTCATGGAGTGCACAGTATCCAGCATTGTCTCGGTGATTTACATCACAAACCTTGTTCTCCAAACAGTACAAGACAACTTCCTAGAAAAGAACAAAAAAAGACAGAAATGGATCATTAATATTAAGTGTCATAAATAACGACACACCTGACTCCACTAAAATCAGTGTGAAATGCAATTCCCTCACTCAAAATAATAATTTCAACTAAATGTTAATAATTGAGTGTTTCATTTCACAGTTAAACAAAAAACAAAGGTCAGTACTTGCTGCCACCTTTTTTTTTTTTTAAATAAATGGATTGTAAAAACCTTAAGATACTATGACAAACTCACTTACAATGAAAAATGTAATGAATTCAATAGGTCACAGTTTATGATGGGCACCATACAAATGATCACCCCAGATACCATATTTGACAGACTACAAAACAACTCCTCACTTAATGGGTTTGAGTACTGCTTTCTCTTCGTGCACCGAATACTAAAAACAACCTAATCTGGACTAAATGAAAATTCCTTGTGTATTTTTAAAACGTTTAAAAAGCTGTATAACATATATAGCTGAATGTTCAGTTATGACCCATTTAAATTTTACATTCTTAACATATCAAACACATATGTTTGATGTAATTTAAACATCTCAGTGTAGCTTATTAAATCTTTTCAGTTTACTCTTAAGTGCCTTGTATCCAGATAAACAATGTCTAATTATTCATATTTGCAAAGCGCAGGAGATGAGAAAAGACAGAAAATAGAAGGAGCCAACTGTGCAGGAATGCCAGTACTTCATGGAGCACTGACACAAACACTGGGGATCAACCTGACAGTAAACAAGAAAAATGAGGGCACACAAAAAGAAACCCAGTAGGTTTGCTGCAGCCGTCCAAACAGTCATACCATGGCACCAGTCTCATCCTGGCTAATGATTATAAAAAATAAAAAAAAAAAGAAAACTGAAAGTATGAGCTTTTCTCAGAATTAATGCGGATACATTTATATAAGAAAGAAAGAAAGGCTTTCTTAAAGTCAAGAACTTAATGTTCACCATTCAAATAAACTAAAACAATGGCAAAACTAATGAGTAAACTATAATTACAACGTATAAAAAATTCATAGCATTAATAGATACCTTAAAATATATTTTACAATCATTTATTTGAAAGCAAGTGGCACCTGTTTATTTATGTAATTCAAAGAAGCATGTACTGGAGGCTTCTTTTTCCATTGCTATTCTTGGTCTTTAGTCATGGTTTGTGTGTTTAAATTATAACAGCAATTGAAATATGACATTAATACGAAACACATCTTATTTTTACATATAGGGTTTTTGTCTTCTCATAAATTACAGTTCATCCAAGACTTTCCCTTCCCAAACCAGTTAATCTCTTAAGGTTTATAAGTAATTTATCCATAAGCACTTTACTATTCTACTGCTTGTTGATACTTGTCTCTGTATGCAAAACCCCTTAACACTTCACTAACAAGAGACGGGTTTTGTCCTCATGCTAGTACTTGGTTAACAAAAGAATATAGTATCATCCTCCCACTTGAAACTACACATGTGTACTCCCATTTGTAAATTCAACTATCCAGCTTTGTAGAGTTTGCAAAAAGTAATTTTCAACTTATCACAAAATGTGCCCACCGCCCCCCTGTAGTTCAACACACCATGCTAATGAACAGCCATGAAATGGACAGGAAGAAGACCAGCACTTTCTTCCAATAGATTTGAAAGAAGAGGGTGAGCATGTTTTACACATAAACCTTTTCTGACAGTTTTACGGTTAGAAGTACTAGGAACCTGAATTCTACTACTTTTGTGTTAATAAAATGGAATTCTGAACTTTGCATTCGTTACACAACACAAGTGAAAATTATGTTCTGTCTACTTGCTTGTCAGTTTCTACTTATTTTTAAGTCAGAAGATGCCTATATCTAAAGAACTGTCCCATCTGCCTATACAACCAACTTGCAAATTATGATTTTGTCAATTTTTATATACACTATATTTTGAGACAACTATTAAACCTTCTAATTAGATAGTTTAGTATAATTCAGCAGTCTTTGCACCAGATTTAAACAAACACAAAGTTCTAGGGTCAGATTCATTCCCTCCTTTGACTTAGCAGTAACAGAAATACTGAGCAGGGCTACATTAAAGACTCTGGAGCCAAAAACATCTCATTTTGAACTTCCACAATCCTTTAAAATTCCCATTTCTATGCAAATTTGCCAGTCTCGACCTGAGCTTTCATAATTTCTTTCCTTCTTTGCAGATTGGCAACCCTAGAATAGCTCATCCCATCTGTCCACAACAGTTTTATTAATTCCTTGGACATTCAGAAAGAAAATCCTTTTCCAGTTTAATAGGTAATACAGCCACCACTTCCTCTAAATTATTTTTGAAAGTTTTCAATGGACATTGTATTTCTGCATCATCTGTTTCCACATAGCATTGCTAGGCTTGGGGGTTGACGAAATACCAGTGGTACATTTTTTATTTAGAAGAATATTATTTTAAAAAAGCACACAATAGACCAGTTGTCCCCCTAAATAAGGCTAAAAATTTACAATGTATGCAAATTATATTGGGACAACTTTGTTTAGAATTATTGATTTAAACATTCATCAAGTAGGTTTTACATTTTATACCATAGGCAATGGATGACCTGGTGGATATCTATTTTAGAATGTGTGGCACAGACCAAGTACAAGGCTCCAAAAGACCCTAGTAGAGAAGAGAAAACATTCTAACAGAATGACGATGTACCAGTGGGGGAGAAAAGAGACCACCAAAGGGCAGTAATCCATTTAACTGCAGAAGATGACCTGAGAAAGTGCGAGGCAGAAAAACTAGGGAAATGGAGAAGATGATACAGGCCTGGGTAGAAGTGTGTAATTTTCCCGCAATATGTTTGAGAGATGGCAGACCAAAATAAGCTATGAATGCTTGCCCTCTTACAGAGAGAAACAGAGAGGGAACATGGATGGCTTGACAGAGATTAAAAGACTTTCATGCACACAAAGACCTGCACGCAGTCCCAGGATAAATGTTTACAAGACGAGAGGTCTTTCCAGTAACATGGCCTTTTTAAAAAGGTACTGAAGGCAATCAAAAAGCATGCAGCTTAGGTGTTAGACGCTAGTCTATTATTTACCATATACATTAAACCAACACCAAAAAACTTGCTGAAATATATATAATCATCTATGGAGAATAAAGAGAAGTTAATTAATGCATTCTTTGCAGTAGAATGGACTACATTTACATTTGACTGATTTGCCAGGTGCCTTTATCCAAGGTAGCTAACATCATCAGAGATACAATTGTTTGCATTTCTTTTGTTTCCAAATTGGAGCTTAGGCCGGTGAAAGTGACTTGCTCTTGGTCAGTGTCAGTAGCAGGATTTCAACCCATAAATTCAGGGTTTGAAGTCCACAGTCTTAACCACTATGCTATGCAACCCTACACTACTCTCATGTGTTATGCAAAGCCTGTTCAAATTATTCTATTTATAGCCTTCGGTTAATTTAGAGTATTGCTGTAAAAATCATTACTACAACTAAGTAGTATCAGACCAAGTCACTGGGGATGTCAAGCTACACGACTGTCTGTCATGGAAGTGTACCACAGCCTCCTCCGACTTGCCAAGATTATGTAGATGATGTCTGACTGAAAATCACTCTAAAACTCGTGTAATGTCACAGGGCTTTTTGACTCATCAAAATGCAGTGCAAGTCCATTGCAAAAAAAGGATGCATCTAAATGTATTGAAGTCTTAACCCTAGGACCAGATAATAGCAACTATACACCATGTTGACTTAGAGTGTTTTCCTATTAAGCAACTAACAATCTGTAACTTTATTTCCAGTTATCTCAATCAAACATAACAAATGTAGGGCATTTTCAAAGGGAAAAAATCATTGGCATACAGTAAGAACAAATAATTTTCCTTTACACCTGCAAGGTCACAAGAGTTAAAATGAGAAGCAAGACACATTTTAGTTACTATTTGAATACCAAACGTTCATGATTTGCAGCACTGAGACTACGTAACATTCTGTTGCTATGAGAGTCCAACCAGTTTCATTGCAGAACTGTAAAAAAAAAAAAAAGACGCAAATGTCTGAACCTCTGAAAAAAAATTCTTTTCCTGAACTGGAGTCCTCTAGGGTAATATCATGATCTAGAGAATAAGTAATATGAATAACAGAAAAATAATAAGTTTCACCTAACTCTGAATATGAAATCACAAATATAAAAACATAGTGACTGGTAGAAATAAAAGGTATATGTACACATTGACCAGAAGCAAAACTGGTAAGTAAAATTAAATTTTGCCACATGTGCATTTAGGTTTTATTAGTAACAATACCTTAGTTCTAATCAATGTTTTTTTTTTGGGGGGGTTACACAATTATGGCATGTGACAGGAAGCAGAGTCTGAATTTTAAGGCACCTTGTCCTTCAAGTTCAAGGTGCAACCTCACATTTGAGATGCCTGCTTCTTCCCTTTTCACGGACTCACAGTTTGGTCTCTAGGATACAGCATGAAGCTGCTTTGTTACTATGCATGCACTAACCAGGCTAGCGTGGAGAGCAGCTGAAGGTAATGAGATGTCTGTCCAAGACATGAAAATAACCTGAGCCATATGACCGCAAGGATCATGTGTACAACACAACAGCCACTTAATGCTTGTTGACGGGAGAGTGTGCAAGTGGATTGAAGGGGACAACTGGGCACAACACTGATCAAGGGTGGTAAAGTGTGGAGCCTGGCCATCTTTTTTTTTTTGTTTAAACAATCAATTTGTGTAACTACTAACTGCATTCTTAATGTTTTTGACACCAGGATTAGACACACAGAAATTCATATTAATGTAAATAAGTTAACAAATCATTTCTAAACTAGCTAATAGTTAAAAATAAATAAATAAATAAAAATAATGAACTAATAACAACGCAACATTTTCAAACCTAATTAAGGGCCACAGGCAGGCAGAACTGATCCAAACATCATTAGATGCAAGACAAAAACTAACCCTGGACAGAGTATTAGGCAGCCCCAGTTAAGCAACATGTTTCCATAAATTTTTAATTTTTAACGTCAAGTTATACATTTTAAATACTGATTGACTAACTTTGCATGTTCAAAAATCAATGGATTTTTTCCAGATGTTAGGGAACTACAGAAATCAGTACTCTTGTCCTAGCAAACGTACAGCAAGCAACGAGATAAAGGGAATGTGCAAATGTAGTTAGATATGCTTTGGGCATATCTTTGTCTTTTGACCTTACTGCCTAAAATAAATATGTATACTGCTAATTTCCCTGAAACCTGAAGATGTGCAGCAGCACTACCACCAATGGCACCACTAAGTGGTGGCAAAGGGCAGTCATAGCCACCATACAAAAACTACTGGCTACCCCACTAACCACTACAGTTTGCACTCTTTAAAATGTCTGAAACTGACTGATGCAGAACTTCAGGCATTGGCCGCAGTATCACTGGTTACTTTTCTTTTGCCATGTGCTTACCTCCACTGCTCAACCCAAGAGTATTTCTTGAACTCTGGGTTGTTGACTTATTTGTGATGGGTGTCCACATGATTGTGCAATAAAATTAACAAAGTCTGTCCAAATGCAAAATCTGCGATGAGTGATACACCACCCTCTGTTTAGAGTACTATTTACTGCGGTTGCATGCAATCCGAGACTTAGTCTATACAGTATCGTGACACATAACAGTGAGCTTCATTTCTATGCAAACAACATCTAATTAATATTCCCTATGACAACACCACCGTTCACACAACCCATGTAACAATCAAACTGAGAATGCACATAAAAGATAAAAGGAGACAGACATGCGAGAGAACTGAAGGCATCATGGCACTAGTTTCAAATGTCAAAATTAAATAATGGATGCAGCACAAGAATGATGATGATTTTGGCGGTGTTGTGGGGGCAAGTCAGGCTGGGGATTATATAGTGCCATGCCAGCACTGCATGCTAAATGCAGTTTTAGTGATCATAGTCAACTGTGCCACAGTGCATGTTTGCCTTTACATCACACAATCTTTTTGAAATAGCCACGACTCAACTTTTGTTCTCCATCACAAAATAACAGGGATATGCTGAACAACCTTTGAACTCATTTAAAGAATGTTTCTCATTTGAAAGCATTATTAAAAAAAAAAAAAATCTTATTTAAGACAAGGTAAGTTTTTTTGAGTGTTTTATTCCTAACTTGGCACCATGGGTCAAATGATTAAGTAAAAGTGGCCATTCATATTAATCTTTCAAAAATAATATCCTCATATCATACCACCTGTTATAAAGACTATTTCTACCTGGTTTACTAAAGTTTACTCTAAGTATTTATACAGACAGTAATACACCTTCAGAATCCATTGAGTTTTGAATTAGTATTATTTTATTGTCAATATATTTGCTTTCCACTTTATTATCTGTGTGAGAAATATTCTTGAATGTAAACAAAACCATATACTTTATTATATGGTCATTGTTTTTGTCTGTGGATGAATCTGCTGTCATTACAATAATAAAGCTCTTCTTGGGAACCTGTGTAGTGCGGACATGCTCGTTTGGGTCCTCAATATCAAAACGTTTAAGCACCTTTGCGCTTCACACATAGGGGCTACTGTGGACGATTCCTCCAGATTGGAATTGGTTATTTAATAGGACAATGAATGATTTGATTTCTAATATCGCTTTTACGTGATCCTATTATAACAACAACAGTTATACCTTATAATTTGCCTATGCTGTAGAACTTGTGTGCCACTCTCAATATTCACAAGCCCTATATGGCTACTGCTCTACAAATCTTCCGCATGCGCCCCTGACTATCACTGGGTTTGTATAAATAAGCCGAGAAGCAGAGGAGGCGGCATCGACTGCTGCCTCTTGTGTTGTTGCTGCTCCAGGGCGCTGGCGCTCCCTGGGAGGAGCAGCCAAGCCGCCTCTATCTGGGGGGTGTTTGCGCGACAACACGCGAAGCTGTGCACGGAGCTGCCAAGACGCTGCTTGCTGTCTGATCGAATGTCAGGCGATGGCAAAGCGCGTGTGTGCGAGCGAGAGAGAGAGAGCGCGAGCGAGCGAGAGCAGTCAAAGACTTATTGGTTTGGCAGCTCATGCGCTTCTGGATTATTAACACGGCTGCCAGTAACCACAGCAGGTAACATTGAAACCAGACGCTCACCGTGAAATCGGCATTCCCGACTCGGTTCTTTATCGTTTCGGCTAAGCATCGACCTTTTCATACGAACATTGTGAACGATTGTGAAAAATGCCATAACGGTCGAGAAAAGGCATCTGAATTTGTAGCGTGCAAAGTACGCTTTCGGCCTTGGAAACCTAAGAAGGCTCCAATACGGGCGAGAATCTTTTCGTCTAATCACTCTAATACCTGTATGGTTTGAAATTCGTAGAATTATTCTTTATAATAAACCATGCCGTCAAACAAAGTCGGCTTTTTAATCAAATAGAATCCGTCATTTCCGAAAATCCTTTGATAAATTAGAAGTATCGACACTACCTCCCATCCTCCAACCCGAGAGCGCCGCTAAAAGATCCTCTGAAAAGCAGAGGCTCAGCCGATTATAAAAGGCCATACGCTTGGTCTGTAATATAAAGCAGGATCAGCAGAAGGCAAAAGGTCCCCCACGTAAAGGCTCCTGACAGACTCTGCGAGGATATATCGACCGACGCTCAAGTCTTTTGGGATCCTGCCAGAAATGCGTTATTAATTCCGGCTCGGCAGCGGCTGCCAATTGCGCGCCTTGAAACAACTCCACCAGACATACTTGCCGCCAGCCCAGCCTAACAGGGGCGAATCATTTGCTATTTATTTTGCAATAAAAGGTTAAGAAATCGATACAAACGTGGAGTTTGAAACCTGCGTAAAATGACGAGGCCAGAAAAGGTGATCAGCTTTTTGACGCTACCATGGTTGGATGCATAGACATTTCAAGTGGTCCATAAATGTTGGAAAAGGCCTGTTGCCACCGTCTAAGGAAGCATTTTCAAAAGTTCTTAGAGTGAACTTTGCACCTATTGTTTCTTATAAGTCAGACCCCTTTATCTAATGGGTAATACAGCATTTGAGATACAATTGGTTACTTTTTTTTTTGTTTTCAGTTAGAGCAGAGGCAGGTGAAGCAACTTGCTCATGGTCACACAATGTCAATAGCCTGCTTGAATCCACAATCTCAGGGTTTAAAGTCCAAAGCCTTAAACACACTGCCCTCTACTAAAACTGGATGCCATGCAACTGTTTATTGTAATAACCAGGAGAGCAACCGGGCAAAGGAAAAACTATCCTACCAGCAAATTGAATATGAACTGTGATTTGTTTTGGTAGCCAGATTTTGCCCACCTAATGTCACAGCATTAGGAGTCTTCAATTAAGAAAGGCTTCTCCCTGTATTTATTTTTTATCTTCATAAAAAAGCACCCGATTAGAAAGGTCTTTCACATTATATGCAAAGCTGCTGTACAACACCTTAAATAACACATTCATGTCTGTAATCTTTTTTAATTACGCAAGTTATCCAGTTGAGCCATGAGGAAATGGGCATAATAAGACAAATTTAGAACCTCAAAATTCATTGGAATACATTACATTGAATACATGTAGCCTACATGTGTCAACATTTTCAGCACAAGCAAAGCTGATACCCAAAACCTTTTCTACCCACTATATCTCAACAGTAGAGTTGCATTTTGTGTGTGTGAACTTACTTCTGAATTAACAAACCAGAGGAAGCTTAAAAATAAAGTTTTCTATTTCCTAACACATTCTTAAAAGGGATAGTCTAATATTGACTAGCAAACTGTGTAATGAATACAGCACACCACCTACCATAATTACAATATTTTCATTGACTTAAAGATGATGCAAGGAGAGCTTCATTAAAGGTCTTAAAGACTTTTGAAAATGCAACAACACACAAGTACAAGACATTCTGCTAAAATGAGTTAGTCAAATGATGAACAAACTCCCTGTTGTTTACACACTTGCATCTAAAAGTGTAAAATCCCCTGATCATTCAGACACTCCACATTTAAATTAGCAGAACAGTCCCGGCAACAGAGACTAGGGATGTGTTGAAAAAAGGAAATTTAAACTTGTTTAGGCAGAATTGCTAAATGAAATGGTGTATTGGGGGTCGGGGATATCACTCAAAGGTTTGTCTTTGGTTATTGTGTCTTTCATCTAATGCTTTAAAGTGTTTTTTAAATAGAAAAGTTAATGCAAGATCACACCTTTCCGCCAATCTATGCTTATTAATGTTTTCTATTTGGAATGATTTTAAATGTTAAGTCAAAATGTAATATATACAATGGTGGATATGGGAGTCTGTTAGAGACCCTTTGTATACAAATAATGAGCAATTTCTTCTTTCTTTTTTTTTTTAAATAAAATATACACAAACAATCCAATTTGGAAACCTTTATTCATCCAGCATGGAAGTCCAATTAGGACTGTCTGACTAAGACAGACAGAGATGGAGGGACAGGGAAAGTGAAGTAAAGACTGAAAGAAATAAAGAAAGAAAAGGAATCCCAGGAGATGCAGGCAGTTAATGGTCTAAAAGAGCACCTATTTAGCACCTTTCACACAAAGCACTGTCGCCAAGAGGATTAATTAAACCCTGGATGCAGGAGTGCACTTGTCAGATAACTGATTGAGCTTTAATGGCATAAAGCAACGTCACACATTGAAATCGCAGAACCATAGCTCTATAAATTAAACCCTGAATAGAGTTACACAGGACCATTTATTCGTTATTTAAACGGCTGTGTGAGGTGTGCTATTAAAAAGCGAGTATAGTAAAAGTATGGAATGCCTTTTGAGCTGAAGTTTCAAGGGTTAATTTAAAAATCACTCTTTGTCGCAAAAAGCGGTGTGTGCTAATGAGCCAAGTCAGTTGCAGTCAGGAGGGCGGGGAGAAGGGCGTTCATTTTCTATGTGATGGAGAGCGCTGTCTTGTTTCGTCTTTTTTTCAAACATCCTCCACCCCCGACCCGAAGGCTAAATTTTTATATATTTACTTACTTAAACTGAAAAATGGTCCATGACGTAGAGGCTACCGAAACAGGCAGATGGATGTCTATCTGTTTTGTTAGCTTAGAAAGAGAAAACCCTGCTGTACGAGCAGAATGCCCAGAAAGTTGAAGGACAGCAGCTGCTTGGGTGCCCGGCAGTACCAGCTGTCCATAGAATTGGTGTTGAGTGGTCATATCTCAAAATAGGGATGACCCCAAAAAAGAAAGAAAAAAAAAAAAAAAGTACAACTCTATGCCACTTCAAACCCCTTCTATAATTTCATTGATAATGCCAATTATAATATATTACATACATACTTATGCACTTGAACAAGTATTGGCACAAGAACTGAATGGCTAATCAGTTTCGGTTGGGCATTAGGGGTGTGATTGCTCTTTACACGGAAAAGTTACAAATGGGATTATGAAAAAGTGAAACGTGACAGTTATATGAGTCGTTGTACATCAAATCAAAGGAAAAACAGAAATCTTTAGATGTTTTTGAAATTCTGCAATATCTTTGAATTTCTTGTTGTTGGGACATAACTTTGCACTGTGCTTAACGAAACATTCTGAATGCAAGTGTTTTTTTGTGTGTTTTGTTTAACTAAGGGCAACAGTATAAAATAGCAACCCTCCACCCCCAACCACGTTTAAAACCGCACAAAAGAACCGCGTGACTGACCGACCGCTCTCGCCTTCGTCGCCACGTCACCGCCAGATAAAAAGAAGTGCGAGGTGGGGGGTGTACTTATATAAATGAGGCGGTCACCTTTTAACCGAAAGCCACGCTTGCTGTGCATGCTTGAGTATGGCTCGTTTGAGTCTTGATCTGAAAACGGATGTCTTGTCTCGTTCTGTGTACGACCGAAAAAGATCGTTTCACACCAGAAGCACCACTCAGCCACCCCCGCCGACTCGGCTCCCTGGAGTCGCGGTTTCGTCCTGAGCGGCGCCGAGCTGTCACCATCTGACACATACGAAGTGTGAGGGAGTGCGCAGCGGCATCATCTCCGAGAAAGAAGGGAAGTGGGTGCGACCTATGGCAGGGCTGAGTCACAAAGAAACAGGAAGCGCAGATGTGTGTGTGTGTGTGAGAGAGAGAGAGAGAGAGAGAGAGAGAGAGAGAGACGGGCGGGGGAGTTAGTGCGGGAGAGGGAGAGAGAGAGAGAGACAGAAAAGCTGCTTACCTCGTAACCCAGACGGGCGGCCCTTTGCAGCAGCGTCTCGCCTGCATTTTTATTTACAATCAGCCTCCGCGCTTCAGGTGGCATAGGACGGCTGGTGGGGGTCTCCACTGGGGGGTTTCCGACGGGCGGAAAGGTCGGCAATGACGGGGCCGGTGTTATGGGACTGGGAGGCTCGGGCAGGTTCTCACTGGGTTTAGGGCTGCAAGGCTTAGACGGTGGGGAGTCCGAAACAGAGGCCGAGCGCTTCCTGGATGATCTCTTTGGTGTGATCTGTCAGAAGAAACAAATTGGATTTGTTGCATTAGCGGACAGTTGCGCCTGATTCTCATCCCACCCACACGAAGAAAGTTACTAAAAACAAGAATCGTCAATATATATATATATATATATATATATAAAGTGCCATCAAGAAATAACTTCACACTTAAGTTTAAGGAAGCGATCGCAAGGTTTGGGGCACACCCTCACTCCTCTCTCCCCCATACCGCACTGCTGCCCCTAAATCCAACAGGTTTTTTCTTTCAGACGGACAACTATCTCTTTCCCAGAACTGTATTTGCACAGGGCGGTACTTAAAAGCTTCGCGTGTTTTATCATCACAGTAAAACAAACAAATAACAGTTCTTTTCGCATCACAGTTGGCTGGGATGATCCGACTTATGGAAAGGAAAAAAAGGCGACAGGAATATTAGGTTGCTGCCCGCTAAATTATTAATGAAACCTGATGCATTAGCGCTAGCAGTCACGCGTCGCCGCGTCTTTCTGCGAAGGAAAGGAACGAGAACGCGCCCGCGTTGAAGAGAGCTGGAACTAAAGGCGCTTACAGCGCAGTGTGGAAATGGCTAAAGCATGTGTGCCTTGTCAACTGAATAGGGCCTTGTGCGACTAGAAAACGAGCATTAATAATACCCTGCATACAGTGCCCCAACCCTCAGGACGCTAGCTCTTCGTGCACGTTTTAAACAATCCCTTTAATTGTGTCGTACTTCTGTATATTCAGCCATTACTTCAAAAACATGCCTAAGGCCCACCACCTGACACTGCCAGGCCCTCGCTCTCTCCAAAGGCTTTTGCATACAGACAATGCCTCTTCCCAGTTTTAATTTGGCCGTGCGTCAGCCTTCCTGACACGTGTCTACAAGCCCTTAACCATAGGAGGAGGCAACTACACTGGAGAAACAGTCCTTTCTCTTTTTTTGGCTCCGTGTTCTTATTGAACTCGACTTTGCCCATTCAAAATGGAATTTAACACATGGCCGTTCTCTCAGTCCCACTCAGCATGATGGCATAAACGTGACTGTCTACTCGTACATAATACAGTTGATGAAATAAATAAAAAGTTCACACCTTGTCCTCAGAATTTTCCACATCTGTGCTTTCGTCACCAGTCAGGGAGGCTCTCCTGTGTTCCCTGAGGCAAATGTGTTTGGTTTTACATTGTCGTTTGCCTTTTGGCTTCTCCAAATCAATGTATTTACGAAGGCGGGGTGTTTCTCCTTCTTTACGCACTTCTTTGAGTCTTTGTCGCTTATCATGGGACTGTGCTGTAGGATAGGCAGATTTCTTCTCCGCCCTCAATGGCATTGGCATTGGCATTGAAGAAGGAGGAGGAGGAGAAACATCTGGAATGAGATGGAAAGAAGGGAAAAAAACACTTTACTACACATCAGGAATGGCTGCTTTCTAAAGGTTAATGGCAGGAACACCAACCTGCATGTCAGAATAAAGAAGAGTTTAAGACAGATAGTGTTCCAAAAACATCTTTCAAAAGGCAGTAATGTAGCCGGGCACAAATGAAGTAACTGTGGGACCATACTTTTTTAGGCAAATCATTAGTTGTCTTTTAAGATAACTTACTTTGAACCTATTTTCCATTTTTGGGATGTTGCATTATCAAACACTGTATTGCATGAATGCGAGCATGTGAAAATGGAGCCCACTTTGTGATATTGAGCTTTTATATTTTGTGGTTTCCGTTTAACTTGCAAATGTAATGGAGATTCTAAAGTCAGTGATTGGGTTACAATACAAAATAAAAATTCAACTTTTAGAATTAACAAGCAGACAAATTAAGCCCTACATGATTTAAAACACTGGCAGATGTTGGGAGAAGACAGGAGCACAGTGGATTTCAGTGTTGTCTTATGGTTGCAGTCCACTGAGTCCATTTAGTTCCTAGAAGCTTGCAAATTCTTTGTTTTGTTCGGTTTCCCATCTCATTTTAGATATCTGCATATTAGGTTAACTAGTGACTCCTAATTTGCCTAATAGCAGTGCATGCATTGGTATGTTTCCTGCCTTGTGCACAGTGCTGTTTTGGATGGATTCCAGTCTTCCTGCAACTCTAAAATGGAAAACTTTGAAATTATGTGAATGAGAAATATTAAATGCATGTTCACCAGAGACTGTCAGTCAATAAATACTTGACAATGTCCAAACAATACTGGCAAAAAAAAAAAAAAAAATTGAAATAAAGCAGCTGGAGATGTTTGAGGCAGACAGTGATGCACACAGAATGGAGAAGTATTGTTGGAAGTCCAATAAAAACTGCTACCCACAGAGTGGAAAGGCAGGCCACAACAGCTGGATACAAGTACACCAATATTTTTTCTAAGAAAACTAAAGTATATACAAATACAGAACTCGGTGAAAGAAGCAGATATTAGTATCTAAAGAAAACTGCCATTCACATACCATTATCAGACACACAACTAATTCAAAGAGACAGAATGACTGATTGATTGATTGGCTGGTCCATGGTGAAATTTAGCTCTGTTTGGTTTGTTATTTTCAACCTTTACAATATTTAACAAATAAAGTTTACAAAACAGCCACTTCCTTTAGTGACTTTTGCCTATGATTTGAGATAGCCCTTACCAAGTCATTTATATCAAGACTGGTGTTCACTGTGTGCACTGGTCATTTCATCCTCAATGCAAAACAGGAACTGCCAATCTGTAGTATAGTCTAATAAATCACATTTCTGCCATTTTAATTTCTTAATTAAAAATTTGGAGTACACTGAAGCATCTCCTTGCTGTTCTTAAAGAGGACCCAAAAGTCAACAACCACATCAAAGTGATATATTTGATGCTATTTAAAGGTTTTCCAACACTCGGCTTCCCAGACATCAGCCTGTCACATTTGATGCATTTGGGAGTGTGAGTGTGTTAATGCTTGCATGTATGTGCAAGTGCTTCTTTTTCCTCAGTGTACAGTTTGCGTACGAGACATACCATATAATGTACAGCATGACTACAAATCTTCAATAGTTTACTTACTATATTACTCATTTTCATGAGAACCACCACAAAAAGATGGCATGGGCAATGCAGGTAGAATAATACAGTGACAAGTCAAAGTTCCAAATGCCACTGCAACCGCCAAAAATGTTTACTATCCATTTGTTTCCTTCCTGTCAGATAAATATTTTCCCATTCTCCCTTATAAACAAAGGCATCATCTCAAAATAAAATGAGCTTTTTCTTTCTGATCTAGCCTGTTCATGTTAGATATGCACTAGTCTAAAGAGGAAAAACTTCACTTTTTGTTGTTAGTGACTACACAGCAGCAAATGAGACTGTGCAGTGCAGCCGTTTCTCAACATTTACAAAACACTATACATCAAAGGCAGACTGAACCAGGGCAGGCTCACAATTGTTTAGATTTAAGCTCTTAGTCTTGACTGCCATTCAGGCAGTTTTTACACCAGAATATTTTTTAGCCTGACCTGCTTGATTCTAAAACTTTTTGTGCAAGCTGTTATATCTTTGTAGCTGCCAACGGTCTATATGCCGACCATACTTTTATGCTGGTTAATAAATTTCTCTGCAGTCATACCTACACAGAATTTCAAAAATTCCACAAGTAATTACATAGTCTTGCAGTACAGATCTGGACTCAATTAATTATTTGAAAGCCATTTCAGGGACGACAAAAGCTGTTCACATTGCAACCAACTGGTTGCCACACAGTTACTTCTCTTGTATACTGAAATTCCTTCTTTCTGTTCAATTTAGAGAAAAGCAACTCTAGCAAAACCTTCATTGGACTTTATACTCTAAGATAAAAGAATTTACAACTTTTACCTCACCAGTAGTGGCCATAGCTAGCATACCTTGTTCAATGTTACTTCTACAGAGATTCTCTTCTGACCAGCTTCTACTGTCTTTGCCCTCTGGCCTTTTTCTGGTGGGTCTTTCCTCTACCAGGTCTCTTTTGACCTCTCTCTCATTCTCTGTAACATCTGATAGGCAAGGCTTGGCCTGATGCTTCCTGCTGTGAGATGTGGGTGAAGGTGATGGTGTTGTGTTTGCTTGGGAAGTAGCCAGTCTTTCAGAGGGCAGATCCCTGAGATTTTGCAGGTGTCGCTGCTTGTGGGGGTGAAGCCCTGCTAGCTCAATGCACACTTTCAGGTTTTTCACTTCATTACAACGGGACTCTTCTAAAAGGTGATCTGAGGAATGCGTGGTAAGCTCCCTCTCAGGCCAGATATCTAGAGAGATAACTAAAATTAATCAAAAGCAGACCTTACAATTGAGATACTTCCACAATACCCTAGGTCCTGAACATTTCCTTTCTTAACTCATGTATGTTTAAGAATATGGAAAATTACATATTTCATGTTGTTTTAAGAAAGCATTTAGCTCTGTCTATTGACCATCACTAAATGACAACACCCAAGATCATGTATCTTAATAAGAAGGAGAAAACCTCTCTGAACAAGGAAGAAACCAGCTTTGCTTGCTGTGTGGCTACTAAGTGAGCGAAGTTTAATATCACAACACACTCTTTAGCACATTTATTCAAACTCCAGCATGGTATGTCCTTGGTACCAATCCAAATACAGTTTATAGAATGTGATTAGCCATACAACAGGCATCATGATGCCTTTTAATTCTGGAGTCATATAAATCCAAATCAAGGTATAGGCACAGCCAGTGAACAGTCTGATGATTAAAAATGAACAATCATCTCCAAAACAAAAGTTGGGCAAGATAAAGTACCAGGAAAATATTTTAAGCAGGCTCACATACTCTAGAAAAGGCCTAGAATAAGACTTAACTATTTTGTCACTTAAAACAGTTAAGTAAAAATAAATGCAGATTCCGTAAGATGAGACAGAAGCCATCAAAAAACTAAACAGTGAAATCTGGACATGGAATGATATGACCGTAGAAATCAATATGTAATTTTTTGCTATATTAAGATTATTTTTTTCAATACAAATAATAGAAGAAATAACTAAGAAAAATGCACCTCTGATGGATTTTATAAAAAGGACAAGAAGATACCAGGCCATAGCCAACAAATTTGTGTTTTAAACAACTGGATGAAGACGTAATAATGTTTTGGGCTAGTATCTCTTGAACAGGTTCATTATAACAACTTAGATTAATACACAAACAAAATAATCAGAAACAAATCAATTTCCTATATATGCCAAAGTGCACAATATTTACTGTACATCAGCTTTTGATTATGTTTTCGGATTATTATCAGTATAGCATATTGTATGTATCATTTCTCAATTAAATCAAAGAATAGTAAAGTGAATCTGAAAGGCAGTGTGGTATCAAAAGGTACAAATTAAACATTGATTATATTTCTTACCCGCCAGAATCCTCTTCTTTTTCCCCTTGAAAACATCCCCACCCTCCCTTGTCTCCTCTGGGGCAGTGTCACAAGAGCTCTCTTCATCCTGCTGGAGCCTTTCTTTGCTGTGTTTGCGCTTCCTGGCTAGTGCTGGTGGAACACACAGACTGACATCCTCCCTCAGCTGGTTCTGTTGCCTTTCGGTTGGAGTGCATGCTAGCTGCTCCTGCAGATTTGCCTCCCTTGTAGGACATACGAAACCCACAGTTTCCTGATCCCCAGAGACTAACAATGCATCTAGATGAGAAATCAAATAAAACAAATTAAGCATTCCCCCAAAATCTGGTGAGCTGCCAAAAAAATTACATATGTATATATTAATTTATAAAGTTGGTGTTGTAAATTAAATGTTTTGCTAACTATTCACAAATTATAAGTGCTATATTAAAAGCAGAGAGTATACTACATGTCTGACAATACTAAAATGCACAAGATTGTAATTTGTAGCTACATTAATAATCTCACACCTGATTCAATATTGACATCCCCTGCCTCAGTTACGTGTTCATAGACATTTTCTAGCATTGAACTATTTTGTCAATTTGTAGTCATGAAATTTGTGAAGGAGGAAATTTCTAAGCCAACAAATCAAATTACTGTAGTTCAAGTTTGTATTTAGAAATGAAGAAAAATAAATGCAAGCTTGCTAAAAACTAAAATCCGTTTTTTAATCTAAATCTAATTAAATGTTGAAGATAACAGAAAACCTATGGCACAGACAGTCTGCTACAGTGAATTGACAAATCAACTTTCAGAACATCTCTTTGCCACAACAGCAGCCAATTTGTTGTTTTAGAATGAGTAGTAGTAAACAAATCAGTATATAGTAACCAGTCAGTGTTCATAGTTACTTTAGGCAAATACGGAAACAAAATCCATCGTTTTTGTGGAATTTGGAAATAAAGTAACTAAAAGTAAAATGTTCTACACTTGATTTGTGCGCTATATATACAGGAAGAATTACACAGATTAAAAACAACTACAACAGGAGATAGCTAAACACCTAGTGAACATGCTCTTCTCAGCCTTGGTTCATCATGTTGTCCCATAGAGATGGAGAAGAATCATTGCCAAGGCCATGTATTCTTTGGTCTGGAAAACCAATATGATTCATTATATCATTATATAGTGTAAGAGATATATATATAGATATATATATATATATAGATATATATATATATATAGATATATATATATATATAGATATAGAGATATATAGATAGAGATATATAGATATATATATATATATATATATATATATATATATATATATATTCTCCATTGGATGTAAATGGTTCCCCGGATTCCCGCAGGGCAGCATGGGACATGGAGTCCGTTTCTTTAGCCCCGTTGGGTGCCGTGGGTGCCACCAGGGGGAGCTCACCAAGAACCTGGGGACTATTACTGTTACGTCAACCCAGAATTACTTCAGAGTCACGAGGACGGAAGCCCACAGTACCTCCGGGATACTTGAGGATGATGTGGCGTTTGACCCGGAGGAGGAGTACTTCCAGGTCACGGAATATAAAAGGACTGTGGGAAACCCAGCAGGTCGAGCCGGAGTTGGGAGGGAGTGTGACAGAGCTGCTGGGAGTGGAGGATTGGTTATTGTAATTATTGTTGATTGAAGAATTGTGGAGTTATGCTGCTTTGTGCACTTATTTTGAAGATTATTATTAAAGAATCTTCTTGGTGCTTTTATACGTGTGTCCTGGACATTTGTCTGGTGGGGTCAACAGTGCCTCTAGCATTCACAATATTATATACACACACACACACACACACACACAAGCACATAAAAAATGTGCAATGGTTACTGTTAAAGCTAATCTGGCCAATTTCCCCATAACAATTTAGCAATTAAGGAATCACTGATGAGTATTCAGTTGGTATGTCCTATGCTTGTAGGCTAACGAGGTGAAATTTGAGATCTCACCTCATGAAATATCTCTGGACAGATGATAGACATACCTTCACCAATTTTGTCCTGGATCCCATTATCTTCGGTCTTAGACAACTTCAGCATTTTAACTTTCTGCTCTCTCCATCTCTCTTCAGTCTGCTGGATGTCCACAGAATCTCGTACAGCTGTGCCAAGGACTTCTTTCTCCTTAAGTTCAAGTTCAGAGAAGCGTATCATAGCACGCTAAAAAATACATATATATACACATAGAAAAGCCATGAAAAACATAGTACATACCTCACCCCTACTAAAACAGAATTTCAGAATGCATTATTAAGGGAGACAAATATAAATAAGAAAATGTAAATCTTTTTTCTATCGTGGAATTTATGCCAACTACCATTAATTTCAACAACTTGAAAACTTTCCAATTTCAAGAGGTTTAGAGACCAAAACTAGTGGGAAGAATATCATTTAAACAAGTCCTTTTCTTTTAGACAACAAAATACAGTAATAGGCAAGTAGAAAGCTGGCGAATTTCAAGTTAACCAAAATCCAAAAAAATGACAGAAATGACCAATAGTGTTGGTGTACTGGGCATGCCAACACATACAGAATATCCTGTGTGTGGATATCAACATTTTCACAAGCACATCTTAAAAAATAAGTCTGAGATTAAGTAAATCTGGGGAATTATGGCAAAGGATGCTACAATGTCCAATACGCACCAATTTAGTTTTCACATCAGACTTCCATGCCAACTGAAAACAGTATTCCACTGTTCTTCTAATTAAGAATACTTTCTAAAATTAGGGTTCTCTATCTCACATTGAAAAACAAACTGTTTTAACACAGGTACAGAACTAATCTTTGTTGATAGTTTTATTAGTACAAACAATCTTTTATATTTTAAAATCAACTTTAGGTCTGCGATATAATGCAATTAAATTAAAAAAGGGGTTAGGGAGAAAAAAAAAAAAAACACTATTTATTCAGTATGTACTTAGTACTTGCCTAAAGGGAAACTACCACCCCTTGAGAACCCTCAAGGAATACAGCACCACGGCATACAACCCAAAGTTATGCTAACTCCCACAATAAAGGCCCATAGGGCTATGACAGACAGATGCTCAACATACACTGCTAAACTACTTAAGCAGACACAGAGCCTGTGGAGCTTTACAACTTCCCTCTCATTTCTGCTATATGCACTTAATTCCACCGGCCTATGTATATAAAGATAAATTAATATTCCTCATTCTACATCATATCACTGAGGAAACATAGTATTCTAATTTCAGGGTTTCCAAACTAAATAATTCCTATATACAAATAATATTAAAATGTGTGTTTACTGTGACTAGATCAAAAATCACTGGTACATTACGCAGACCCTTTCACAATTTGTTTCTTAGTGGTTTTCACTTATATACTATTATATGTACAGACTTCTATAATATTTATCTACAGTATTTAAACAATGCATACTCTGTCAATATGTGAACTTAAATTGTACATCTAAAATATATGCACACACAATATTCTGTTACAAAACAAATAAGTTATTTCTGTTGTTTCAGGGTGATGGTTTTAAGTGTTAAGAATGAAAAACAAAGAAAAAGCAGGAAAGTTGAAGTGGAGTCTTCTAGAAAGTGTCACCCCAAGAACACTCACCTGTAATGCCCTCTGCTCTCGGCTCAATTTGCTGGAGTCTGCATAAAGTTCAGTGGTAACACATTTGAAGCGGTCACCAACATATCCTGCAGAGTTGGCGATTCTCTTTGCCAGTTTTGACTTCCTAGGTCTAGAAAAACTGGGATCATCATCATGTCCATCACCATCATCTAGGCTTTCCTTGTCAATATCCTGGTGTTGCCGCAGTTTTCGGTCTTCAGATCCCCGTTCACCAGATGTCCTTGCACACTGGGAGGTCTGGTCTTCTGAATAGTCATTGATCATGACATTCTGTGCTACACATTCCTGTGCTTGGTTTGGTTGCTGGGGAATAAATGTTTCTTTACACTGGAGTGGAGTGGTGCAGCTCTGCTCCTGATATTTAGAGGGGCTAGAAATAACACCTGGCTTCTCAGGTCCAGGCAACATCAGTGAACTGTTCTTATAGCCCACTAGTTCTGACTCTTTCCTCTCAGCGCTGCTTGGCTTGGGAATCTCTATTTTCTTTTCCTGAGGGCTTTTATGTTTAGCCATTTGACTTTCTCGCTCTCGATCATCTTGGCCAAGACTGGATGGTACAGACTTTGTTTTTTCTTGGGACATTTTAGCATCTTGAGAATGTGCCTTATCAATATGAGGTTCATTTTCAGGCCTGAGCAATAATTCAAATGTATCTACTGGAGGTCGGTTTTTTGGAGCAGGTTCCTCATTATGTCTAGATCGGTCTTGTGATCGTGATCTTCTCTCCAATCTTTCACTGGGTTTGGCATCAAGTGTCAAATGGGGAGACATCAAAGGATGAACCATTTCTTGAGTGTCCTGGTAAGTCAAAAATTCCCTGCTGCTGGGTAGTCCATAAGGTAGGCCCTGCTTTGGAGGAAAGCGAGCTTGAAAGAGGTTACTGCTGCCTAACATAATTGGATGAGGATACACTGGGCCTTTTCCTAAATGAGTCAGTGGTAAGGTTTCTGGAACAGGGTAGTGTAAGAATCTATTGGCATATGCCAATGCAGGAGGGAGAAATGGCTCACTCTGTGGTAAGAAAAGGGAGCTTGGTGCAAGTCCATTTTCAAGATGTTGTTGTGGTGGTTGTTTGGTGGGTCTATGACTAGACTCTTGACTCTCGCTCCTTTTTGAGGTTTTGTTTTGCTTAACTGAGGGTGCTTGGTTACAATTGTTGCTGACTGAGCAAACCTTTTCTGGTGCACCAGCATTAGGTGAAGGCGAGGCTGAAGCTGGTCGGCCTAACCCAGATACCACACTAGGAGCTGGATTAACAGTTGGGCTACAGTTGGATTCTCCAATTCTGGGGCAGGAAGAACTGCGTTGCTGAGGCATTACACGCTCTAGTGTTTTGTTTTTAAGCACTACTGGACTTTTGGTGTGGGTACCCTCAGATAGTGGTGGACTTGGACCTGGCACAACCCAGGAGGAGTGTAAGGAGCTAATCATCTCAGGCTTGTCTGGTGCACTGCTTGATCCCCCACTCACAACAGATGAAGGAGACAAGGTGTCCCCAAGAAGTTCTCGAGGAGACAGTCCATAGCGAGTGGCTAGTGATTGCTCTACTTTGGCACTGCTCTCCGACTTAATTGAGTACCCATTTGGTGTGCCTCCATATCCCACTATTTTGGCTGACAAATCCAAGGGTTTGTCTGCTGGATCTTTGGTAGGGGTCTTCTGTTCCTGCTGGTTTTTTTCTATTACTCCTACAGATGGAGATTTATTGGACTTTCTTTCTTGTCCATTACTTCGAGGTTCAGCTGTTGAGGCGTCTCGATTTTTTGGTTTATGACTAGGTCGAGCAGGAGAAGGATTCTCAGAAACCAAGGTGCTTATGTAGGGAAAAGGAAGAGACAATGAAGGAGAAGAAGCAGCTGGCCCCCTGGGAAGAGGCTTTTGAAAGTCTGAAGCACTATCACCAAGTGTTGGAGGTGGAGGTGGAACAGACGGTTGATGGATATGTGGGGCTGCACATGGAGCTGGCATCAGTAAAACATTTGAGTCCACAGGCAGACTGCTACTGCTACTTGTAGTTCCTTTACTTGAAGGAGTTCGACTCTGCTTACTACTATGTTGTCTTTCACTGTGTGGCTGCTGATGCAACGGTTGCTGATGATGCCCAAATGCAGAAGGTTCATGGTGCATTCTTGGACCAATACCTGTCAGACCTTTTTCTTGACAATGAACTAATGGAGAAAGAGTAGGTGCAGTGGTGGCAGTAGGAATCCTTATAGGAGAAGCCAATGAAGACGGAATAGGTGCTGGTGGGTAGGGAGGTAGGTATAGAAAGCGTTCACTCCCAGCCGCACCTCCACTGCCAGCACAGACAGGAGAATAAGCCAAGGGCTGAGGCAAATAGTGGGAATGCTGTGATAAGAAAGATGCTTTGTACATATTAAGTGCATATTTGTTTGCAGAGTCTAAGAAAGGGTACACTCCAGTCTCAATATAAGGACTAACCCAAGGGAGACGAAGGTAGCTACCAGTTGTACCATTTAGGCCAAGTTCAGATGGTTTTTCAGAAGCCACTCTTCTGTCTAAAACTAGTCCATCACCTCCACCATTGGGAACTATTACTGGTTTCTGTAGTCCTGGTGGAGAGCTTTTGTATAGTCCTCCAAACCCATTTGGAGGTTTTGTATTGTCCAGCGAGGACTCTGGAGGCACTGAAGGTGGTTTATAGCATAGTTCTGATATGCGATCACCTACGTAACCCAATGGAATACTGCTCTCATCTCTGCCTTTGTCTTCTGCAGTCGAAAGTGGCTGAATGCCTGGGTAAACCATTCCACTTTGGATGCGCAGCCCTTCCCTCATTAGACTGCTCCTATCCATGCTAAGTGCTGCCAGGGTATTCATCCGGCGAACTGCATTAGCATCAACCTGGAACAAGGTGAATCAGAAAAGTGAAAGGATCTGTTAAGTTTTTGGCACAAAAATTGCATATGGCAAGTTTGAGAATGAAGTAATTTATGCATTGATATAATCAATGCTTTGTTTACAGGATCAAATCCTGTTTATTTTGAAAATACAGCAAAAGGTTAATTTAATTTTGCCACATTAAATTACCTAATATTTTCTAACTCTGCTAAGAAGTCTTTTGTGACTATATAAGGTCAAAACAGTGAAAATGTGGCAATAGCTATTAGTACGAAGGTCTCCTTAACATATATGATCAAAAAAACAAAACATAAAAGAACAAAGACACACTGTTTAACATGAAATTAAAAATTCTCTGTAGCTTGCGAACCCCACTACCCCCAACCAAAGTAAAAACAGCCAAAAATGTACAGTAAAAGATGAACTTTTTAAAATTTGCAAACCAAGAGCACAAATCAAGATTTTTCTTAAACATAATTAAAGGATTTTGCCTAGTTAACTGTACAATTTTAATGCCAATAATTAAACAACTGTGTCTATCAGAAATATGCAGCTTGCACGTCATATTTGCATTTGAAACCGTCTGTAAAGAAAGAGAGAATAAAATCTTACCACGCTTGGAATGAGGTGAGCATCTTCCCTTAACTCCAGTCTATTTTTCTGTGATTCACCATCCGTTGTCGGGATTTTTCTGTTTTAAAAAAAAAAAAAAATTATTATTATACCTAAATTAACTGATTTACAGTATATTAAATATAAGATAAGGTTGCACTGATGAGCTATTCAATGTCATGACACAGCAGTTCCTAAAGGTACAATATTATAGAATTGCATTTAATTTTAGCAAAGCAGGTTAAATACATCTGCCAGAAGATAGTAAATTAATAACATTTAACCTCTTTGATGCTTTAAGATAAAAAGAAGAGACACCCATCAATTTTCAAAGCATCAAATTTAAAAATACATGTTTCTTAAACCCAACATTTCCTAAGAAAAATAAGAGAACAGTAAATATTTTTGAAGAAGTGCCAAAAAAACCCAATAATAACAAAAACACTTTAGTAAGCTGAATATCCCCGACAAGACTATATGCACATTCTTTACAGGTGCAGTACTACACACCTTCAACATTTAGACACAGAAACAAGAAGCCTGCTGTCCAGCATGAACCACTAACCAGTGATAAATGGCTGCAACTCAAACAGTCCATAAAATAACCAGGTATTGACTTTAATAAATCTGAACTTGGGCATGGAAATGATCCTTGGGCAAGAAATGCTAAAGCTTTATACATATCAACAGCAAACTGGAAGAAAAGATTTTGCAATTTGAATTAAATGTTGTACTGTTTGCAGGATGAACTTGCTTCCCAAATATTTTTTTTTTATATTGCTGCTCAAGTAGTGTTCATATTTTATTTATTTATTGTTTAAGAAGCAACTTGGCAGCTGCTTTCTAAAACTGATCATTACACAAGCACTGGCTGGTAGCTAAATTCTGGTGCGGAAACGTCACATTTGCAGTGCCAGGCTCTAAGACCTGCTATCGCACAGCAAATGTGCTGATAAGAAATAGCTCAGTGGCAGATCTCATAATCCTAAGGCTAAAAGGGCTGTCATCTGCCAGAAGGAAATTTTCATCATTACACATGAGCCAGATGAAATCACCTAGCACTTCCTTCCAAAGTCACAGCTGGGAAATGACATAATTGAAACTGTCATTGGGCTCCTATACAATGCTCATTTTAATCCCCCTCATGCCCCATCATTGACATGTTTACAGTTCTCGATATCACTAATGCAGTCAAAGCTTTATAAATTCACATGTTAGCTAACCCATTGATGAACAATGCTAGAAAGAAACATTAAAGTCACTGGGCAATGTCACTTCCTCATACCTGCAAACTACTTAGGTAATGAATGTGGTTAACCTGTTTTAAGATATCATCTTACTCCTCTACAAATTACTCTCCTTCCACCTATCTAAATGGGTCGACTTTTCAGGAATATGCACCAGATTCTATTGCAACATTCTCAAATGCACATCAAGTATAAATATACCATTATTTCAATGTTAGACCAGTGTTAGAACTTAGACATTTGGGGAAATGTCAGTCTTTATATTTACTCACAATATGATTCAATGAATTGGCTGCCTTAAGCAATAATTCTATACAAAGAAAATGTGTGAAAGCTGCAAATTATTAAAATATCTACTAGAGAATGAAAAGCAAATACAGGTGGCCCATGTGTATGCCAAGTTACAAACAGGCTGATCCTGCCATAAAAGACAGCAATTCCTATGACAAAGTACTTAATAGTTATACAGAATTAGAAAGCACTGTCAGGTAACACACTTAAGAAAAAACAGATGGCAAAAAAACAAATGGTAAAATTTTAAGTTTTGCATATTTGTACGTTACTAGGAAAAGAAATTAAATTTTCAAATTTGGGAATCAGTTGTAAAAACAAGTGAAAAGTACAAACCATGGTGTATGGATGTTAAAGGTGTTATTAAAACCGTCACCATTATGGAGGGTTAAACTAAATACTGAAGCAGGACTAATTGCATCATATTAGTAGTAGAGTCAAACATCATAAATCTGACTGAGACAAGGAAAAGAACTTTAAAAACATGCAACATTAACATTTCAATTTTGTTCCGTCATATATGAAAGACTGCATGTATAGATTTATGTAAATAACTTGAGCATTTTTCCTCTATGTAAAACTAAAAGCTAAAACCCAAAAAATGTAACAGTATGCAATTGATTTATCGGAGGAAAGAGACAAGTCGGGGCTTTATGAAAATGTAAAAATGTAGTTGGAGGTCTTCAAAGCTCAGTTATTTTAACAGTACAATGAGTAAAAAGCACACTATGAAAAAGGACAAGACTTAAATTCTCACTTAATATTTTCAGTGACAAAGGTTTCATCTTACTATTTCCAAGATTTCACCAGAAAGGGAAAAGAATGTTTTAAATCCAAAATGACTGAAGGTGACAATATATTCAGAAGGGTTTAGCAGATAACCACTTTATTTACATAATGAATCTAAACTGAAAACATCTGAACTTAGTTTTGTCAAGTTTGACTTGCTTGTATGGAATGTTACTTGCTTTTAAATAAGACTCTAAATGAGGCAGCACCACAGAAGTGGATTAGCAGCCACTCTGAAGTGCCATCCTTACTCCAAAGGAGGGCTCTATCACCTGCATCATAAGTTAGACATCCCAGACAGAAGCAAAAGTTTTTCATTATTCTAGACTTTGGTTGAAGATTCTGTTCCAAGAAATTAAATCTAATTATGCAATTTTCATTACTCTATAACTTAAGTTTATTACATAGAAAATTACCAGAAAAATCCCGGACCATCGAGAAGGGTGTGAACTGACGACATGAAGAATCATCTTCTCGCCGAACTGAAATTGTTCCCACATAAATCAAAGTCATTCAGACGATCTGGATCTGCATAATTAGAACTGGACCACCCTGTATTTCTGTGACATAGCACTCTCTGAAAATGATAGTTCCCTAGTTGTGACCAGTTTATGTACAATGAAAGCATTTACTTTATGTTTGTTAGAGAGGTTACAAACAAATAGGATTCCTCCAGACTGTATCATTAATGTATTTAATACATATTCACCCCCCTAAACAAAAGAAAAGTAACACATGACTTTTCTTTCAAATGACCAGTTTCTTACTATAGGTAACAAGTTGCAAATGCAGTCTGCAATCCTCTGAGAGATAACATAACGAGCACCACTGAAGACATCAATAGGAGGACACATCTTTCTGTCTTTCAAATAAACTGTTCACCTATTTTCTGATCTTTTTCATCCTGTTGCAGAACTTTACTGGTGCAATGCACCACTTTGCGATCTGTAAAAATGTGACACGCTCAAAAGTTTAAGATTTAATATTATGCTCATCAATATTTGAATCACTATGCCGCAAACAGCTAACCTTGACAACTGTACTATGTGCTACATTTCATTCTAATTTAAGTTCTC